>NC_136063.1:955693004-956119422 GCF_964261635.1 Lissotriton helveticus | reverse complement strand
AATGTGTGTGGAATGTGGTGTGTGGAATGTGTGTGGAATGTGGTGTGTGGAATGTGGGTGGAATGTGGTGTGTGGAATGTGGGTGGAATGTGGTGTGTGGAATATGTGTGGAATGTGTGTGGAATGTGGTGTGTTAGGTGTGTTCTGTTTGGAATGTGTGCGGTGTGTGGAATGTATGTGGAATGTGGTGTGTGGAATGTGGTGTGTGGAATGTGGAATGTGTGTGGAATGTGTGTGGAATGTGGTGTGTGGAATGTGGTGTGTGGAATTTGGAGTGTGTGTGGAATGTGTGTGGAATGTATGTGGAATGTGGAGTGTGTGGAATGTGGAGTGTGTGTGTGTGTGTGGAATGTGGAGTGCGTGTGTGCGGAATGTGGAATGTGTGTGGAATGTGTGTGACATGTGGTGTGTGGAATGTAGTGTGTGGAATGTGGTGTGTGGAATGTGTGTGGAATGTGGTGTGTGGAATGTGGTGTGTGGAATGTGGTGTGTGGAATGTGTGTGGAATATGGTGTGTGGAATGTATGTGGAATGTGGTGTGTGGAATGTGGGTGGATTGTGGTGTGTGGAATGTGGTGTGTGTAATGTGGTGTGTGTGGAATGTGGTGTGTGGAATGTGGTGTGTGGAATGTGTGTGGAATGTGTGTGGAATGTGGTGTGTGGAATGTGTGTGGAATGTGTAATGTGGTGTGTGGAATGTGGGTGGAATATTGTGTGTGGAATGTGGTGTGTGTAATGTGGTGTGTGTGGAATGTGGTGTGTGTGGTGTGTGTGGAATGTGGTGTGTGTGGTGTGTGGTGTGAGGAATGTGGTGTGTGGAATGTGTTGTGTGGAATGTGGTGTGTTGAATGTGTGTGGAATGTGGTGTGTGGAATGTGGTGTGTGGAATGTGTGTGGAATGTGGTGTGTGGAATGTGGTGTGTGGAATGTGGTGTGTGGAATGTGTGTGGAATGTAGTGTGTGTGGTGTGTTGTGTGTGGAATGTGTGGGGTGTGTGGAATGTGTGTGGAATGTGGTGTGTGGAATGTGTGTGGAATGTGTGTGGAATGTGTGTGGAATGTGGTGTGTGGAATGTGGTGTGTGGAATGTGGTGTGTGGAATGTTTGTGGAATGTACTGTGTGTGGAATGTGGTGTGTGGAATGTGGTGTGTGAAATGTATGTGGAATGTGGTGTGGAATATGTGTGGAATGTGGTGTGTGTGGAATGTGTGTGGGATGTGTGTGGTGTTGGACCCGGCCTCGTGGCATGGTCCTACCCCTCCCGCATGGCGGGCCCGGGACGACATCGGCTCTCCGTCGACCCGCTGTCGACCCCCCTGAACACGAACCATCGACGAGAGCAGCCCCCTAGCAACCCACGGCTCTCCCCCCTGGGACCCCGGCGGACCCTGCTCGCCAACACTGCCGGTCTGGCAACCATGCCAGACCACCGATTCCGGCCCGACTCCATCTTGGGCCCATCACGTCCCGAGCACGTGGCCGCAGCCATCCCTGGCCCCGGCCCCAGCGAAGCCCCGACATCGAGGCACCAAGATCCTCCCAGGTGGTAGAGTGGCCACTTGGCAGATCCCGGAGGAGGGGAGTTTCGATGGGCCTCCAACCGTCCCCGGACGCCTGGTATCGATCGCCCTCCGGCCTCCCTGGGCGCTGGCTCCACCCCCCTGCTGGGTGTCTGGACACCTTCATCCCGGGCCCTCTGACCCCCAGACGCGAGGGTCCGGACATCAAAGGACTCCAGTCCTATATCTGGGCGAGCCCTGGATTAGGACTTCAGTTGTATCTTGGAGTCGAAGCCCTGCTGACCTCGTCGCGGCTGATCCTGATCCGAACTCATGTCCCTGGAACCTTCGAGGCCCTGCTGACGCTGTCGCGGCCTAACCAAGCTGAACCACCTTCGAGGCCCTGCTGACGCTGTCGCGGCCTGACCAAGCTGAACCACCTTCGAGGCCCTGCTGACGCTGTCACGGCCTGACCGAGCTGAACCACCTTCGAGGCCCTGCTGACGTTGTCGCGGCCTAACCAAGCTGAACCACCTTTGAGGCCCTGCTGACGCTGTCGCGGCCTAACCAAGCTGAACCACCTTCGAGGCCCTGCTGACGTTGTCGCGGCCTGACCGAGCTGAACCACCTTCGAGGCCCTGCTGACGTTGTCGCGGCCTAACCAAGCTGAACCACCTTCGAGGCCCTGCTGACGTTGTCGCGGCCTGACCGAGCTGAACCACCTTCGAGGCCCTGCTGACGTTGTCGCGGCCTAACCAAGCTGAACCACCTCCGAGGCCCTGCTGATGCTGTCGCGGCCTGACCAAGCTGAACCACCTTCGAGGCCCTGCTGACGCTGTCGCGGCCTGATCAACGCTGAACTATATCGAGGTCCTGCTGACGCTGTCGCGGCCTGATCCCTTGAACTATCCACGCACCAGTTGGTGCCAAGACTGTCCCGCTACCCCCTTTTTCCCGAAACCAAGACTTTACGGATCCCTCGATCCCTGTGTGATAACCTTACGAGAACGTGCCTTCATTTCTTATATAAAGATTCTTGAGAATAATCCTTCGTGTGGTGTCCGTCTGTGGTAGTGTGATTGCTCAGCTGTTACGATTGTAGGAGAGGAGCCTCGCCAAGGAGGCCTCCCTATGGCGCTCGGCCTATTCCATAGAGGGAGGTGGGTCTCGGGGCGGGCAGTCAGACACCTTCTGTCTCCCCTGGGATCGCCTTTCCAACATGTGGAATGTGGTGTGTGTGGAATGTGGTGTGTGGAATGTGGGTGAAATGTGTGTGGAATATGGTGTGTGGAATGTGTGGAATGTGGTGTGTGTGGAATGTGGTGTGTGGAATGTGGTGTGTGTGGTGTGTGTGTGGAATGTGTGTGTAATGTGGTGTGTGGAATGTGTGTGGAATGTGGTGTGTGGAATGTGTGTGGAATGTGTGTGAAATGTGGTGTGTGAAATGTGGTGTGTGGAATGTGTGTGGAATGTGTGTGGAATGTGGTGTGTGGAATGTGTGTGGAATGTGGTGTGTGGAATGTGTGTGGAATGTGGTGTGTTGAATGTGTTTGGAATGTGTGTGGAATGTGGCGTGTGGAATGTGTGTGGAATGTGGTGTGTGAAATGTGTGTGGAATGTGGTGTGTTGAATGTGTTTGGAATGTGTGTGGAATGTGGTGTGTGGAATGTGTGTGGAATGTGTGTGGAATGTGTGTGGAATGTGGTGTGTGGAATGTGGTGTGTGGAATGTGTGTGGAATGTGGTGTGTGGAATGTATTGTGTGGAATATGTGTGGAATGTGGTGTGTGGAATGTGTGTGGAATGTGTGTGGAATGTGGTGTGTTAGGTGTGTTGTGTTTGGAATGTGTGTGGTGTGTGGAATGTATGTGGAATGTGGTGTGTGGAATGTGTGTGGAATGTGTGTGGAATGTGTGTGGAATGTGCGTGGAATGTGGTGTGTGGAATGTGGTGTGTGGAATGTGGTGTGTGGAATGTGTGTGGAATGTGGAATGTGGAGTGTGTGTGTGGAATGTATGTGGAATGTTGAGTGTGTGGAATGTTGAGTGTGTGTGTGGAATGTGGAGTGCGTGTGTGTGGAATGTGGAATGTGTGTGGAATGTGTGTGAAATGTGGTGTGTGGAATGTGGTGTGTGGAATGTGGTGTGTGGAATGTGGTGTGTGGAATGTGGTGTGTGGAATGTGGTGTGTGGAATGTGTGTGGAATGTGTGTGGAATGTGGAATGTGGTGTGTGGAATGTGGGTGGATTGTGGTGTGTGGAATGTGCTGTGTAAAATGTGGTGTGTGTGGAATGTGGTGTGTGGAATGTGTGTGGAATGTGTGTGGAATGTGGTGTGTGGAATGTGTGTGAAATGTGGAATGTGCTGTGTGGAATGTTGTGTGTGGAATGTGGTGTGTGGAATGTGGTGTGTGTGGAATGTGGTGTGTGTGGTGTGTGTGTGTGTGTGGAATGTGGTGTGTGTGGTGTGTGATGTGAGGAATGTGGTGTGTGGAATGTGTTGTGTGGAATGTGGTGTGTTGAATGTGTGTGGAATGTGGTGTGTGGAATGTGGTCTGTGGAATGTGTGTGGAATGTGGTGTGTGGAATGTGGTGTGTGGAATGTGGTGTGTGGAATGTGTGTGGAATGTGGTGTGTGGAATGTGTGTGGAATGTAGTGTGTGTGGTGTGTTGTGTGTGGAATGTGTGTGGTGTGTGGAATGTATGTGGAATGTGGTGTGTGTGTGTGGAATGTGGTGTGTGGAATGTGTGTGGAATGTGGTGTGTGGAATGTGGTGTGTGGAATGTCTGTGGAATGTACTGTGTGGAATGTGGTGTGTGGAATGTGGTGTGTGAAATGTATGTGGAATGTGGTGTGGAATGTGTGTGGAATGTGTGTAGAATATGTGTGGAATGTGGTGTGTGTGGAATGTGTGTGGAATGTGGTGTGTGTGGAATGGTTGTGGGATGTGTGTGGAATGTGGTGTGTGTGGAATGTGGTGTGTGGAATGTGTGTGGAATGTGTGTGGAATGTGGTGTGTGGAATGGGGTGTGTTGAATGTGTGTGGAATGTGGAATGTGGTGTGTGTGGTGTGTGTGGAATGTGTGTGGAATGTGGTGTGTGGTGTGTGTGGAATGTGGTGTGTGTGTGGAATGTGTGTGGAATGTGGTGTGTGGAATGTGTGTGGAATGTGTGTGGAATGTGTGTGGAATGTGTGTGGAATGTGGTGTGTGGAATGTGTGTGAAATGTGGTGTGTTGAATGTGTTTGGAATGTGTGTGGAATGTGGTGTGTGGAATGTGTGTGGAATGTGTGTGGAATGTGGTGTGGAATGTGTGTGGAATGTGTGTGGAATGTGGTGTGTGGAATGTGGTGTGTTGAATGTGTTTGGAATGTGTGTGGAATGTGGTGTGTGGAATGTGTGTGGAATGTGGTGTGTGGAATGTGTGTGGAATGTGGTGTGTGGAATGTGGGTGGAATGTGGTGTGTGGAATGTGGGTGGAATGTGGTGTGTGGAATATGTGTGGAATGTGTGTGGAATGTGGTGTGTTAGGTGTGTTCTGTTTGGAATGTGTGCGGTGTGTGGAATGTATGTGGAATGTGGTGTGTGGAATGTGGTGTGTGGAATGTGGTGTGTGTGGAATGTGGTGTGTGGAATGTGGTGTGTGGAATGTGTGTGGAATGTGTGTGGAATGTGGTGTGTGGAATGTGTGTGGAATGTGTAATGTGGTGTGTGGAATGTGGGTGGAATATTGTGTGTGGAATGTGGTGTGTGTAATGTGGTGTGTGTGGAATGTGGTGTGTGTGGTGTGTGTGGAATGTGGTGTGTGTGGTGTGTGGTGTGAGGAATGTGTTGTGTGGAATGTGGTGTGTTGAATGTGTGTGGAATGTGGTGTGTGGAATGTGGTCTGTGGAATGTGTGTGGAATGTGGTGTGTGGAATGTGGTGTGTGGAATGTGGTGTGTGGAATGTGTGTGGAATGTGGTGTGTGGAATGTGTGTGGAATGTAGTGTGTGTGGTGTGTTGTGTGTGGAATGTGTGTGGTGTGTGGAATGTGTGTGGAATGTGGTGTGTGTGTGTGTGGAATGTGGTGTGTGGAATGTGTGTGGAATGTGGTGTGTGGAATGTGGTGTGTGGAATGTCTGTGGAATGTACTGTGTGGAATGTGGTGTGTGGAATGTGGTGTGTGAAATGTATGTGGAATGTGGTGTGGAATGTGTGTGGAATGTGTGTAGAATATGTGTGGAATGTGGTGTGTGTGGAATGTGTGTGGAATGTGGTGTGTGTGGAATGGTTGTGGGATGTGTGTGGAATGTGGTGTGTGTGGAATGTGGTGTGTGGAATGTGTGTGGAATGTGTGTGGAATGTGGTGTGTGGAATGGGGTGTGTTGAATGTGTGTGGAATGTGGAATGTGGTGTGTGTGGTGTGTGTGGAATGTGTGTGGAATGTGGTGTGTGGTGTGTGTGGAATGTGGTGTGTGTGTGGAATGTGTGTGGAATGTGGTGTGTGGAATGTGTGTGGAATGTGTGTGGAATGTGTGTGGAATGTGTGTGGAATGTGGTGTGTGGAATGTGTGTGAAATGTGGTGTGTTGAATGTGTTTGGAATGTGTGTGGAATGTGGTGTGTGGAATGTGTGTGGAATGTGTGTGGAATGTGGTGTGGAATGTGTGTGGAATGTGTGTGGAATGTGGTGTGTGGAATGTGGTGTGTTGAATGTGTTTGGAATGTGTGTGGAATGTGGTGTGTGGAATGTGTGTGGAATGTGGTGTGTGGAATGTGTGTGGAATGTGGTGTGTGGAATGTGGGTGGAATGTGGTGTGTGGAATGTGGGTGGAATGTGGTGTGTGGAATATGTGTGGAATGTGTGTGGAATGTGGTGTGTTAGGTGTGTTCTGTTTGGAATGTGTGCGGTGTGTGGAATGTATGTGGAATGTGGTGTGTGGAATGTGGTGTGTGGAATGTGGAATGTGTGTGGAATGTGTGTGGAATGTGGTGTGTGGAATGTGGTGTGTGGAATTTGGAGTGTGTGTGGAATGTGTGTGGAATGTATGTGGAATGTGGAGTGTGTGGAATGTGGAGTGTGTGTGTGTGTGTGGAATGTGGAGTGCGTGTGTGCGGAATGTGGAATGTGTGTGGAATGTGTGTGACATGTGGTGTGTGGAATGTAGTGTGTGGAATGTGGTGTGTGGAATGTGTGTGGAATGTGGTGTGTGGAATGTGGTGTGTGGAATGTGGTGTGTGGAATGTGTGTGGAATATGGTGTGTGGAATGTATGTGGAATGTGGTGTGTGGAATGTGGGTGGATTGTGGTGTGTGGAATGTGGTGTGTGTAATGTGGTGTGTGTGGAATGTGGTGTGTGGAATGTGGTGTGTGGAATGTGTGTGGAATGTGTGTGGAATGTGGTGTGTGGAATGTGTGTGGAATGTGTAATGTGGTGTGTGGAATGTGGGTGGAATATTGTGTGTGGAATGTGGTGTGTGTAATGTGGTGTGTGTGGAATGTGGTGTGTGTGGTGTGTGTGGAATGTGGTGTGTGTGGTGTGTGGTGTGAGGAATGTGGTGTGTGGAATGTGTTGTGTGGAATGTGGTGTGTTGAATGTGTGTGGAATGTGGTGTGTGGAATGTGGTGTGTGGAATGTGTGTGGAATGTGGTGTGTGGAATGTGGTGTGTGGAATGTGGTGTGTGGAATGTGTGTGGAATGTAGTGTGTGTGGTGTGTTGTGTGTGGAATGTGTGGGGTGTGTGGAATGTGTGTGGAATGTGGTGTGTGGAATGTGTGTGGAATGTGTGTGGAATGTGGTGTGTGGAATGTGGTGTGTGGAATGTGGTGTGTGGAATGTTTGTGGAATGTACTGTGTGTGGAATGTGGTGTGTGGAATGTGGTGTGTGAAATGTATGTGGAATGTGGTGTGGAATATGTGTGGAATGTGGTGTGTGTGGAATGTGTGTGGGATGTGTGTGGTGTTGGACCCGGCCTCGTGGCATGGTCCTACCCCTCCCGCATGGCGGGCCCGGGACGACATCGGCTCTCCGTCGACCCGCTGTCGACCCCCCTGAACACGAACCATCGACGAGAGCAGCCCCCTAGCAACCCACGGCTCTCCCCCCTGGGACCCCGGCGGACCCTGCTCGCCAACACTGCCGGTCTGGCAACCATGCCAGACCACCGATTCCGGCCCGACTCCATCTTGGGCCCATCACGTCCCGAGCACGTGGCCGCAGCCATCCCTGGCCCCGGCCCCAGCGAAGCCCCGACATCGAGGCACCAAGATCCTCCCAGGTGGTAGAGTGGCCACTTGGCAGATCCCGGAGGAGGGGAGTTTCGATGGGCCTCCAACCGTCCCCGGACGCCTGGTATCGATCGCCCTCCGGCCTCCCTGGGCGCTGGCTCCACCCCCCTGCTGGGTGTCTGGACACCTTCATCCCGGGCCCTCTGACCCCCAGACGCGAGGGTCCGGACATCAAAGGACTCCAGTCCTATATCTGGGCGAGCCCTGGATTAGGACTTCAGTTGTATCTTGGAGTCGAAGCCCTGCTGACCTCGTCGCGGCTGATCCTGATCCGAACTCATGTCCCTGGAACCTTCGAGGCCCTGCTGACGCTGTCGCGGCCTAACCAAGCTGAACCACCTTCGAGGCCCTGCTGACGCTGTCGCGGCCTGACCAAGCTGAACCACCTTCGAGGCCCTGCTGACGCTGTCACGGCCTGACCGAGCTGAACCACCTTCGAGGCCCTGCTGACGTTGTCGCGGCCTAACCAAGCTGAACCACCTTTGAGGCCCTGCTGACGCTGTCGCGGCCTAACCAAGCTGAACCACCTTCGAGGCCCTGCTGACGTTGTCGCGGCCTGACCGAGCTGAACCACCTTCGAGGCCCTGCTGACGTTGTCGCGGCCTAACCAAGCTGAACCACCTTCGAGGCCCTGCTGACGTTGTCGCGGCCTGACCGAGCTGAACCACCTTCGAGGCCCTGCTGACGTTGTCGCGGCCTAACCAAGCTGAACCACCTCCGAGGCCCTGCTGATGCTGTCGCGGCCTGACCAAGCTGAACCACCTTCGAGGCCCTGCTGACGCTGTCGCGGCCTGATCAACGCTGAACTATATCGAGGTCCTGCTGACGCTGTCGCGGCCTGATCCCTTGAACTATCCACGCACCAGTTGGTGCCAAGACTGTCCCGCTACCCCCTTTTTCCCGAAACCAAGACTTTACGGATCCCTCGATCCCTGTGTGATAACCTTACGAGAACGTGCCTTCATTTCTTATATAAAGATTCTTGAGAATAATCCTTCGTGTGGTGTCCGTCTGTGGTAGTGTGATTGCTCAGCTGTTACGATTGTAGGAGAGGAGCCTCGCCAAGGAGGCCTCCCTATGGCGCTCGGCCTATTCCATAGAGGGAGGTGGGTCTCGGGGCGGGCAGTCAGACACCTTCTGTCTCCCCTGGGATCGCCTTTCCAACATGTGGAATGTGGTGTGTGTGGAATGTGGTGTGTGGAATGTGGGTGAAATGTGTGTGGAATATGGTGTGTGGAATGTGTGGAATGTGGTGTGTGTGGAATGTGGTGTGTGGAATGTGGTGTGTGTGGTGTGTGTGTGGAATGTGTGTGTAATGTGGTGTGTGGAATGTGTGTGGAATGTGGTGTGTGGAATGTGTGTGGAATGTGTGTGAAATGTGGTGTGTGAAATGTGGTGTGTGGAATGTGTGTGGAATGTGTGTGGAATGTGGTGTGTGGAATGTGTGTGGAATGTGGTGTGTGGAATGTGTGTGGAATGTGGTGTGTTGAATGTGTTTGGAATGTGTGTGGAATGTGGCGTGTGGAATGTGTGTGGAATGTGGTGTGTGAAATGTGTGTGGAATGTGGTGTGTTGAATGTGTTTGGAATGTGTGTGGAATGTGGTGTGTGGAATGTGTGTGGAATGTGTGTGGAATGTGGTGTGTGGAATGTGGTGTGTGGAATGTGTGTGGAATGTGGTGTGTGGAATGTATTGTGTGGAATATGTGTGGAATGTGGTGTGTGGAATGTGTGTGGAATGTGTGTGGAATGTGGTGTGTTAGGTGTGTTGTGTTTGGAATGTGTGTGGTGTGTGGAATGTATGTGGAATGTGGTGTGTGGAATGTGTGTGGAATGTGTGTGGAATGTGTGTGGAATGTGCGTGGAATGTGGTGTGTGGAATGTGGTGTGTGGAATGTGGTGTGTGGAATGTGTGTGGAATGTGGAATGTGGAGTGTGTGTGTGGAATGTATGTGGAATGTTGAGTGTGTGGAATGTTGAGTGTGTGTGTGGAATGTGGAGTGCGTGTGTGTGGAATGTGGAATGTGTGTGGAATGTGTGTGAAATGTGGTGTGTGGAATGTGGTGTGTGGAATGTGGTGTGTGGAATGTGGTGTGTGGAATGTGGTGTGTGGAATGTGGTGTGTGGAATGTGTGTGGAATGTGTGTGGAATGTGGAATGTGGTGTGTGGAATGTGGGTGGATTGTGGTGTGTGGAATGTGCTGTGTAAAATGTGGTGTGTGTGGAATGTGGTGTGTGGAATGTGTGTGGAATGTGTGTGGAATGTGGTGTGTGGAATGTGTGTGAAATGTGGAATGTGCTGTGTGGAATGTTGTGTGTGGAATGTGGTGTGTGGAATGTGGTGTGTGTGGAATGTGGTGTGTGTGGTGTGTGTGTGTGTGTGGAATGTGGTGTGTGTGGTGTGTGATGTGAGGAATGTGGTGTGTGGAATGTGTTGTGTGGAATGTGGTGTGTTGAATGTGTGTGGAATGTGGTGTGTGGAATGTGGTCTGTGGAATGTGTGTGGAATGTGGTGTGTGGAATGTGGTGTGTGGAATGTGGTGTGTGGAATGTGTGTGGAATGTGGTGTGTGGAATGTGTGTGGAATGTAGTGTGTGTGGTGTGTTGTGTGTGGAATGTGTGTGGTGTGTGGAATGTATGTGGAATGTGGTGTGTGTGTGTGGAATGTGGTGTGTGGAATGTGTGTGGAATGTGGTGTGTGGAATGTGGTGTGTGGAATGTCTGTGGAATGTACTGTGTGGAATGTGGTGTGTGGAATGTGGTGTGTGAAATGTATGTGGAATGTGGTGTGGAATGTGTGTGGAATGTGTGTAGAATATGTGTGGAATGTGGTGTGTGTGGAATGTGTGTGGAATGTGGTGTGTGTGGAATGGTTGTGGGATGTGTGTGGAATGTGGTGTGTGTGGAATGTGGTGTGTGGAATGTGTGTGGAATGTGTGTGGAATGTGGTGTGTGGAATGGGGTGTGTTGAATGTGTGTGGAATGTGGAATGTGGTGTGTGTGGTGTGTGTGGAATGTGTGTGGAATGTGGTGTGTGGTGTGTGTGGAATGTGGTGTGTGTGGAATGTGTGTGGAATGTGGTGTGTGGAATGTGTGTGGAATGTGTGTGGAATGTGTGTGGAATGTGTGTGGAATGTGGTGTGTGGAATGTGTGTGAAATGTGGTGTGTTGAATGTGTTTGGAATGTGTGTGGAATGTGGTGTGTGGAATGTGTGTGGAATGTGTGTGGAATGTGGTGTGGAATGTGTGTGGAATGTGTGTGGAATGTGGTGTGTGGAATGTGGTGTGTTGAATGTGTTTGGAATGTGTGTGGAATGTGGTGTGTGGAATGTGTGTGGAATGTGGTGTGTGGAATGTGTGTGGAATGTGGTGTGTGGAATGTGGGTGGAATGTGGTGTGTGGAATGTGGGTGGAATGTGGTGTGTGGAATATGTGTGGAATGTGTGTGGAATGTGGTGTGTTAGGTGTGTTCTGTTTGGAATGTGTGCGGTGTGTGGAATGTATGTGGAATGTGGTGTGTGGAATGTGGTGTGTGGAATGTGGTGTGTGTGGAATGTGGTGTGTGGAATGTGGTGTGTGGAATGTGTGTGGAATGTGTGTGGAATGTGGTGTGTGGAATGTGTGTGGAATGTGTAATGTGGTGTGTGGAATGTGGGTGGAATATTGTGTGTGGAATGTGGTGTGTGTAATGTGGTGTGTGTGGAATGTGGTGTGTGTGGTGTGTGTGGAATGTGGTGTGTGTGGTGTGTGGTGTGAGGAATGTGGTGTGTGGAATGTGTTGTGTGGAATGTGGTGTGTTGAATGTGTGTGGAATGTGGTGTGTGGAATGTGGTGTGTGGAATGTGTGTGGAATGTGGTGTGTGGAATGTGATGTGTGGAATGTGGTGTGTGGAATGTGTGTGGAATGTAGTGTGTGTGGTGTGTTGTGTGTGGAATGTGTGGGGTGTGTGGAATGTGTGTGGAATGTGGTGTGTGGAATGTGTGTGGAATGTGTGTGGAATGTGTGTGGAATGTGGTGTGTGGAATGTGGTGTGTGGAATGTGGTGTGTGGAATGTTTGTGGAATGTACTGTGTGTGGAATGTGGTGTGTGGAATGTGGTGTGTGAAATGTATGTGGAATGTGGTGTGGAATATGTGTGGAATGTGGTGTGTGTGGAATGTGTGTGGGATGTGTGTGGTGTTGGACCCGGCCTCGTGGCATGGTCCTACCCCTCCCGCATGGCGGGCCCGGGACGACATCGGCTCTCCGTCGACCCGCTGTCGACCCCCCTGAACACGAACCATCGACGAGAGCAGCCCCCTAGCAACCCACGGCTCTCCCCCCTGGGACCCCGGCGGACCCTGCTCGCCAACACTGCCGGTCTGGCAACCATGCCAGACCACCGATTCCGGCCCGACTCCATCTTGGGCCCATCACGTCCCGAGCACGTGGCCGCAGCCATCCCTGGCCCCGGCCCCAGCGAAGCCCCGACATCGAGGCACCAAGATCCTCCCAGGTGGTAGAGTGGCCACTTGGCAGATCCCGGAGGAGGGGAGTTTCGATGGGCCTCCAACCGTCCCCGGACGCCTGGTATCGATCGCCCTCCGGCCTCCCTGGGCGCTGGCTCCACCCCCCTGCTGGGTGTCTGGACACCTTCATCCCGGGCCCTCTGACCCCCAGACGCGAGGGTCCGGACATCAAAGGACTCCAGTCCTATATCTGGGCGAGCCCTGGATTAGGACTTCAGTTGTATCTTGGAGTCGAAGCCCTGCTGACCTCGTCGCGGCTGATCCTGATCCAAACTCATGTCCCTGGAACCTTCGAGGCCCTGCTGACGCTGTCGCGGCCTAACCAAGCTGAACCACCTTCGAGGCCCTGCTGACGCTGTCGCGGCCTGACCAAGCTGAACCACCTTCGAGGCCCTGCTGACGCTGTCACGGCCTGACCGAGCTGAACCACCTTCGAGGCCCTGCTGACGTTGTCGCGGCCTAACCAAGCTGAACCACCTTTGAGGCCCTGCTGACGCTGTTGCGGCCTAACCAAGCTGAACCACCTTCGAGGCCCTGCTGACGTTGTCGCGGCCTGACCGAGCTGAACCACCTTCGAGGCCCTGCTGACGTTGTCGCGGCCTAACCAAGCTGAACCACCTTCGAGGCCCTGCTGACGTTGTCGCGGCCTGACCGAGCTGAACCACCTTCGAGGCCCTGCTGACGTTGTCGCGGCCTAACCAAGCTGAACCACCTCCGAGGCCCTGCTGATGCTGTCGCGGCCTGAACAAGCTGAACCACCTTCGAGGCCCTGCTGACGCTGTCGCGGCCTGATCAACGCTGAACTATATCGAGGTCCTGCTGACGCTGTCGCGGCCTGATCCCTTGAACTATCCACGCACCAGTTGGTGCCAAGACTGTCCCGCTACCCCCTTTTTCCCGAAACCAAGACTTTACGGATCCCTCGATCCCTGTGTGATAACCTTACGAGAACGTGCCTTCATTTCTTATATAAAGATTCTTGAGAATAATCCTTCGTGTGGTGTCCGTCTGTGGTAGTGTGATTGCTCAGCTGTTACGATTGTAGGAGAGGAGCCTCGCCAAGGAGGCCTCCCTACGGCGCTCGGCCTATTCCATAGAGGGAGGTGGGTCTCGGGGCGGGCAGTCAGACACCTTCTGTCTCCCCTGGGTTCGCCTTTCCAACATGTGGAATGTGGTGTGTGTGGAATGTGGTGTGTGGAATGTGGGTGAAATGTGTGTGGAATATGGTGTGTGGAATGTGTGGAATGTGGTGTGTGTGGAATGTGGTGTGTGGAATGTGGTGTGTGTGGTGTGTGTGTGGAATGTGTGTGTAATGTGGTGTGTGGAATGTGTGTGGAATGTGGTGTGTGGAATGTGTGTGGAATGTGTGTGAAATGTGGTGTGTGAAATGTGGTGTGTGGAATGTGTGTGGAATGTGTGTGGAATGTGGTGTGTGGAATGTGTGTGGAATGTGGTGTGTGGAATGTGTGTGGAATGTGGTGTGTGAAATGTGTGTGGAATGTGGTGTGTTGAATGTGTTTGGAATGTGTGTGGAATGTGGTGTGTGGAATGTGTGTGGAATGTGTGTGGAATGTGTGTGGAATGTGGTGTGTGGAATGTGGTGTGTGGAATGTGTGTGGAATGTGGTGTGTGGAATGTATTGTGTGGAATATGTGTGGAATGTGGTGTGTGGAATGTGTGTGGAATGTGTGTGGAATGTGGTGTGTTAGGTGTGTTGTGTTTGGAATGTGTGTGGTGTGTGGAATGTATGTGGAATGTGGTGTGTGGAATGTGTGTGGAATGTGTGTGGAATGTGTGTGGAATGTGCGTGGAATGTGGTGTGTGGAATGTGGTGTGTGGAATGTGGTGTGTGGAATGTGTGTGGAATGTGGAATGTGGAGTGTGTGTGTGGAATGTATGTGGAATGTTGAGTGTGTGGAATGTTGAGTGTGTGTGTGGAATGTGGAGTGCGTGTGTGTGGAATGTGGAATGTGTGTGGAATGTGTGTGAAATGTGGTGTGTGGAATGTGGTGTGTGGAATGTGGTGTGTGGAATGTGGTGTGTGGAATGTGGTGTGTGGAATGTGTGTGGAATGTGTGTGGAATGTGGAATGTGGTGTGTGGAATGTGGGTGGATTGTGGTGTGTGGAATGTGCTGTGTGTAATGTGGTGTGTGTGGAATGTGGTGTGTGGAATGTGTGTGGAATGTGTGTGGAATGTGGTGTGTGGAATGTGTGTGAAATGTGGAATGTGCTGTGTGGAATGTTGTGTGTGGAATGTGGTGTGTGGAATGTGGTGTGTGTGGAATGTGGTGTGTGTGGTGTGTGTGTGTGTGTGGAATGTGGTGTGTGTGGTGTGTGATGTGAGGAATGTGGTGTGTGGAATGTGTTGTGTGGAATGTGGTGTGTTGAATGTGTGTGGAATGTGGTGTGTGTAATGTGGTCTGTGGAATGTGTGTGGAATGTGGTGTGTGGAATGTGGTGTGTGGAATGTGGTGTGTGGAATGTGTGTGGAATGTGGTGTGTGGAATGTGTGTGGAATGTAGTGTGTGTGGTGTGTTGTGTGTGGAATGTGTGTGGTGTTTGGAATGTGTGTGGAATGTGGTGTGTGTGTGTGGAATGTGGTGTGTGGAATGTGTGTGGAATGTGGTGTGTGGAATGTGGTGTGTGGAATGTCTGTGGAATGTACTGTGTGGAATGTGGTGTGTGGAATGTGGTGTGTGAAATGTATGTGGAATGTGGTGTGGAATGTGTGTGGAATGTGTGTAGAATATGTGTGGAATGTGGTGTGTGTGGAATGTGTGTGGAATGTGGTGTGTGTGGAATGGTTGTGGGATGTGTGTGGAATGTGGTGTGTGTGGAATGTGGTGTGTGGAATGTGTGTGGAATGTGTGTGGAATGTGGTGTGTGGAATGGGGTGTGTTGAATGTGTGTGGAATGTGGAATGTGGTGTGTGTGGTGTGTGTGGAATGTGGTGTGTGGTGTGTGTGGAATGTGGTGTGTGTGTGGAATGTGTGTGGAATGTGGTGTGTGGAATGTGTGTGGAATGTGTGTGGAATGTGTGTGGAATGTGTGTGGAATGTGGTGTGTGGAATGTGTGTGAAATGTGGTGTGTTGAATGTGTTTGGAATGTGTGTGGAATGTGGTGTGTGGAATGTGTGTGGAATGTGTGTGGAATGTGGTGTGGAATGTGTGTGGAATGTGTGTGGAATGTGGTGTGTGGAATGTGGTGTGTTGAATGTGTTTGGAATGTGTGTGGAATGTGGTGTGTGGAATGTGTGTGGAATGTGGTGTGTGGAATGTGTGTGGAATGTGGTGTGTGGAATGTGGGTGGAATGTGGTGTGTGGAATGTGGGTGGAATGTGGTGTGTGGAATATGTGTGGAATGTGTGTGGAATGTGGTGTGTTAGGTGTGTTCTGTTTGGAATGTGTGCGGTGTGTGGAATGTATGTGGAATGTGGTGTGTGGAATGTGGTGTGTGGAATGTGGAATGTGTGTGGAATGTGTGTGGAATGTGGTGTGTGGAATGTGGTGTGTGGAATGTGGAGTGTGTGTGGAATGTGTGTGGAATGTATGTGGAATGTGGAGTGTGTGGAATGTGGAGTGTGTGTGTGTGTGGAATGTGGAGTGCGTGTGTGCGGAATGTGGAATGTGTGTGGAATGTGTGTGACATGTGGTGTGTGGAATGTAGTGTGTGGAATGTGGTGTGTGGAATGTGTGTGGAATGTGGTGTGTGGAATGTGGTGTGTGGAATGTGGTGTGTGGAATGTGTGTGGAATATGGTGTGTGGAATGTGTGTGGAATGTGGAATGTGGTGTGTGGAATGTGGGTGGATTGTGGTGTGTGGAATGTGGTGTGTGTAATGTGGTGTGTGTGGAATGTGGTGTGTGGAATGTGGTGTGTGGAATGTGTGTGGAATGTGTGTGGAATGTGGTGTGTGGAATGTGTGTGGAATGTGTAATGTGGTGTGTGGAATGTGGGTGGAATATTGTGTGTGGAATGTGGTGTGTGTAATGTGGTGTGTGTGGAATGTGGTGTGTGTGGTGTGTGTGGAATGTGGTGTGTGTGGTGTGTGGTGTGAGGAATGTGGTGTGTGGAATGTGTTGTGTGGAATGTGGTGTGTTGAATGTGTGTGGAATGTGGTGTGTGGAATGTGGTGTGTGGAATGTGTGTGGAATGTGGTGTGTGGAATGTGGTGTGTGGAATGTGGTGTGTGGAATGTGTGTGGAATGTGTGTGGAATGTAGTGTGTGTGGTGTGTTGTGTGTGGAATGTGTGGGGTGTGTGGAATGTGTGTGGAATGTGGTGTGTGGAATGTGTGTGGAATGTGTGTGGAATGTGGTGTGTGGAATGTGGTGTGTGGAATGTGGTGTGTGGAATGTTTGTGGAATGTACTGTGTGTGGAATGTGGTGTGTGGAATGTGGTGTGTGAAATGTATGTGGAATGTGGTGTGGAATATGTGTGGAATGTGGTGTGTGTGGAATGTGTGTGGGATGTGTGTGGTGTTGGACCCGGCCTCGTGGCATGGTCCTACCCCTCCCGCATGGCGGGCCCGGGACGACATCGGCTCTCCGTCGACCCGCTGTCGACCCCCCTGAACACGAACCATCGACGAGAGCAGCCCCCTAGCAACCCACGGCTCTCCCCCCTGGGACCCCGGCGGACCCTGCTCGCCAACACTGCCGGTCTGGCAACCATGCCAGACCACCGATTCCGGCCCGACTCCATCTTGGGCCCATCACGTCCCGAGCACGTGGCCGCAGCCATCCCTGGCCCCGGCCCCAGCGAAGCCCCGACATCGAGGCACCAAGATCCTCCCAGGTGGTAGAGTGGCCACTTGGCAGATCCCGGAGGAGGGGAGTTTCGATGGGCCTCCAACCGTCCCCGGACGCCTGGTATCGATCGCCCTCCGGCCTCCCTGGGCGCTGGCTCCACCCCCCTGCTGGGTGTCTGGACACCTTCATCCCGGGCCCTCTGACCCCCAGACGCGAGGGTCCGGACATCAAAGGACTCCAGTCCTATATCTGGGCGAGCCCTGGATTAGGACTTCAGTTGTATCTTGGAGTCGAAGCCCTGCTGACCTCGTCGCGGCTGATCCTGATCCGAACTCATGTCCCTGGAACCTTCGAGGCCCTGCTGACGCTGTCGCGGCCTAACCAAGCTGAACCACCTTCGAGGCCCTGCTGACGCTGTCGCGGCCTGACCAAGCTGAACCACCTTCGAGGCCCTGCTGACGCTGTCACGGCCTGACCGAGCTGAACCACCTTCGAGGCCCTGCTGACGTTGTCGCGGCCTAACCAAGCTGAACCACCTTTGAGGCCCTGCTGACGCTGTCGCGGCCTAACCAAGCTGAACCACCTTCGAGGCCCTGCTGACGTTGTCGCGGCCTGACCGAGCTGAACCACCTTCGAGGCCCTGCTGACGTTGTCGCGGCCTAACCAAGCTGAACCACCTTCGAGGCCCTGCTGACGTTGTCGCGGCCTGACCGAGCTGAACCACCTTCGAGGCCATGCTGACGTTGTCGCGGCCTAACCAAGCTGAACCACCTCCGAGGCCCTGCTGATGCTGTCGCGGCCTGACCAAGCTGAACCACCTTCGAGGCCCTGCTGACGCTGTCGCGGCCTGATCAACGCTGAACTATATCGAGGTCCTGCTGACGCTGTCGCGGCCTGATCCCTTGAACTATCCACGCACCAGTTGGTGCCAAGACTGTCCCGCTACCCCCTTTTTCCTGAAACCAAGACTTTACGGATCCCTCGATCCCTGTGTGATAACCGTACGAGAACGTGCCTTCATTTCTTATATAAAGATTCTTGAGAATAATCCTTCGTGTGGTGTCCGTCTGTGGTAGTGTGATTGCTCAGCTGTTACGATTGTAGGAGAGGAGCCTCGCCAAGGAGGCCTCCCTACGGCGCTCGGCCTATTCCATAGAGGGAGGTGGGTCTCGGGGCGGGCAGTCAGACACCTTCTGTCTCCCCTGGGATCGCCTTTCCAACATGTGGAATGTGGTGTGTGTGGAATGTGGTGTGTGGAATGTGGGTGAAATGTGTGTGGAATATGGTGTGTGGAATGTGTGGAATGTGGTGTGTGTGGAATGTGGTGTGTGGAATGTGGTGTGTGTGTGTGGAATGTGTGTGGAATGTGGTGTGTGGAATGTGTGTGGAATGTGGTGTGTGGAATGTGTGTGGAATGTGTGTGAAATGTGGTGTGTGAAATGTGGTGTGTGGAATGTGTGTGGAATGTGTGTGGAATGTGGTGTGTGGAATGTGTGTGGAATGTGGTGTGTGGAATGTGGTGTGTGGAATGTGTGTGGAATGTAGTGTGTGTGGAATGTGGTGTGTGGAATGTGGTGTGTGAAATGTATGTGGAATGTGGTGTGGAATGTGTGTGGAATGTGTGTGGAATGTGTGTGGAATGTGGTGTGTGTGGAATGTGTGTGGGATGTGTGTGGAATGTGGTGTGTGTGGAATGTGGTGTGTGTGAAATGTGGTGTGTGGAATGTGTGTGGAATGTGGTGTGTGTGGAATGTGGTGTGTGTGGAATGTGGTGTGTGGAATGTGGTGTGTGTGGTGTGTGCGTGGAATGTGTGTGGAATGTGGTGTGTGGAATGTGTGTGGAATGTGGTGTGTGGAATGTGTGTGGAATGTGTGTGAAATGTGGTGTGTGAAATGTGGTGTGTGGAATGTGGTGTGTGGAATGTGTGTGGAATGTGGTGTGTGGAATGTGTGTGGAATGTGGTGTGTGGAATGTGTGTGAAATGCGGTGTGTGAAATGTGGTGTGTGGAATGTGTGTGGAATGTGTGTGGAATGTGGTGTGTGGAATGTGGTGTGTGGAATGTGGTGTGTGGAATGTGGTGTGTGGAATGTGGTGTGTGGTATGTGGAATGTGGTGTGTGGTATGTGTGTGGAATGTGGTGTGTGGAATGTGGTGTGTGGAATGTGGTGTGTGGAATGTGTGTGGAATGTGGTGTGTGGAATGTGTGGAATGTGTGTGGAATGTGTGTGGAATGTTGTGTGTGGAATGTGGTGTGTGGAATGTGTGTGGAATATGGAATGTGGTGTGTGGTATGTGGTGTGTGGAATGTGGGTGGAATGTGGTGTGCGGAATGTGGTGTGTGGAATGTGGTGTGTGTGGAATGTGGTGTGTGTTGTGTGTGTGTGGAATGTGGTGTGTTTGGTGTGTGATGTGTGGAATGTGGTGTGTGTGTGATGTGTGGAATGTGTGGGGAATGTGTGAGGAATGTAGTGTGTGGAATGTGTGTGGAATGTGTGTGGAATGTGGTGTGTGTGGAATGTGTGAGGAATGTGGTGTGAGGAATGTGGTGTGTGGAATGTGTGCGGAATGTGTGGGAAATGTGGTGTGTGGAATGTGTGTGGAATGTGGTGTGTGGAATGTGGTGTGTGGAATGTGGTGTGTGGAATGTGTGTGGAATGTGGTGTGTGTGGAATGCGTGTGGAATGTGAGTGGAATGTGGAATGTGTGTGGAATGTGGTGTGTGGAATGTGTGTGGAATGTGTGTGAAATGTGGTGTGTGGAATGTGTGTGGAATGTGGTGTGTGGAATGTGGTGTGTGGAATGTGTGGAATGTGGTGTGTGTGGAATGCGTGTGGAATGTGTGTGGAATGTGTGTGGAATGTGGTGTGTGGAATGTGGTGTGTGGAATGTGTGTGGAATGTGGTGTGTGGAATGTGGTATGTGTGGAATGTGGTGTGTGGAATGTGGTGTGTGAAATGTGGTGTGTGGTTTGTGTGGAATGTGGTGTGTGTGTGGAATGTGTGTGGAATGTGTGTGGAATGTGGTGTGTGGAATGTGGTGTGTGGAATGTGTGTGGAATGTGGTGTGTGGCATGTGTGTGGTATGTGTGTGGTATGTGGTGTGGAATGTGTGCGGAATGTGGTGTGTGGAATGTGGTGTGTTGAATGTGTTTGGAATGTGTGTGGAATGCGGTGTGTGGAATGTGTGTGGAATGTGGTGTGTGGAATGTGTGTGGAATGTGGTGAGGAATGTGTGTGGAATGTGGTGTGTGAAATGTGTGTGGAATGTGGTGTGTTGAATGTGTTTGGAATGTGGTGTGTGGAATGTGTGTGGAATGTGTGTGGAATGTGGTGTGTGGAATGTGGTGTGTGGAATGTGTGTGGAATGTGGTGTGTGGAATGTGGTGTGTGGAATATGTGTGGAATGTGGTGTGTGGAATGTGTGTGGAATGTGTGTGGAATGTGTGTGGAATGTGGTGTGTTAGGTGTGTTGTGTTTGGAATGTGTGTGGTGTGTGGAATGTATGTGGAATGTGGTGTGTGGAATGTGTGTGGAATGTGTGTGGAATGTGCGTGGAATGTGGTGTGTGGAATGTGTGTGGAATGTGGAGTGTGTGTGTGGAATGTATGTGGAATGTGGAGTGTGTGGAATGTTGAGTGTGTGTGTGGAATGTGGAGTGCGTGTGTGTGGAATGTGGAATGTGTGTGGAATGTGTGTGAAATGTGGTGTGTGGAATGTGGTGTGTGGAATCTGGTGTGTGGAATGTGGTATGTGGAATGTGTGTGGAATGTGGTGTGTGGAATGTGGTGTGTGGAATGTGTGTGGAATGTGTGTGGAATGTGGAATGTGGTGTGTGGAATGTGGGTGGATTGTGGTGTGTGGAATGTGCTGTGTGTAATGTGTTGTGTGTGGAATGTGGTGTGTGGAATGTGTGTGGAATGTGTGTGGAATGTGTGTGGAATGTGGTGTGTGGAATGTGTGTGGAATGTGGAATGTGCTGTGTGGAATGTGGTGTGTGGAATGTGGTGTGTGTGGAATGTGGTGTGTGTGGTGTGTGTGTGTGTGTGTGGAATGTGGTGTGTGTGGTGTGTGGTGTGAGGAATGTGGTGTGTGGAATGTGTTGTGTGGAATGTGGTGTGTTGAATGTGTGTGGAATGTGGTGTGTGGAATGTGGTCTGTGGAATGTGTGTGGAATGTGGTGTGTGGAATGTGGTGTGTGGAATGTGGTGTGTGGAATGTGTGTGGAATGTGTGTGGAATGTGGTGTGTGGAATGTGTGTGGAATGTAGTGTGCGTGGTGTGTTGTGTGTGGAATGTGTGTGGTGTGTGGAATGTGTGTGGAATGTGGTGTGTGGAATGTGTGTGGAATGTGGTGTGTGGTGTGTGGAATATGTGTGGAATGTAGTGTGTGTGGAATGTGGTGTGTGGAATGTGGTGTGTGAAATGTATGTGGAATGTGGTGTGGAATGTGTGTGGAATGTGGTGTGTGGTTTGTGTGGAATGTTGTGTGTGTGTGGAATATGTGTGGCATGTGGTGTGTGGAATGTGGTGTGTGGAATGTGTGTGGAATGTGGTGTGTGGCATGTGTGTGGAATGTGTGTGGTATGTGGTGTGGAATGTGTGCGGAATGTGGTGTGTGGAATGTGTGTGGAATGTGGTGTGTTGAATGTGTTTGGAATGTGTGTGGAATGTGGTGTGTGGAATGTGTGTGGAATGTGGTGTGTGGAATGTGTGTGGAATGTGGTGTGGAATGTGTGTGGAATGTGGTGTGTGAAATGTGTGTGGAATGTGGTGTGTTGAATGTGTTTGGAATGTGTGTGGAATGTGGTGTGTGGAATGTGTGTGGAATGTGTGTGGAATGTGGTGTGTGGAATGTGGTGTGTGGAATGTGTGTGAATGTGGTGTGTGGAATGTGGTGTGTGGAATATGTGTGGAATGTGGTGTGTTGAATGTGTGTGGAATGTGGTGTGTTAGGTGTGTTGTGTTTGGAATGTGTGTGGTGTGTGGAATGTATGTGGAATGTGGTGTGTGGAATGTGTGTGGAATGTGTGTGGAATGTGTGTGGAATGTGCGTGGAATGTGGTGTGTGGAATGTGGTGTGTGGAATGTGGTGTGTGGAATGTGTGTGGAATGTGGAATGTGGAGTGTGTGTGTGGAATGTATGTGGGATGTTGAGTGTGTGGAATGTTGAGTGTGTGTGTGGAATGTGGAGTGCGTGTGTGTGGAATGTGGAATGTGTGTGGAATGTGTGTGAAATGTGGTGTGTGGAATGTGGTGTGTGGAATGTGTGTGGAATGTGGTGTGTGGAATGTGGGTGGATTGTGGTGTGTGGAATGTGCTGTGTGTAATGTGGTGTGTGTGGAATGTGGTGTGTGGAATGTGTGTGGAATGTGGTGTGTGGAATGTGGTGTGTGGAATGTGTGTGAATGTGGAATGTGCTGTGTGGATGTGTGTGTGAATGTGGTGTGTGAATGTGTGTGTGGATGTGGTGTGTGTGGTGTGTGTGTGTGTGGAATGTGGTGGTGTGGTGTGTGGTGTGTGGAATGTGTGTGTGGAATGTGGTGTGTGAATGTGTTGGAATGTGGTGTGTGGAATGTGGTCTGTGGAATGTGTGTGGAATGTGGTGTGTGGAATGTGGTGTGTGGAATATGGTGTGTGGAATTGTGTGGAATGTGTGGGGAATGTGGTGAGTGGAATGTGTGTGGAATGTAGTGTGTGTGGTGTGTGTGTGTGGAATGGTGTGGTGGTGTGGATGTGTGTGGATGTGGTGTGTGTGGGAATGTGGTGTGTGGATGTTGTGTGGAATGTGGTGTGTGGAATGTGTGTGGAATGTGGTGTGTGGAATGTGGTGTGTGGAATGTCTGTGGAATGTACTGTGTGTGGAATGTGGTGTGTGGAATGTGGTGTGTGAAATGTATGTGGAATGTGGTGTGGAATGTGTGTGGAATATGTGTGGAATGTGGTGTGTGTGGAATGTGTGTGGAATGTGGTGTGTGTGGAATGGTTGTGGGATGTGTGTGGAATGTGGTGTGTGTGGAATGTGGTGTGTGGAATGTGTGTGGAATGTGGTGTGTGGAATGTGGTGTGTTGAATGTGTGTGGAATGTGGTGTGTGTGGTGTGTGTGGAATGTGGTGTGTGGTGTGTGTGGAATGTGGTGTGTGTGTGTGGGATGTGTGTGGAATGTGGTGTGTGAATGTGTGTGGAATGTGTGTGGAATGTGTGTGGAATGTGGTGTGTGGAATGTGTGTGAAATGTGGTGTGTTGAATGTGTTTGGAATGTGTGTGGAATGTGGTGTGTGGAATGTGTGTGGAATGTGTGTGGAATGTGGTGTGGAATGTGTGTGGAATGTGTGTGGAATGTGGTGTGTGGAATGTGGTGTGTTGAATGTGGTTTGGAATGTGTGTGGAATGTGGTGTGTGGAATGTGTGTGGAATGTGGTGTGTGGAATGTGTGTGGAATGTAGTGTGTGTGGTGTGTTGTGTGTGGAATGTGTGTGGTGTGTGGAATGTGTGTGGAATGTGGTGTGTGGAATGTGTGTGAATGTGGTGTGTGGAATGTGGTGTGTGGAATGTGTGTGGAATGTAGTGTGTGTGGAATGTGTGTGGAATGTGGTGTGTGTGGAATGGTTGTGGGATGTGTGTGGAATGTGGTGTGTGTGGAATGTGGTGTGTGGAATGTGTGTGGAATGTGTGTGGAATGTGGTGTGGAATGTGGTGTGTTGAATGTGTGTGGAATGTGGAATGTGGTGTGTGTGGTGTGTGTGGAATGTAGTGTGTGTGGTGTGTTGTGTGTGGAATGTGTGTGGTGTGTGGAATGTGTGTGGAATGTGGTGTGTGGAATGTGTGTGGAATGTGGTGTGTGGAATGTGGTGTGTGGAATATGTGTGGAATGTAGTGTAGTGTGGAATGTGTGTGGAATGTGGTGTGTGTGGAATGGTTGTGGGATGTGTGTGGAATGTGGTGTGTGTGGAATGTGGTGTGTGTGGAATGTGTGTGGAATGTGGTGTGTGGAATGTGGTGTGTAAATGTGTGTGGAATGTGGAATGTGGTGTGTGTGGGTGTGTGGAATGTGTGTGGAATGTGGTGTGTGGTGTGTGTGGAATGTGGTGTGTGTGTGGGATGTGTGTGGAATGTGGTGTGTGGAATGTGTGTGGAATGTGTGTGGAATGTGTGTGGAATGTGGTGTGTGGAATGTGTGTGAAATGTGGTGTGTTGAATGTGTGTGGAATGTGTGTGGAATGTGGTGTGTGGAATGTGTGTGGAATGTGTGTGGAATGTGTGTGGGAATGTGGTGTGGAATGTGTGTGGAATGTGTGTGGAATGTGGTGTGTGGAATGTGGTGTGTTGAATGTGTTTGGAATGTGTGTGGAATGTGGTGTGTGGAATGTGTGTGGAATGTGGTGTGTGGAATGTGTGTGGAATGTAGTGTGTGTGGTGTGTTGTGTGTGGAATGTGTGTGGTGTGTGGAATGTGTGTGGAATGTGGTGTGTGGAATGTGTGTGGAATGTGGTGTGTGGAATGTGGTGTGTGGAATGTGTGTGGAATGTAGTGTGTGTGGAATGTGGTGTGTGGAATGTGGTGTGTGAATGTATGTGGAATGTGGTGTTGGTTGTGGCTGGTGTGTGGTTTGTGTGGAATGTTGTGTGTGTGTGGAATGTGTGTGGCATGTGGTGTGTGGAATGTGGTGTGTGGAATGTGTGTGGAATGTGGTGTGTGGCATGTGTGTGGAATGTGTGTGGAATGTGGTGTGTGGAATGTGTGTGGAATGTGTGTGGAATGTGGTGTGTTGAATGTGTTTGGAATGTGTGTGGAATGTGGTGTGTGGAATGTGTGTGGAATGTGGTGTGTGGAATGTGTGTGGAATGTGTGTGGAATGTGGTGTGGAATGTGTGTGGAATGTGGTGTGTGAAATGTGTGTGGAATGTGGTGTGTTGAATGTGTTTGGAATGTGTGTGGAATGTGGTGTGTGGAATGTGTGTGGAATGTGGTGTGTGGAATGTGGTGTGTGGAATGTGTGTGGAATGTGGTGTGTGGAATATGTGTGGAATGTGGTGTGTGGAATGTGTGTGGAATGTGTGTGGAATGTGGTGTGTTAGGTGTGTTGTGTTTGGAATGTGTGTGGTGTGTGGAATGTATGTGGAATGTGGTGTGTGGAATGTGTGTGGAATGTGTGTGGAATGTGTGTGGAATGTGCGTGGAATGTGGTGTGTGGAATGTGGTGTGTGGAATGTGTGTGGAATGTGGAATGTGGAGTGTGTATGTGGAATGTATGTGGAATGTTGAGTGTGTGGAATGTTGAGTGTGTGTGTGGAATGTGGAGTGTGTGTGTGTGGAATGTGGAATGTGTGTGGAATGTGTGTGAAATGTGGTGTGTGGAATGTGGTGTGTGGAATGTGGTGTGTGGAATGTGGTGTGTGGAATGTGTGTGGAATGTGGTGTGTGGAATGTGGTGTGGAATGTGTGTGGAATGTAGTGTGTGTGGTGTGTTGTGTGTGGAATGTGTGTGGAATGTGGAATGTGGAGTGTGTATGTGGAATGTATGTGGAATGTTGAGTGTGTGGAATGTTGAGTGTGTGTGTGGAATGTGGAGTGTGTGTGTGTGGAATGTGGAATGTGTGTGGAATGTGTGTGAAATGTGGTGTGTGGAATGTGGTGTGTGGAATGTGGTGTGTGGAATGTGTGTGGAATGTGGTGTGTGGAATGTGGTGTGGAATGTGTGTGGAATGTAGTGTGTGTGGTGTGTTGTGTGTGGAATGTGTGTGGAATGTGGTGTGTGGAATGTGGTCTGTGGAATGTGTGTGGAATGTGGTGTGTGGAATGTGGTGTGTGGAATGTGGTGTGTGGAATGTGTGTGGAAAGTGTGTGGAATGTGGTGTGTGGAATGTGTGTGGAATGTAGTGTGTGTGGTGTGTTGTGTGTGGAATGTGTGTGGTGTGTGGAATGTGTGTGGAATGTGGTGTGTGGAATGTGTGTGGAATGTGGTGTGTGGAATGTGTGTGGAATGTGGTGTGTGGAATGTGGTGTGTGGATTGTGTGTGAAATGTAGTGTGTGTGGAATGTGGTGTGTGAAATGTATGTGGAATGTGGTGTGGAATGTGTGTGGAATGTGTGTGGAATATGTGTGGAATGTGGTGTGTGTGGAATGTGTGTGGAATGTGGTGTGTGGGATGTGTGTGGGATGTGTGTGGAATGTGGTGTGTGTGGAATGTGGTGTGTGGAATGTGTGTGGAATGTGTGTGGAATGTGGTGTGTGGAATGTGGTGTGTGGAATGTGTGTGGAATGTGGTGTGTGTGGTGTGTGTGGAATGTGTGTGGAATGTGGTGTGTGGAATGTGTGGAATGTGGTGTGTGGGATGTGTGTGGAATGTGGAATGTGTGTGGAATGTGTATGGAATGTGGTGTGTGGAATGTGTGTGGCATGTGGTGTGTGGAATGTGGTGTGTGGAATGTGTGTGGAATGTGGTGTGTGGAATGTGGTGTGTGGAATGTGGTGTGTGGGATGTGTGTGGAATGTGGTGTGTGGAATGTGGAGTGTGGAATGTGGTGTGTGGAATGTGGTGTGGAATGTGGTGTGTGGAATGTGGTGTGTGGAATGCGGTGTGTGGAATGTGGTGTGTGGAATGTGTGTGGAATGTGGTGTGGAATGTGGCGTGTGGAATGTGTGTGGAATGTGGTGTGGAATGTGGTGTGGAATGTGTGTGGAATGTGGTGTGGAATGTGGTGTGTGGAATGTGGTGTGTGGAATGTGTGTGGAATGTGGTGTGTGGAATGTGTGTGGAATGTTGTGTGTGGAATGTTGTGTGTGGAATGTGGTGTGTGGAATGTGGCATGTGTTGAATGTGGTGTGTGGAATGTGGTGTGTGTGGTGTGTGTGGAATATGTGTGGAATGTGGTGTGTGGAATGTGGTGTGTGGAATGTGGAATGTGTGTGGAATGTGTGTGGAATGTGGTGTGTGGAATGTGGTGTGTGGAATGTGGTGTGTTGAATGTGGGTGGAATGTGGTGTGTGGAATGTGGTGTGTGTGGTGTGTGTGTGTAATGTGATGTGTGTGATGTGTGGTGTGTGGAATGTGTGTGGAATGTGTGAGGAATGTGGTGTGTGGAATGTGTGTGGAATGTGGAATGTGTGTGGAATGTGGTGTGTGGAATGTGTGTGGAATGTGGAATGTATGTGGTGTGTGGAATGTGGCGTGTGGAATGTGTGTGGAATGTTTGTGGAATGTGGTGTGTGGAATGTGTGGTGTGTGGAATGTGGAATGTGGTGTGTGGAATGTGTGGAGTGTGGAATGTGGTGTGTGGAATGTCGTGTGTGGTGTGTGGTGTGTGGAATATGGTGTGTGGTGTGTGGAATGTGGTGTGTGTGGAATGTGGTGTGTGGAATGTGGTGTGTGGAATATGGAGTGTGTGGTGTGTGTGTATAATGTATGTGGAATGTGTGTGGAATGTGGAATGTGTGTGGAATGTGTGTGGAATGTGGTGCGTGGAATGTGTGTGGCATGTGGTGTGTGGAATGTGGTGTGTGGAATGTGTGTGGAATGTGGTGTGTGGAATGTGGTGTGTGGATATGTGTGGAATGTGGTGTGTGGAATGTGGTGTGTGGGATGTGTGTGGAATGTGGTGTGTGGAATGTGGTGTGTGGAATGTGGTGTGGAATGTGGAATGTGGTGTGTGGAATGTGGTGTGTGGAATGTGGTGTGTGGAATGTGTGTGGAATGTGGCGTGTGGAATGTGTGTGGAATGTGGTGTATGGAATGTGGAGTGTGTGTGGAATGTGGTGTGTGGAATGTGTGTGGAATGTGTGTGGAATGTGGTGTGGAATGTGGTGTGGAATGTGTGTGGAATGTGGTGTGTGGAATGTGGTGTGTGGAATGTGGTGTGTGGAATGTGTGTGGGATGTGGTGTGTTGAATGTGTGTGGAATATGGTGTGTGGAATGTGGTGTGTGGAATGTGTGTGGAATGTGGTGTGTGGAATGTGGTGTGTGGAATGTGGTGTGTGGAATGTGTGTGGAATGTGATGTGTGGAATGTGTGTGGAATGTGTGTGGAATGTGGTGTGTGGAATGTGTGTGGAATGTGGTGTGTGGAATGTGTGTGGCATGTGGTGTGCGGAATGTGGTGTGGAATGTGGTGTGTGGAATGTGTGTGGAATGTGTGTGGTATGTGGTGTGTGGAATGTGGTGTGTGGAATGTGGTGTGTGGAATGTGGTGTGTGGAATGTGGAATGTGTGTGGAATGTGGAATGTGTGTGGAATGTGGTTTGTGGAATGTGGTGTGTGGAATGTGTGTGGAATGTGGTGTGGAATGTGGTGTGGAATGTGGTGTGTGGAATGTGGTGTGTGGAATGTGTGTGGAATGTGGTGTGTGGAATGTGGTGTGTGGAATGTGGAGTGTGTGTGGAATGTGGTGTGTGGAATGTGGTGTGTGGAATGTGTGTGGAATGTGTGTGGAATGTGGTGTGGAATGCAGTGTGGAATGTGTGTGGAATGTGGTGTGGAATGTGTTTGGAATGTGTGTGGAATGTGGTGTGTGGAATGTGTGTGGAATGTTGTGTGTGGAATGTGGTGTGTGAAATGTGGTGTGTGTTGAATGTGGTGTGTGGAATGTGGTGTGTGTGGAATGTGTGTGGAATGTGGTGTTTGGAATGTGTGTGGAATGTGGTGTGTGGAATGTGTGTGGAATGTGGTGTGTTCAATTTGGGTGGAATGTGGTGTGTGGAATGCGGTGTGTGTGGTGTGTGTGTGTGTAATGTGGTGTGTGTGATGTGTGGTGTGTGGAATGTGTGTGGAATGTGTGAGGAATGTGGTGTGTGTGGAATGTGTGTTGAATGTGGAATGTGTGTGGAATGTGGTGTGTGGAATGTGTGTGGAATGTGGAATGTATGTGGTGTGTGGAATGTGGTGTGTGGAATGTGTGTGGAATGTTTGTGGAATGTGGTGTGTGGAATGTGTGGTGTGTGGAATGTGTAATGTGTTGTGTGGATTGTGTGGAATGTGGAGTGTGGAACGTGGTGTGTGAAATGTGGTGTGTGGAATGTGGTGTGTGGAATATAGTGTGTTGTGTGTGGAATGTGGTGTGTGGAATGTGTGTGGAATGTGTGTGGAATGTGTGTGGAATGTGGTGTGTGGAATGTGTGGAATGTGTGTGGAATGTGTGTGGAATGTGGTGTGTGGAATGTGTGTAGAATGTGTGTGGAATGTGTGTGGAATGTTGTGTGGAATGTGTGTGGAATGTGTGTGGAATGTGTGTGGAATGTGGTGTGTGGAATGTGTGTGGAATGTGTGTGGAATGTGTGTGGAATGTGTGTGGAATGTGGAGTGTGTGTGTGGAATGTGGAGTGGTTCCACACACCAAATTCCACACACCACATTCCACACACCACGATGTAATCTGGGATTCAAATTGTATCCAAATTGATTGTAACAATGTTTAACAATTTTTAAACTCAAATAGTCTGAATTCAAAATTTTCATGGAAATAAAGTTTTACTTTATTCAATGGGGAAAATGTTACTTTGCATGAAAAATATTTTTTAACCCCGAGTTTTGCAATATCTGTGCTTTCTGCTGCTAACTTGTATTCCTGGTGAACAAAGTGTGTTTAAATGCAAAGTGTGTTTAAGACTGCAGTACCGCCTGTCTACGGGGGCAGAGCGAGCAAAAATTTAAACACACTTTATGAAACACAGGTCCCCACAAGACAATTTTTTTAAAAGTTGTAAAAATTGACACATGTTCCTGAAGTCATTTTTTATCATTTAAAGGGCATTACCTTGTGGGGACCTGGGTTCAGGTCCCCACAGTGCAAGTAAGTCCCCACAGCGTGAGTGTGTTATCACACCCAAGTCCCCACAAGGATAGTAACAAGGATAGTAACACAAACCCACACACACACACACACATATATATATATATATATATATATATATATATATCACACCCAAGCAGTGCTTCTCCACCTTGCCGACAACACCGCAGTAACGGACACAAAACATAATTATTTTTGCAGCAGACGAAGATTTATTCCATCATGGTCTTAGAAGCAAGAATACACCCGACGCGTTTCAGTGCTGGCGCACCTTAGTCATGAGTGTTTGATCCCATGCTGCATAGGTTTTTAAATAACACGTGACATTCAGTGTAAGTGAAAACAGACTCAACAACTTGTTGATACAAAGTGTCTACGTAAAACGGAACATCTATTCAATTGAATAAATGAAAGAACACGTAATAAATAAGTGCAACAGTGTAAACATACGAAAACCGCATGTACATTCTGCTTGCCGTTGTTTTTACTCGTGATGACATACTAGACAAAACTGTGATACATTCGTGCTAGTTGGCCTGATGCAATTGTCATAAGCCAGGCTTAAGGGGACCACTGTTTAAACAAAGTTTAACTAAACACTGTCCGGTTGCAAAACATCTCACTGGTGAATTTACTCACTTTACCATGATTTGAAGCCCAAGTGGGCGTGCAAAAGAACAGTTACCCCTCTGCTTCACTAATTCAATGACAGTTTATAAATGCAGCCCACGTGGGCTTATGCACGAAAATCATCTAGGGCCATCTTAAAACTAAAGCAGCGTGCGTGGTGAATACACTGTGTTCGTGTCTTCAGCGAAAAGCGGTTCACATCTAAAAAACAAAAAATAACGTGTCATCTCTCTATCCGTGAAATATTAAAATAAAGTGCAGCTAAATCAAAAAACATTAAAATCATCATTTGCTCTGCGGCTTAATTTACAATTCTGGAAAAACTACTGAATTAGTGAGCCAGAGGGGTAACTGTTCTTTTGCACGCCCACTTGGGCTTCAAATCATGGTAAAGTGAGTAAATTCACCAGTGAGATGTTTTGCAACCTGACAGTGTTTAGTTAAACTTTGTTTAAACAGTGGTCCCCTTAAGCCTGGCTTATGACAATTGCATTAGGCCAACTAGCACGAATGTATCACAGTTTTGTCTAGTATGTCATCACGAGTAAAAACAACGGCAAGCAGAATGTAAATGCGGTTTTCGTATGTTTACACTGTTGCACTCATTTATTACGTGTTCTTTCATTTATTCGATTGAATAGATGTTCAGTTTTACGTAGACACTTTGTATCAACAAGTTGTTGAGTCTGTTTTCACTTACACTGAATGTCACGTGTTATTTAAAAACCTATGCAGCATGAGATCAAACACTCATGACTAAGGTGCGCCAGCACTGAAACGCGTCGGGTGTATTCTTGCTTCTAAGACCATGATGGAATAAATCTTCGTCTGCAGCAAAAAGAATCTTGTTTTGTGTCCGTTACTGCGGTGTTGTCGGCAAGGTGGAGAAGCACTGCTTGGGTGTGACATGGAGAGGCTGCCTGCCTCGTAACGGACCGCTTTCAGTAAAGCGGCTGGGAAAGGGCGTTGCGGGCGCTGCTCGCTTATTGGATTTTGAATATATATATAGATATATATATATATATATATATATATATATATATATACATAAGGTATCAGCGAACTACATGTCCCACACGGTTGGAAGTGGAGACACGAAGGGTGTAAGGTGCCGCCACGGACTGGACTGTGGTAGGGTCCCGTCTATGTTGAAAAGGACAGTACGACGGGTTTCCGGGAGAGCACTGGAGGGGAGACCTCAAAGACGCAGCACCCACTGGAGGGAAAGAATCATGAGGTAACAGCGAATTACATGTCCCACAAACACGAACTGAGCCTAAAACGTGGCGCCCAGCAGGGGGCATAAAACGGATGAAACAAAAACAATTTGGCCGTGTGGAGAAGCTGTTTGCTACCTCGAGCTACGGAGTCTCTTCTCATCTCTGACGAAGGTCACAGAAGTGACCGAAATGCATTAGAAAAAAGAAAAAGAACGTGCTGAATTGCCAAATAAATATTCAAAACAACCGGATAGAGTGGCGACTCATTCCTCTCTTGTGTAGAGAGGGTTGTTGTGACATATATATATATATATACATATATGTTTAGCCCAAAAACATGTATGTAGTACCTTCAAAGATACATATATACATGTATATGCATATACATAAAAATGCAGCCTAACATTATTCAACAGGCTAAGATGCCAAAATTGCATTGGATATTTCATTTAAAATAAAAATAAGTTTACATAGCATTTCTGTAAAAAAAGAACATGCACTCCTCTAGCGTTCCGACACATGCTTTAATTTTCAAAGAAAAAGGCAAGTAATAGCAGGTAATTAGCCCTTAGACTGCATTGAGAAAACCACAACAGTCATAAACTGGTATTGTGCCTTTAAGACCTCCCTGCTCCCATCATGCCCCACAGGTGACAGTTAGGTCAGGTCTTTTTTATGGTGTACTAACATGTAGGGATCATCAAGCAAGATAGAAAACACTACTATACTAAAGGTATTCATCCGGGGAGGTGCGTGAGTTGCTTATGTCTTTGATAAGTATAGCCCTGGAAGAGAACTAGGATTACAGGTAAGTAACGTATCCTTCTCTTCCAGGGGATACTTATCAATAGTCATAGGCACTGAATAGAATAACAAGCACATACCCACTATCCTGCGGACGAACATTAGTATAGTTGCAGCAAAACACTCCAAGGATAAATCATCCAAACAGATTCCTTAAAGAGGCTTGCCCAAACTGAGCATCCGCCTGAGTGTCATAGTCTAAACAATAATTGCGAGTAAATGTATGCGCTGATCGCCATGTGGCCGCTTTACAAATCCCTGCAATAGGTACATTTTTTATGGAGAAAGCCATGGTAGAGGCCTTTCCCTTGGTAGAATGAGCCTTTGGTTTGCAAGGGAGAAGTTTGTTGGCCAACTGGTAAGACAATGTGATACATAAGACTATCCATCTAGAGATGGACTGTTTGGAAGCTGCACAACCAGTATTTATGGAACCATAGTTTAAAAACAGGTGGTCTGATTTTCTCAATGCCTTGGTCTTGTCTAGGTAGAACTTCAGAACTCTCTTAAGGTCTAGTGAATGTAAGGCCCTTTCTAGAGGATTTGAAGAATTAGGCAAAAAAGTAGGAAGAGTAATAGTTTGGTTAATATGAAAATCCAAGACCACTTTAAGTAGAAAACTCGGATGAGTTCTAAGGACCACCCTGTTTGCATGAAAAAGGATATAAGGTTCTTTACAGCACAAAGCGAGCAGAGCTGATGGCCACTAAAAAAGCGGCCTTCCGTGACAAGTGCTACAGAGGCTTTATGAATAGGTTCAAATGGGGCCCCCCTATCAACCTTGCAAGAACAGTGTTAAGTTCCCATGGAAGGGACGGGATCTGATTGGTGGGTGGACTTTTTTCAACCCCTCAAGGAAGTCTTTAACCACAGGTAGCTAAAAAAGGAAACCTGCTTAGGAGATTTTCTGTATGCTGTAATAGCTGCTAAATGGACCTTTAAAGAAGAAAACTGAAGGCCTGACTTGGCCAAGTACAGTAGGTATGGTAAAATCACCTGCTCCTGACCCCGAATGGGATCATGATCATTATTAATGAACCAGAAGTAAAAACACTTCCATTTGAAATCGTACGACTTTGTGGTGGATGGTCTTCTCGCTTCCTTAAGAATGTTCATACAGTCTGCAGACAAATCTACATGCCTGTACTGGAGGACCTCAAGAGCCATGCCGTCAATCATAGAGATGAGAGGTTGGGGTGGAACACCTCCCCCCGTTTGGATAATAAGTCCGGTTGGCATGGTAACCTCCTGTGTGGGATCTCGGATAGTTGAAGATCCGGATACCACCACTGGCGAGGCCACTCTGGTGCAATCAGTATCATTCTGGTCTTGGTTATGTAGAACTTACTGATCATCAGAGGAATTAGTGGAATTGGAGGAAAAGCATAAAGTAATGTCTGCAACCATTTTATCAAAAGCACAATCCCCCTGGAGCCTAGCTGGTGAAACCTGGATGCGAAGATGGGGCATTGTGCGCTTGTTGCGCCTGCAAACAGTCTGATGTCTGGAACACCCCATCGATGAAAGATGTCCTGTGCGATGTTGTTATTTAACTCCCAGTCGTGAGCTTCGACGAAGTTCTGACTTAGAGAATCTGCATGGACGTTGAAAGTACCTGAGAGATGAATTGCCAAAATGGTCAAATTACTTGCGAGAAGCCACTTCCATATTGTCTGAGCCTCCTGTGAGAGGGGTCTCGGCCTAGTTCCTTCCTGTTGTTCAGATAATACATGATTGTGGTGTTATCAGTCTGAACCAACAGGGAACATGTGCTGAAGGAAGGGAGCAATGATTTGAGTGCAAGATGTACCACTCTTTGCTCTAGTAGGTTGATATGGTAACCCGGCTCCATCTCTGATCTGGTCTGAGATGGAGCAGGAGCCATGTGAGCCCCACAACCCTGGAGGGAAGCATCCCAAACAATTGTGTGACTGTGAAGATCCTGATGGAAAGGAACTCCTTTCAGCAGATGCAATAGTTTCATCCATCATTTGACTGAATCCTTGGCTGACTGAGGGAGAACCACAAAGTCTTCCCGGGATCCAATACTTGTGACCACTAGTCCTCCAGCGTTTGCTGCAGAGGACGCATCTGTAGTCTGGCATTCAGGACGATGAAAATGTAGGATGCCATTGAGCCCAGAAGTGAAGACACTTGTCTGACCGTGGGATGGCAAGAACCAAGGAGAGTGCAGCACTTGTTGTGTATTGAGGATAACATCCTCTCCAAAGGACACAGGCTTGCACTTACGGTATCTAAAGAAGCACACAGGTAGCAAATTTTGATTCGGGTTGAAAATCGACTTCTTGTTGTTGATTTGAAGGCCCAGATTGCTTAGAATAAGAGGCGATTCTGCAGCAGAGTTGGTGACGAGCTTTTCAACAGCCAGTCGCCCAGATACGGACAGACAAAAATATTTTGTTTGTGAAAAAAAGCTGTTACTACTACCATGCATTTTGAGAACGTGCAGGGGCCTGATTTGAACCAAAATGGGAGGACTTTGAACTGGAAATGTTGAGACACTACTTAAAAAATAAGGAATTTCTGATGTTTTCTGGAAATTGGTGCATGAAAATAAGCGTCCTGCAGATCTAAGGAGCACATCCAGTCCCCTTGGTGTAATTGAGAACAAATCTGGTGCAGTGCAAACATCCAAAATTTCTCTTTGCGGATGAACTTGTTCAAAAGACTCAGGTTGGGTTTTGGTCTGTTCTTTTGGATAGGAGCTCTTTTTCATACCAGAAAGAAGGGGGAATAAATTCCCTGTCTTTGTTGCAGAGAAGGGACTGCTTCTCTAGCGTCTTTCTTCAGTAGGATGTTCATCTCCGCTTGTAAAAAGTGGTGCTCTTGGACATACCTTCCCCGAGGTGGTATTGAAGGAGGTGGGGATTAGATTTCTGAGCAAGTAACCATTCTGCACAATACTGAGTACCCACATGTCTTTTGTGATTGTTCTCCACTTATACAGATGAAACATAATACTTCCCCCCACTGGAGTGGGCACTGGGGATGGGGGAAGCCAGGGCTCATTGTTTTGCAGGTTTCTTCATTGAGGAAGGTGTCAGTCTTGGTGCTCCTCTTCCTCGACCTGGTAAATGCTGATGACAATGCAACCTGGACTGTTGCGGTTGAGTCGAAGAGTGAGGGGCTTGAACCCTCTGTTGGAAAAACCGACTGTCGTATGGTCTGTACTTGCGTCGAAAGTCCTTATGCAAGGCCGACCGCCTTTAGAGTATCCAACTGCGATTTCATCTTGGACATCTTGTTATCTGCATGAGTGCCAAACAAGGAAGTGCCACTGAAAGGAAGATTCATAATCCTTTGTTGTGCTTCCGGTTTGAGGCAAGTGAGCCACAACCAGGTCGAACGTCTGCCGCAAATACCATGAGTATCCATGTGCTTCTAAATCCAATGCAGCTGCGCTAATGACCTGGTTTGCAACCAGACCACCTTCCAGCAAAATCTCATGAAAGTTCTGCTGGTCTTCCTTGGGCAGCTTTCCTTTTAAATTTAGCCAAAGAGTCCCACAGAGATCTGCCGTACCTCCCCAGAAGTGCAGAGGCACTAGCCACCTTCATGAAGGATGCCAATGTATTGTACATTCTTCTCACTAGAGAGTTCATGTGTTTACTCTCTTTCTCAGGAGGGACTGAAGAGGATGTTGCACCAGGATGTGTTTTTCTGGCCTCTGGCAGTATAACAGGATCAGGTGGTGGATCTGATTGTAGGAACAGTGGATCCTGGTCAGGGGCCTTGTACTTTTTTTTAATGCTTGTGGGAGTCGAACTCACCGCACTAGAGTTCAAAAGGTCTGCAGTGCTGGTTCAAGCAGACCAGGAACCAGAGGGAGTCAAGGCCTTTCCGAGGATAGATGGTGTAGTGCCTCAAATATTACAGATGCATAAGTAGTCGGCACACGCATGTCAATGCTCAACTTGTTGGCACCCCTGCAGGAGGACCTCATTAAAGGTGACCAGGTCATCAACTGTAGACACTCTAGCTGGAGGAGTAGCAGGTAGACCTGGTGAGTAGTCTCTCACTAATGACTTTGAGGATGTAGACCATGAAGGTGACCTTCGTCAACTTCTTCATGATCTTGAGTAAAGATGAGATCTCGACCGTCTAAGTGATGTCCTAGATCAGGAATGTCGAGCTGGAGGAGACCTAGTTCTCCTTGGTGATCTGTGTGGAAATCTTCCCGTAGATGTAGCAGGTAGAGGACCAGCAGAGATTCTGGAAGGAGAATAAGTTTGAGAGCAGTCTGAACCAGGACTTCTGGGTGGAACACTCCAATGTTGAACACTCTGTAGTCATCTTAGAGAAAGGTTAAGAGGAGGTGGCCGTTTTCCAGTAACCGGAGATCCCTCCGGCGCAATTTGCATGATGTTAATGCCTGGAGAAGAAGATGCTTCCCTCGACGTCGATCGAAAGGACCTCGACCTCGGCTTTCCCAGCACGTACACTGAAGATGAGGGAGGCCTTGACGACGTGATGCCAGTCGCAACTGTAGGATTCTTTGATCAACAAGGACAGTCTAAGCTTCTGCAGAAACGTCTCTCAAAGTCGAACGCCGGACTGGAGCTGGCGACACAGATTGTGATGCTTTCGACATCGACCACCTGTGCGACTGTGGCAGGGTCTTCAACATTGACTGCCTGTGTGCTTGCGGTGGGGTCCTCGACTTCGACTGCGTGTGTGACTGCGGCAGGATCTTCGAAGGGCACACTCTTGATGCCGGACGTACTTGCTACGATGGCAGCGGAGATCTGGACGTCGACCGTTGCATCGAAGTTGGTGAATGACGGCGCAGGAGTTTCTTCACCGTTGACCCAAGACTATACATCAACTTATGCTTCTCTGGTCTGACATACTATGAGCCCGAAGTAATATGTCTCGAAGTCGACTTGCCTTTTGACGGTGGAGGCTCTGACCTCTTTGACAGAGATCTGCCCCTCGACGTCGTCGTATGCTGTGTATGTTTTTCCAACGTCAGCCGAGATGCTGAAGGGAAACAGTCAGGTATCTGCTTCCTTTTTGATGCTGGAGAAGCAGGATGACGTTGTTTCTTCTCTGTGTTTTACCTGAGAGGAAGGCTCATTAAAAGCATGACTGCTCCCAAGGCCACTTTTTGATCCTTTTTCTCTCTCCAGCAAGGCAAGTAGCTTTATCTTCTCTCTTTCTTGAAGTGTTGTCTTAGAAAATTGCTGGCAATAATAACACTTCTCTAGATTGTGTGAGGATGGCAAACAAACAATACAGACAGAATGCGGGTCAGACTTTGCCATCTTCTTCCCCCAGGAGAGACATTTATTGAACAATGCTGGCATTTCTAACAGAAAAAGCTTTTAAAATTGTCAGAAAATAACTAAGAAAGTTACCAGCAGTCAAAAAACATTGAATGAAGGAAGAAAATTATCAGGAAACCAATTTCTGACTAGAACAATCAAAAATTGACGAGCTCAATGCTCTATCACAGAAGGAGCCGGAAATAAAGAACTGACCTAACTGTCACCTGCGGTGCATGATGGGAGCAGGGAGATCTTAAAGGCACGGTGCCAGTTTATTACTGTTGTGGTTTTCTCTATGCCACCTATAGGCTAATTGCATGCTATTACTTGCCATTTCTTTGAAAATAAAAGGCTGTGTTTGAAAACTAGAGGAGTGCATGTTATTTTTTTTTACAGAAATGCTATTTAAACTTATTTCTATTTTAAATGAAAAATCCAATGCAATTTTGGCATATTAGCCTGTTGAATGATGTGAGGCTGCATTTTTATGTATATAACTGTATAAATGTATGTTTAAAGGTACTACATACATGTTTTTTGTCTAAACATATATATATTATATGTATTTTGTATACGCTCTGGGGTCCCTGTACGTGGGCGGTACTATTCAGTGCTTATGACTTTGCTGAGTATCCCCTGGATAATAAAAACGTACACAAATAGGAGGCCTTGCTTTTGTGGCCACTGCTAAAGCATGGAATATACTTTGCTTGATTTGATTTACAATGTAGGGTGCTACAGTTACCCAGTGGGCACCCTGGTGCTATTTAAGATCACCACTCCAAGAAAAATTAGGTCAGTTTAGAGACTACCGAAAAGCTACATTTCAGACATTTCCTGAAGCGAAGGAGATCACAACTTAATCTCAATTGTGGCCACAGATAGTTCCACATTTCTTTGATAATCGTAGACAAGGCTCCCCCACCATTGCGAGATTACAGGAAATTCAGAATAATTAAAATATTGGCCAATTGAGGTTGAAGGGCCCTTAATTCAGAAAGCCACCAGTCATTTGATCAGCAAGGGGAGTCGCAAAAAATAAGTATTTCCGGTTTATCCATGTTGAGGCACAAGAGAGACACTAGATAACTGTAGTCCGTTCGTTTTTCAATCTTTCAAGTTCTTGAGAGCAAGGACAGCCTCGAAGCACTGTAAGCTAAGTATTGCCAGCACATGAAAAAAACAGATTCCAAAGAAGTGGACCAATGACCTGGTGGGGCATCACAAATCTTAACGAGCATTTGCAATGCAATAGGTCTCGCATTATAAAAGTTTGAGCTGTTGGCATTGCTAATAATAATGCAACACTAGCAGCTCAAAGATTCAGTAATGTGAGACCTATTGCATTGCAATTGTTTTTTTTATATAGCACGAACTACACAGACAACCACACACACAACCACACACACAACCACACCAAGCATTGGCATAGCCAATAGTTCTTGCTTTTGGGACCTTCTATGTATTTATTTATGCAGCATAATATCCTTTTGCAACCACATCAACTGTTGCGTGGCTAAACAATTATAAGGTCCCAAAGGCGAAACCTATTGGCTATGCCAATGCTTGGTGTGGTTGTGTGTGTGGTTGTGTGGGTGGTTGTGTGTGTGTGATTGTGCGTGTGTGTGTGGTTGTGTGTTGTTGTCTGTGTGGTTGTGTGTCTGGTTGTGTGTGGTTGTGTGTGTGGTTGTGTGTGTGGGTGTGGTTTTGTGTGTGTGTAGTTGTGGGTGCGGGTGTGGGTGTGTGTGTGGATGTGTGTTTGGGTGTGGTTGTGTGTGTGGTTGTGTGTGTGGTTGTGTGTTGCTGTGTGTGGTTGTGCGTGTGGTTGTGTGTGTGTGGTTGTGTTTGTGTGTGTTTGTGTGTGTGGTTGTGTGTGTGATTGTGTGTGTGTGTGCTTGTGTGGGGTTGTGTGTGTGTGTGGTTGTTAGGTTGTGTGTGTGTCTTTGTTTGTAAATATGTTCAGTAGTGTAAACAGCATTAAGATATAATACCCGAATCAGTGGGCTTCCCAAGACCCTGCGCGCATTCACTCAGAGGCCCTGCTGCTGATACCCCGGGCCGGCACGCCAATTAATGTCAATTCTAATTTGAACACCTGTCCACAACAAATTATACAGAGACCACCAACTCTTCACAGTGAGGCAATTATGACGCGGTTTTCACTGTGCCTGTGATAGTTTTGAAATCATGCAAAACTGTTGCAACCAATCATAAATACCACCCGTGTTTGTAGAACCGTTACATATGAAGCTTGTGAGGAGAGACACGACCCTGTGCTGTTTTGCAACACAACACCTCTAAAAAGTTGTGACCCGTGCTCATACTGCTTTAACATAGCAGACATCTACCAAATGAAAAAATACAGCAAATCCTTGCTGGAAGCGGTCCTTAATATGGCACTACATCTGCAAACCTTGGCTAAAAAATTCTTGTCTCTACAAGGCCTTACTCTATGAGTATAGCCTTTCCAAGAACAGCAACTTCGGGCTGGCATTACCATAATACATGATGACATCAGCACAGAGCGGATGTATGACATTACAACGCATGCTTTTACCATGCATGCTTTTACATCGCACGTTTTACATCGCATGCCTTTACTACGCATAGCGCTTTGGGGTGTTGGATAGTGAATAGTTTAATTTACTATTCCAACTCCAGCCCCTGTGGATAGTAGGGAAGGTGTTGGATAGTAAATTAAATCTATTCCCTATCCTAGAGCGCCCCCCAGCGCAATGCGTTGTAATGGTTTGCGTTGTAAAAGTTGCGATGTAAAAGCATTGCGTGGTAAAAGTTGCGTTGTAAGTGATGTTTCCCGCACAGAGCTAAGGACATTGAATTTTCTTCATACGACACAATGATGTAGTCATTCATTAGAAAGGGAATGGTGACATCCCAGATGGTACAGTGACCACAACATAGAAAACAATATATCAACATAGTAGAATAACATCTAAATTATGGATGCAAGATTCGATTACTATTTTTTTTTTAAGTATATAAATAACGAATGCAGCACGTATAACCTATATATGGATATGCTTCCTTTTTAAGGTAGCTAGAAAACAAAGTCAGGATAAGAATGTCAGCATGGCATGCGTTAATGTCCACCTGCTATAAGATTATATATTTGTGTTTATGTTCTTTTTTGTGCGCTAGCAGGGTCAGACCCAGGCATGATAGGCATGTTCATGTTGTTTACAATAGAATCAAGTGTGTGCCATACCATGCAAAGACTTTATGCAATATGGCGATGTCATTCAACACTATGCTAAGGTAATGGTAGTAGAAGGTGGGATAATGACCTGAGGCCACTTTGCAGCAGTGAGGGCAATAGATTAATGATCTGTTGTCATTCTGCCTACTCTGATGCATCGGGGCTGCTTATGTCACTGTATGCCACTTTGATGGCAACACAGCGAAGTCACCATACTTCCAGCAGGCTACCCTCCTCTGTTCACCCTCTAGCACTGCCAGAGCCTCCAGCTCCGAAGCAAACTGGCTCTCGAAGTCATCGCCCTCCACTCCGTACAGATCATAATCATCCATGGCTGGGGGAGAGCTGCTGTTACGCGCTTACTGGGCATGCGCACAGCTCATGCCGGCGAGATTGCACACAACCAAGCACCCGCCAAAACTCACACAATGAACATGGAAAGAGGGCAAGGCCATTGATGTCCTAGAAGCAGACGTGAGTGTTGCGTGCTAATGCTGCCATATCCAACTGGGAAGTTTCGATGTACTGTCCACTGGAATCCTAAATACTCTGAGTAATTGTTCTAATGCAACAAAAAGGGCATTATTCAAGTATTATTTTGAATAAGTCTATGTATAAGCGAAGCATGCATGTTAGCGTTCTACATTTATATACACTTTTCAGATTAGAATAAGCCTCAAAATAAAAACAAGCATTGGTCTACTGATGCGCGCGCCGCAACAGCACAAAAAAGGGAAGTGAAGTGCGGGCGCGAACGGGATTGTGAGCGCGCACGCGAAAGTGAAAGAGATCGCACGTGCTTGTGCGCGTTGTAGCAAGTTGGAGGCCGCTTTGGGAGCACTTCCCAAAGCCGCTACTAAATGTCTCTCCGTGCAGCGCATGCGCGCTGACTCAGCAAGACCTAAAAAGTGTAGATAAAGTACAAATCTACAGATTTTAGATGACCAACTTGCTAAGAACACAAAAAAGAACCTCAGCACCTACTAAACCAGCAGCAGGGCATGCGGGTTATGAGTGAGACAGTGCTCCTCCTTACACAAATTGGTGTTTTTAACTCACAGATAGGGAAGAAAAATGTCTTCCGCTTTTCTTTTTTCTTTCTTTTCTTTAATATATATACATACGTACGTACCGTCATCGTTAGGGGATGATTGATTTTCTAAACGTTTTAATTCCTCTAGATCAGTGTTTCCCAAACTGGGGTCCGCGGACCCCAGGGGTCCGTGACACATTCCCAGGGCAACAGTTTTAAAAGCACAGAAAAGTTTCTTGTATAATTAGCAGCTTCCCAGCAACAATAAAAGTGTCAAGATAATGCCAGTGAATAATGTACCCGCTGGAGCGTGAGGAGAGTTTTCTTCAGTGGCAACTTTCACTTAACTAATGTAGCGCAGAGGGTTAATGTGCCTACTGCAAAGAGCGTGTAACGTGCATTTTAAAAAGCAGTATTTTATGTGCATAGGTTTGTGGTTACTGCTTTGTCACAGAGATTCTTTTGTTACTGTGCACTTCATAAGTGACACTCGTAATGTAGCAGAGGGACCTATAAACTGTCATCAAAGAGCTGCTTGCAAACTGCATGGTACCAGTTAGTAACTTAAGTTTTTTCCCAGTTATTCATTATCCTTATGCTGATAAAAAGATTTATTTGGGTGGAAATACATGTTTAATGTTAAAGTCAGTGCTAACCACTGTGTTATGTTCTGAATCCTGAGTTTTTCAGACCAAGCACTCTTTAAACATTTTATATACACACTGATTTACATTTATGGTTCAATGTCTCTATATGTGTGTGATGTAAAGTGCTCTGACATCCTACAATGGTATGAGAGATGCTATAAAACAAATGAAATACATGTGACAGAGGGGCTATTTCTTCAATGTAAAATACTAAGGGCCAGATGTTCGATCCGTTTTTATATGCGCGAACGGGTTTGTGAACCCGTTTGTGCATGCAATAACCTATTGGGCCATGTACATTGCCTGTTCGCGACTCGTTAAATAGGTTTTGCAACTTGCTATTTGGCAGGGGCATTCCCTTCCAAATAGCGAGTCTCAAAACCAGGTACAAATGTTTTGCGGTCGCAAAACACTCGCAATTACCACCTACTTCAAGTAGATGGTAATGTATTTGCAAATGTTCCCCTTTGCAAATGCATGCAAAATTATTTTTTAAGGGCAGGCAGTGGTCCCAGGGACCTCTGCCTGCCCTTAGAAAATGAAACGAAAACGTTTCATTTTCTTTTTTTTTAAATGCATGGTAAACGGGCTGCATTTTTTTGTAACTGCTTTATTTAAAAGCAGTCCCAGACATGGTGGCCTGCAGAGCCCAGCAGGCCACCATACCTGGGAGGGCTGGCATTCGCAATGGGCTCTCAAATTGCGAGAGGCTCATTAATATTAATGAACCTCGCAATATGCGACCCCATTGGGAATCCCAAACAGTGTTAAACACACTGTTGTATATTTCATTTAGCGATTCGCAATTTGCCACTCGCAATGTGTCGCCAATGGCGAGGCGCTAAATGAAATGATCGTACATCTGGCCCCAAAATCCTCAGTACTTTGAGTATTTATTTTGTGTGCACACATGTGTATTTTTTTCAAATTACTGTTTTAATATTTAAAATTTAACTCATACAAATTGCTTGGGGGTCCCCGGCTTCCAGTGGTGACTCAATGGGGGTCCTCAGGAGTCAAAAGTTTGGAAACCTCTGCCCTAGATGTATTGTTATCACCGTCCCCATATCACCCACTCGAATTTCATTCCGTTTTGGTTAGAATACAAAAGTGTAATTATTCTTTTTTTCATGTATCAACTGCATTCTGAAAATAAATAGTGCCTAGGCATTATCCACACATTCAGCCGCAAAGGCACTCCAAACTTGTTTGGTGTTCATCAGCTAAACACGTTTTAATCGTTGCTTCCCATTCACCTACAATAACTAAACGTTGCTGCAAGTTCTGCGTGAGGAAATGGCGACATCTTGTGGAAAGAGTACGCATATATGATTTTTTTTTATAGATCTGTAATGTTTACGTTAGAAATGAAACTCTTTTACAAATAAAAATCACATGCAACATAAATTAGTAGAAATTAAGCTTTATTGCTCTGATAATAAGTCCTGTTACTTTAATGAAAATTCAAATTAAAAGCATACGAAACAAAATAAATGGTGATAAAAACCAAAAAGTTGTGCAAAAATCGGTTTTAGGAAATAGCCATTCTTGCACACAAACCTGTATAATAAGGTGGTTAGACGGGACTTCTGCCTGAGATCTGTACTGTGCAACGGGAACGGTGGTTTAGTTTCATATGCTGGCACTTGGACGAATACATTAAGTGCAAACCATCCACAGGTAATAGCAGAAACTCTTAGTAATTAAGTTAAAAAGAACCAATAAATGCCTTTCACAGGTAATAGCAGAAACTCTTAGTAATTAAGTCCAAAAGAACCAATAAATGCCTTATCAGTCGTAGAGTGCAAAAAAAAAAGAACAGAATAAACGGTCTGCTTCAAAGTTGGTCCCAAAACATTCTTAAAAATATTCACTTGTTTTTCAGAACTGGATGTGGACTACCAAGGTTACTATTTCGTAGACAGTGGTCCAATGCCAATACATTTTCCTGAAATAATATACCACAACAAAAGGAAGTAAAGAAGGAAACATTGCCCTGGGTCACCGTGCAGTGCAGCGATTTTGGAACATAACTTTTTTGACACTGTCGTTCTGTAGTACAGTAGTATATCATCGCTCTTATGGTATGTATGTGTGGTACCCTAAGCTATTGTCACATTAAGTCAGATGCCTTGGCCATAAGATTAAAAGAACCCAGTGGAAGATGAAGGATTTTCCTACCGTAACATTAAGCCTGTATCACGCATTTTACCTGAGAAACCTACGTAAACAGATTACAGGTCAATGCAAAGAGATACCAACACGAGGTCAACGAGGCATGCGGCTCACGAGCATCCAAGCTGGGCGTCGAAAGCTAGAAAAAGTCTTATTTAGTACACCCAATCGGTCTGCCATCACTAGACCTTTCGTTGACACCCTCGAAATGCACTGCCTTGCTTAAAAAATCTCCCCTTTTTATCTTGTTTTTTCACGTGAATACGTATTAAAGTTAACCTTTCTGTATATATGTATATGAGTAAATACGCCAATAGGCGGTCTGCGCACGGCCTATGGAAGTCTTAACACTGCACCGAGATTACACGCCTCGGAACTTTAGAGTGTGCAGAATTGTATTGTGCCAGCCGTTGAGTAAATATGTGTTACTGCTACAAAATAGTCACAGTCTTTCAACATATATAGGTGTTAGCCAGGTATACCTTAAGTAGCTTTATACTTCGGCAGTTACGCCGAATGATGTACAGAAACAGAATGGCGTTTGTGCATCTTTGGTGTCAGTATCCCTTCGTGGAAGTGCCACCAGTGTAGTTGAGGCGCTAGAAATGACTATATAGATGAACTGGGGAAGGGATCGTGGCATTAGCAGCTCCTATGGTAACACTGTGCTATGTGGACATCTGTCCTAGTCCATATAGTGACTACCCATCAAGGCCTAATATAGCAGAATACATACATACAAGTGGCGGCAGCATCTATAGGCCCTGGCTTGGGTGGTACTGAGTGTTGGAGTACAGGTGTACAGAAGACCAGTCTGAGCATCAGACCGCAGCAGGGCAGCAATTACAGCAAACTGCGTTCCTTCCATCTTCATTTTGTCAAAATCATCAGCCTCAACAGCAATAAAAACAGTCTAGTGCATATTGAAAAATATCAGACAAAAGGGGTCTTCGGCATGAATCTTTCGTGTGAGTCCGAAAGGAGGAGTGACGATGCTGAAGACGACAGTGGCCATCCGTCTGGTGTGAAGAGCGCCGTGGGAGCTTGGGAGTGTGTCAGGTCGGGAGGGCCCTCTTGTGCTCGGCTGGCTCCCCTGGAAGTCTTGTAACTCTGTGGCCCCCCACAGGGGTCAGGGAAGCACGTCGGGAGGGCGGGGGCGGTGCCCCACCCGGAGTGGCATACCCCCGCGGCCTTCCTACGCCGTCAGCTTGGAGTAACTGGGAGGAGAAAACTTGCGCTTCAAGTACTTGACGATGTAGAGTGGAAGGCAGCTCACGACCGTGATGGCGGACACTTTCCACAGGAAGGTCACGGTGGTGATAAAGGCAACATCTGCGGAAAGAAAAGCGAAAAGAAGTCATTAACTGGTGCTTGACTACACCGCAGCATGGCAGAAATGCAGCATAGGTGACGTATACCTGGTTCAACTTCATTCTGCAAACTCCTCAAGTGCTGGTTTTGTTTCTAACAGAACTAAGATATGCCAGGAAAAAAGGATTTGGAGGATTCATGTATGTCATACCGATGATGAAGAAATCTTCCCTTATAACTGTGTTATGTGCAAGTGTTGTCAAGCGGTGCTCTATACTCTGCAGGGTTCTGCACTCAGGGCAGCTCCGCTACAGGTCCTGTGCAGTAGTGAAAGGCATTGGACTTGGCACCCGCCAGAGGGTTCAGCAGTCTTTACTACCCGGGGATATAGAACCACCAAGCATTTCTCTTCAAATAGCCTGAGACTGAGAGCTAGGACAGCGACACAGTTCCTGCAAGAACATTCTGTGGAGAACATCAGCCTTTCTTGTGGATCCGGGTACTGCAAGCTCAGAAGTGTAAGAGGCTCCTCAGTATACATCAGTGACTTCACAAGTCAGCTCCAGGGTTCTGGGTTAACACACGTGTGTCATTGGAGATCGTCATGATTAATGTCCAGGACATTTGTCACCATAGGCACCACTGTCAGCCACACAGACCACTGGTCTATGTGGAGACAGCTTGGTTCTCAGAGTTGTCTCAAACACAACAACTGAAACATGATTCAAGAAACATTTTAGATGTCTAAGGCCACTTTCAAGAATTCAGAGGCCAACATCTGGCCACATGTTTTGGTGTTAAGATAGCATAAACATTCTTCTGGATCCACGAAGGATATGCCTGTTAGACTGTGTAATACCAGAGAAAATCATAGGTCAGTACCTCCCGTAGTATGCTTACAAATTAACCAGTACTGCCGAGGCGTTCTATACTTGTCCCTGATCGTGATATAGGAGATCCTCTTCCCACCAATTAAGAAACAAATGCAGATTCCTTGGCTAGCTTAAAATATGTACTGCAGCAAGAACATTTCCTGAGCCAGTAAAGGTTTTTAGGAAGCACAGATCATGCACACTGAGTTTGCTTTGTGGCAAACAGATCAATTTCCGGAGTCACCCAGAATAAAAAAGTTCACAAACAACTTCATTGAGGTCCTGCTCATGGGAATCAACGGTGCACTTGTTCAAATCTCACCCTCTATATTTTGCATACCAGGAAGGTATGACGAAAATACCAAAATGCTCAAAAGGTGAATGCCCTCCCCTAATGATACCTGCCAAATTTTCCTAGTCAAGGGAGAGGCGTGGCGCAGCAGCCAGCACAGCTGACTATGGAGCGTAGGGCTCACAGTTCAATCCCCGGCTGCAGATCAGCTCGGCACCATGTGACTCTGGGCTATAGTTCACTTAATCTCCCCGGTGGCCCCCAGCGCCTTGAGACCCTTAGGGGGGAGTTGTTTGCACTTTACAAATATCAGATTTAGATTTTTAGATTTAGATTTAGTCAACTGACACAAGAGTGAGTGACCACGGTGTTGCCTGTATATAAAGAGTCTCCCATTTCTTATCAAATGATTTATCTCCAAGATATTCATTTGGTGACAGCTGTTCGTGTAGCACCTGACGCTTTGGATATAGGCAGAAGCCAGAGTGGCACCTATGTGGCCTTGGAGGTAGGGATTATGTACATCTCGAGGCATGGAAAACTATACTGAGGGAGCTTGTGGACCATTAATCCTAACCGTGCAGACATATTATGGGCACATGCGGCTTCTAGGTCTAGGTCCTTCAGAGCTAGTGGGGTGCAGTGAAAGGTCCAAAGTAGGAGCACTGTCTTCACAGGTGATAAAAGTAGACAACACCTGTGCATTTTTACAATTACTGTGATAAATTAACATTTTCTTTAAAGGGAGGCCTAAGAGGAAGAGACAAATCGCGTTCTGGGCAACATTAACCCTTTTATGAATTCCAGAGCATCTATGTCTGATTGAAAGAGGACGTAAGACCTGGTCAGGTACATTTTTTTAGTTTAGTCACTGGAATGAAACCAGCCAGTTTTTAGTTAGTTATCTTATTAATCATTTTGGTGCAAAGAGTAGGAAATGCCAGATCTGATGTTGATGCTGTCATGGGTTTAAATATTGTACAGTGGCAGCAGACAAGGGTCAAGTCCTGCAAGGGCGAGGTTGGCAGTGGCACCACGGAGGGACTGTGCGCTCCTGGGGTTGGTGGAATGGGCACACAAGATGATTCCAGCTTCGGCTGTAAGTCTAACCTAGACAGCATTACCTGTGTGAATCTCTTCATTCGTTTAGATTTTACTGCTGAAAACTTAACGGTTGAAGAAAGTGCATAGGGTCTGAGTAGGACATGCACTCGTGAATTTGCTCTGCTACTTTCCCGTCTGTGTATCCACTAATGCAAACACAAGACAGATTGTTTATGTTTTTATTCTTATGGCAGTCACTGTCCCTACCCAAGTGAGAACATCTCTAAGAACGCCTGAGATGTCAATCTTTCTTATTTGTGACAGGCCATAAGGAGATTTGTCTTCCTCTCCCTTGCAGGCATAGTGTGTCAGGGCACAAAAACTACACACTCCTGCATGGTGCTTGGTTCCCAGACACCTCACACTAAGACTGGAGGCCGGCACCAGCATTTAAAATCCCTTCTACAATCCAAGTATGACTTACATTTGGAAGACAACATAGAATGCGTTTTACAGAATTGCTCAAAACTACACAGTGCCACAGTGGGAATTGCTGCTACATTTGAGGAAGTAATACACGCAGGCCTCTGATCTTATTAGTTGGCTCAACGAGTGAAAATGTTTAATTTGGTGATCTCGCATCTCTTTCCGATTACAGCATTTTCATGATCAAAGTCTTTATAATATCAAGGTAGAGCGTGGGAATGATGCCTAGAATGTGCTGAAATGAATCTGTGATACATTTATCTCTGGTTTGGTGGGAACCTGTAATTTCTACTCTTCAGGGAAGTAGATGTAAAGGATTATAATATCTAGCCCTTTACACACGCAACTGCACCAAATGGTCCTTAACATATCAGTCAACTTGTACAGCAATCCTAGTAGGAAAATACCCTGCTTTCAATGTACATTTTACAACCTTTACCCCAGAAGCAACTTTTGAAATTGCATGCACAAGAGTGGTAAGAAAAAACATTTGAAAACGAAATGGTGAAACTGTTACGGAATGTTAGATTTATTTTGAAAGGACATCTTTAAATGTTGAGTTAAAATGTTGCGCTCAACATCTTTTGCAAAGCCTGATGCGATATGTAAGTGTTCCTAGTGAATAAGGGGTACTTGATGGCATGTAAACGACATGTGCCTTTAAAATGTCCTTTTCTACAACAATCACTTGCTTATAAGCCAACATCGTTTTTATTGATAATGTTACTGTGCCATTTTGTCGCTGACAAATAGTTCATATTGATGGAAGATCTCACATGAAATCTTGTCATTTTGAGCACAATATGTTTAATTATTTGCACAATGTATCAACCAAAAAATGTCAACACCTACCTAAGAATGCTCCCAATGATACTCTGCCTATGCCTGTGCCAAGAAAACAGAAAGGAAAAAAGAGACAAGAGGACAGATTTATAGAAGGAAGAGCAATTTCAAAAGGAAAGTTTGTTGCAGAGCTGAAATATCCGGAGGTCCAGATAATCACCACCAAAGGAAATAATTAGTTGATATTGTAAACAGAAGAAAGTAGCTTGCATATGACACAGCCAATTAGAACATGACTGTAGTGCGTTTAAGGCTGTTCTGACATTAGAAAGGTAATACATTAGACTGCCTACTTTAAGTATTTCCACTATTACTTTCTGGTACTTACTAAGCCTATTTCTCAATACCTGAGGAATAGGCTTAGTCAGTACCATCAGGAGAGAGCCTTGAGCTCTAACCACCTGCGACTTTTGCCATCCCGAGGTCTGCCAGTTTGTCGAGGCGGCAGGTCTTTCTCTGTACTGACGGCCAAGCTCTGGAACACCCTGCCCATCCATCTTCGCATGGCCGAGTCTGAACACTGTTTCAGGAAAGATTTAAAAACCTGGCTCATTCGAGTGTAGATATAAATGGCTAATTCTGTTCTTCAGTCTTGCTTTTGAGCGCCGAGACACCTCTGTTGAGGTAGCAGCGCACTGTATAAATGACTTTGATTGATTGATAATACAATAGTTCTTATGGTTGCGATGAAAAAGTGTTCTAGACTTGTTCTTGTGTGTTTAGAAAATATATAGCTCTTTGTTGTAAGTACTGGAAGGGGCTGGTGAGTAAATCATCAACTTTTTAAGAAACTCATCAAGATTTCCAAAGGTTAGCTACCCAGTCTCAAACAATTCAATTTACAGTCATTCGTTTTTGTTGTGGGGGTAATTCTTCACATGTAATCAGAAGGGAGGAGCCATGTAAACTATTTTTCCCAAAGCAGCAAATGGCAAGCAGTGGTGGCTGGCCTATCCGATGATGGGCCACGGAAAGGAGTCATTACTAACGGCCATCAGCCTTGCGACATGTTGGTTTTCTCCTGCGTAATTGGAGGCCAGAAGTGACAAACTGGTGCGCACTCTTGGCAACATGCTGCCTATCACTTTATAGCAATGGGCCGTCAATGACATATTTGTGTAAATTTTTGGCAAACATTTCTGCATATGGCTGCATATTAATGGGTCACAGGTGACATTATGAGGGGATCTATGGGGCATGCTGGCTGTTCCTGCATACTACTGAACCATCAATTACATATTTATGGCAATTCCTGGCTCCATGCTGAATCTTCATGTGTAGAAATCGTCCATCAATTACATAGTTGTGGCAAGTCTTGGTGACATGTTGTTGCTGACTGTCCCAACATAATAGTGGTATATCAGTGACAGTTATGTCCACTCATCGTCAGACCAGGGCGGCAATCCCTGCCTAATAATAGCTCATAGTGACATATTTGCTGGCATTATTGGTGGCAGGCTGCCTTTCCCTAAATAACTGTGGCCAACCAGTGACGTATCTGTTGGCATTCTAGTTCATGTTGGCTACACCTGCATAATAATGGTCCATAGGGGAATATTTGTGGAACTTTATGGTCACTTCTTCGCTATCCCTGCATAATAATAATCCTTTAATGACATATTCATGGGGGATATTTGGTGATCTGATGACTTTCCTACATAGCAGGAGGAGCCCAACCATGAAATACAGAGGTTATTTTTGGTGTCATAAAGGCTATTCCTGAATAGAAGTGGCCCATCCATTAAATATTGTGGCCATTCTTGGCAACTTATTGTCTTATCCATGCATCATAGTGTACCCTCTGCAACATGCTTTTCAGCCCTACATCATAAAAGCCCACCAGTGGAACATTTGATAGGATTCCTGGTGACATGCTGGCTATCCCTGGATAATAATGCTCCATCCGTAACATATGGTGGACATTCTTGGTAAAATCCTGGCCATTCCTGCATAAAAGTGACCAAACCAAGACATAATGTGGGCATTCTGGCTATCACGGCATAATAGTGGCTAGTTCATACCATACTGTGGCCATTCTTGGAATAGTTCTGGCAAACACTGCGTCTCTGTGGACCATTTGTGACATATTGTGGACATTTGTATTGAAATTCTAGCTATCTTTATAATAGTAGTGTATCAATCAAGCGATATTGTGGACATTCTTGGTTACATTGGGCTGTTCCTGCAGAACAGTGGTCCATCCGTTTGCTGACAATTCTTGGCAACATTACTGTGGTCGCTGGTATTATAGTGACTCATCCTTGCTACATGGTGGGCATTTTTGCTAAAACTTACACAATCCCAGGGATAACAGTGGCTCACACTAGCTATAGCATGGCCATTCCTGTCAAAGTTCTGGTCAATCCTGGCATGTCTGCTCATCCTGGACTTATTGTGGCCACTTTTAACATAATTATCGCTAATCATGATACAATGGTGGTGAAAATCGTTGACATATTAACAGCAGGATTGGCCCATCTGTGTCAGTAGTACAAGTGAGTGCTCGGTGAAAATGACAAACTGTTTTCTTAGGAACCAAAAAATTTATTTTCTGAAAATAGTCATCTAGTAGTTCATTCAGGACACAAATACTGTTTTTCATTCGCTTTTCCACTTCATTTACAGATCATGCAGCAGTGATTTCAGAAGGTAAAGAAGGCCAAATCTTTACTCATGCATTAAGCATGCGTCCACATAATGAAATGTTTTTTTTGTTCTGTTAAAAAAAGTAATTCAAAGTTAGCTATTGTGCATGTGCACACACAGCGTCCATTATTCAATGTAAAGAAAAACATTCCAAGATGGCAGCCACAGATGTGCTTATGTGGGCTACCATTTTGGAATGGTTACAGTTCCATTTAAAGATGACCATCCACCAATTGTGTTAAAGGGCAATTAAAACCACGCAAAGAGACTGGGGAGGCAAGGGATCCAGAGGTGATATTGGGTTATAAAGACTTCAAGTAGGTCCAACAGGAGAGGGGAGAGCATGGACTGACACATGCACTGCAAAGCAAGGTTCTAACATCAGCATTCAATCAAAACATACTGAGAATAAAATGCTTCTTGAGAGGGACATACACAAGACTAGGGAAACAAGCCACTGAAACAGGAGAAGGGACCTGTGATAGGCAATAAATCAATCCAATCAGGAACAATGTGAAGAGGGAAAGCCAATTCCAAATCTAGATAAAATATAACAGATCTGTTTGCCAACAGATAAAGCTGAAGGGGGGCCCTGAAAATGACAGGCTATGTGACCTCGCACAACTAGATTTTCTTACCTGACTATAATACATGTAGGTTTTTAGCCAAGATTTGTAGGAATGTAGAGACATCCACTGTCTTATAATACTTATTTTAAACGTTTTGTTGGGGGAAGGGTGAGATCCAACACGCATGGAGAAAGAAAGGCTTGTCTCAAGAACCACAAAGATATCTGTGCCCCCTCACAACAACTGTGTTTTAGTCAATTACAAGCATTTTCCAGAGGGAACTTGCTCACTCAAGCCAACTTGAGGAAGTCCTAATGCTTTCGCACTTAACCAACCGCCACAGATGGCAAGCGTGATCAATGACCTACTACAGAAAAGAAAGAAACTTACAAAAAGCATTGTGGAGAGAAATGGTCAAAGAATTGTGTGAACCTCGCACAGTTCAACGAGACGTGAGCCTTAGAGTGCCTGGAAAACTGTCTCTATGATGCCCACCACCGAGTTAGAAGGGCAAAATAAAAGCTCCATGCACCTATGAAACAGGACTTATGGAGTAACTGTCAGAGGCAGCCAAAAACAAGAGTAATTCCACACAGGTATGTCTTTGTAGCACTTCTAATGGAAGGGAGGGGCTACTCATTGTTTTTGGCTGAAACATCTAGGCAGCTAGATGTCTATGTCACAAGTACCAACTCACCTCTTACATATAAGAACTAGTCTTGGGGCGGAAGAGGATAACACGTTAATGGTTATGAGAAACCTCATCACACAGACGTAGGACTTCAACAGAATATCTCCAGTGACCCCTGAAAATATATACACCTTTCTTTTACGATAACATTTTTGCTGGAACCTCTCAAATGAAAGGAAAAGTAAAGCCTGTTAACTTGCAGTACTAATTAACCCCCTTACGTCTATCAGTTCCACTGTGCAAGCCATCAAATATTCCCTCAGAGGGCTGTAACAAGAAAATGTTCTCACTTCAAACAGACCCACTTGCTACGCTGGGAACATTATTACACTGGTGGAGAAGGAATGCTTTATGAGACAAATTAACAAACTGCCTACTTTACTTAGATATGTTAGATCGATTAGGGCATGTTTTAGAAAACTACATAACCCTTAGCTTCACTCAGCAATGCTGAAGGTGGTCCGTTGACTTTATGCCATTTATAGAATCTGATCAGAAATAGTTTACAAATTGGCTTTTGGAGACGGTATAGCAGGTGGGTATGGCCACTCCATCAGCTGCTCTGCTGCCTGCCACAGCCTAAAATTTAGACAAGGCTCCAAAGGTAGCAGAGGCCAATTAAGTTTTATGCAACAGGGCACTGAAGGGATATGAGCACCCTGAAGACCTTATCCCTGAGACAGAGCAACCGTGATTGGCACAAGTGGCTACCTGAACATAACCTGCCTTCTAATGTCTTTCTAAGGGTCCTGCAGCAACAAATCCAGTCTTTCAGGACAATGTTCACTGGTCCAGAGTAACCTATGTGGGGTGGACCAGGGGGACCGGACTTTGCCAAGCAAACGATCCAATCACGGCAGTGATACCTGGAGGATAAAGGGTGCAGAACCAACATGGTGGGAATTTCTCTATGTGGAGGCTACCAAGTGCATAAAGCATTCCTTCCCCACCAGTGTAATAATGTTTCCAGCGTTACAAGTGTGTCTGTTTTGAAGTTTAGGGAGAGGAGTTGGCCTAACGGCTAGGGCGGTCGACCTCGAATCTGCGGAACTGGGTGTGGAGGAAGAGTGGAGTGGTGGACGTCCGGGCCGTAAGAGAGGAAATACCAAGGATGCCCAGACTGCAGAATGCTGGACCTGTAGGGGAGCCAATAAAGAGACCCATTCTCGTCCCTGGAGTGAATCCTAGCTATTGGTCACCCATAGGAAGCAAGTGGGCTGTGTCATACTCTGTATGTCTCTCTCTTCTTCAAGACCACCATCCACCTTGCAGAGGTGCCCTGCTGCCTTTTGATTCACAGGGCATCAAAGATCTCACAGAGAAGAGCAAAAAGAAAAGCAGATAACAAATCGCCTAGTTTACTGCCATCAGTGGAATGGTATAGCACTTGGTTCCTGGCTCTCACAGTGGGTACTGGACCAGGAGATCAACAGCTGGGGTCCACATTAGTCAGTGGCTGAATCACACCATACAAGTGTTACACTCGAGAAAGGCCCTCCAATTCTAGTGCACACTCTACACCTCCAACATTTGGCGCATGGTACAGTTTTTCCAAGGATCTGCTCTTGAATTCCATTTGACACTAACACTAGTTTTGGTACCAGACAGGTCAAATGATCAGCATGGAGAAATCAAAGTGCAGAAAGGAGCTTTCCCTGCTCCCTCCGAAACCAACCAGTATTATGACAGGGAATATGGACAGCAAAGATATTCAACATAAAGTGAAAAGGGACACTGAGGAAAATACTGCACCAGATATGTTTGACTGCATCCTTAACTTCTTTGGAGAAACTCATGAAACTCCTGTGAGAAAGACTGACGCAGTGGCATTAGATCAAGAACTTCTAAGGGCTGACCAGAAAAAAGTGACCAAGAGAGTGAATAATGTGAAAATACACTGGCCACTGTGAAATCAGAAATCTTAAATTTGTAAACTAACATTGTAGACTACAAGACTGTGTAGGAGTCATAAAATATAGGACTGAAAGTGCAGAACGATGCCCGTGATGGAACAACATCCAGATTCTTGGATTCCCTGAAAAGACTAAGTTCTTTTGGTCAAATAATGGATGGGTAGTAAGTGGTCCATTTTTCACTGGCTAGTATGTTAATTTGTAATGTCTTTAGTTTGCTTTAATCCGTTCTCGTGCAATAAACTACTGCTACAAAACATTGACAGAAGGCCCAGGAATCTAGATCCAACAAACAATGACATTTTATAATGATTTGGGTGTCATCCGCACAGCTGTACTTCTAAGTTTGAAGGAAGAGATTGATTCCAGTAGAGGTTGAAAGATAAATGTAAAATATTGGATGGCGGCAGAGGCTTAAGGAACTGTTTGAGCAAAAAGTGTCAGAGATGAAAGGATGGAGAGATACAATGAAAGTTCTGTTAGTCAAGAAGGTATTGAGGGTGGTGCTTTAAATCCTTAGCAATTCCAGTCTCCAGAGCTCAGTGGGACTATGGACCAAATCAAAAGCGGCAGATAGAAACAAAGGGAGAACTAGCACTACTCTATTTGAGCCTGTGGTAATCTTGAAGCCATCCCATTTTGCCATCAGAGAAGATTCTCTGTGCCTGCCTTGTGGAGTGTAGTTTGAATGTTGAAGAGTAGATCATTATTTTCAGTGTATGATGGAAACAGAACATAGGTAGCCCTTTCAATTACCTTGCCTCAGAATGGAACACTGCAAGTTGAGCAATATTTAGCAGGAACTGTTGTGTTGGAGCCTGGCTTTTTTAGAATTTGTTTGATATATGCATTTGAGAGTTTCCCCGGTGTTTGCATGAATGCAGAGCATGGCTGGTGATGGCTCTCCTTGAGGTAGCCACTGTGCTGTTGAAGAGGATGTTCTTGAATATGTGGGCTGGGCAGGGGTCTGTTGGTGATCCCAACGTGCCACACCCTTTTGTCAGACAGGTGCAATTGTCAGTGAATAGCAGGTTGAATTGTGTAGGGGCCTAGAATGGTGAGTTAAGACGTTATGCAAATCACGTTGAAGGCTACATTTGGTTCCATCTTCAAGGCATCTGTTAGACCTGGCATTCCTAGGGTGGTGTTTCTCCAGAACTTTTGCCTTTTACCTCCTGTTTTGTTGATTCTCTTTGTGTTGGCCTTAGGACTCTTGAGCACTTTACCACTGCTAACCAGTGCTAAAGTGCACATACTTCTCCCTAAACATGATGACATTGGTGTATACCCAATTGTCATGTCTGTTTTACTGGTAAGTTCCTTGTAAAGTGGTATACCATATACCCAGAGCCCGTATTACAAATGCCACTGGTGGGCCTGCAGCACTGATTTTGCCACCCACTTAAGTAGACTTTCCACAACCTGTCTCAGGCCTGCCATTGCAGGGCCTGTGTGTGAAGTTTACTGCCACTCCAACTTGGCATTTAAAACTATTTTCCAAGCCTTAAACTCCCCTTCTCTCACATATCAGTCACCCCTAAGTAGGCCTTAAGTTACCAGAAGGGCAGGGTGCTATGTAAGTAAAAGGTAGGACATGTACGTATACGTCCTACATGTCCTGGTAGTGACAAACGCCCAAATTCGTTTTTCACTACTGTGAGGTCTGCTCCTCTCATAGATGAATATTGGGAATTGCTTAATATACTTTTAAGCTGTAATTCTTGATTGCAGAGGAGTAGCTGCTTTATATTTAATATCTTTGGATTGGTAATGAGAAATCCTCTTCACTGGTAACTTGAATTTGGCATTTCTAGTTTAGGAGTGCCACTTTTAGAAAGTAAATAACATAAAAAACACCAAGGTATAGAATTAAACTCTGTATTCAAATAGAGGTCAACTATTCAAGGCTGTCGCAATTTACAAATAAATTGCAAAGGGAATAGGTGACTGTGGTGAAAGAAGTGACATGCGGTCAATGTGAACATAAACAGTACACTATATACAAGACAAATCAACGTGCGAAATGGGAAGGGGATAAGATTTCTGTTTGTCCTTACGATTGTTGCACATACGCTACAAGGTCCATAGTGACTTAAAATATGATCATGAGTGTTGTTGGGCAATAGTGTGAAATGCGTCAAGGTGGGTCTTTTTCAGGACAGGAAAGGGGGTGGGAAGCCAAGTTGAGACCTCCTGCTGGAGTGAGTGCCGCACAGACGTCAGATCACGTAAATCGACTTGCCTGGCTGCCCACTGAGACTCCAACCGACGGGTGGAAGTCTTTTGAAAGATTATAACGTAAAGGCGCCTATCGCCCAGAGAAGAACTGAGACCTTTGGAATTAGAAACCATCATTTGAATAAGAAACCTTTCACTTGTGTAGAGACTACAGTATCAACAACTTGGCTGCCCACCCCCTTTCCTGTCCTGAAGAAGACCCACCATGACGCATTGCACACTATTGCGCTGTTTTCAGGGTCGAAACGTCGACGCACCAGATATGTCTACACAACGCTCATGATCATATTTTAAATCACTTATGGACCTTGTAGCGTATGTGCAACAATCATAAGGACAAACAGAAATCTTCTACACTTCCCATTTCGCACGTTGATTTGTCTTGTATATAGTGTACTGTGTATGTCACCATTCACCACGTCACTTCTTTCACCGCAGTCACCTATTCCCTTTGCAATTGATTTGTAAATTGCGACAGCCTTGAATAGTTGACCTCTATTTGAATACAGCATTTAATTCTATACCTTGGTGTGTGTTATGTTATTTTCTTTTCCTTCCTTAAATCATTGGTATTTGTTAGAAGTAAACTTGTGCTGTTTCTTTATTTCAAAGCAAATTGTAAACCCAACAGAACCAACTGTTTTGTTTAATACGTATACCCAGGTTCTGAGGGACACCGGGTAGCCCCATTATTGCTATTACTTTTAAAAAGTGGGCATTTCTCAGCTCTTTGTGTCCCTTCCACTCTATCTCAAATACATGTCTGGATGACAGCTTCACTTTGTGCATTCTCTCTAGACAACCACAAACACAGGACCCTCCTCTGCATTCATCTGCATACTGATGGGTCTTTCTGGGCAGACAGAAGGGGAGAGAATGGCACGTACACTTCAATAAGTAGTGTCCTGCCCTCACACAAAGCACTGTTCAACCCACCAGGGTTAGCCTGGCAGACAGGACTGGGCTGAAAGTGGACTCTCCTTTGAAGTCACCTCCAATTCAAAGGCATTTTAGGGTATTAGTACTGGGGCTCTGACCCTTGCTAATCAAACACTTTTGGAGCTGTACCCCGACAATGCTGGCTCGTCATCTGCACATTGTCAGAAGCAACTTCTGTGCTACAGGAGGGACTGCCCCTTTGCTACCTGCCTTGTGTTGCTGGCCTGCTGCCTACTGCTGTGATTTATTCAAGTTTTCTCCATAGACTTGTTGGCTTGCCCTCTGTTAAGGAGGTCTCAGGATCATCAAAGACCACATGCTTTCCTACTGCTATTGGATTCTGGGGAGTTCACATGGGATGCTGACAAGGATCAGCTTTCAAAGCCTGATTGCCCACTTTATTTCTCGAGGAGAATCAGGGCTTCCAGGTACTTAGCGCTCCATTGGGTCCCGACCGGCGCTGCCTACATTAGTCAAAGCTGCCTGACTGGATTTGTGACATTCAAAATCACCAACACATCAGCAGCTGCTGCTGTGTCTCTCAGCACCAGACCGCCATGATGCGTTGCCAGGGTGACTTGTGAAGTCCCAGCAGGTCTTCCCTTCGCAGGGCCACGCCCTCCGCGCTGGCCCAGTTGAGCAAGGAGAAACACCAGGCCAATGCATGGGGTGCTACAGGCGCCTTCCATCTTTTAGTGATCAGGCGTTTTGCTGTGACTAGGCCCAGGTCCAAGAGTCGGGAGGTGACCCAGTATTTCCTGCTCCTCTTAAAAAGATGCAAAATATACACCTCCCAATAAAAAGGCAGCGCCTCGCTCGGTGCAGCGGGCTAAAGTGGTCGCTATGACGGTCCAGTACTCTCCCACGGCAGGGCATTGCCAGAGCATGTGCAGTAGGTCTGCATTGGGGCATTCGGAGTCAGTGCAGTCTAAATACTTGCTTATCTGGGCAGAGGAGAGGTAAGCACGATGTAGAATGAAGTATTGAATCTGCCGAAACCGCTGGTTGCAAAGGACGCGTGCCGGGCCTTCTAGCATTGCCATCCATTCCTCCTCCGAAAGGGCACGCCCTAGGTCATCCTCTCAATGCTGTTTCAGGGGGTCAGTGAGCTAGCCGTGTGCTGACAGAGGGACAATGAGAACCAATGTATCAACTGTTCCCTTTCGCCCATTATATGTAAGTACTGCATCAGGTTGTGTGTGGGAGGCTCTGTTGTTAAGCTACCCCACCTAGATGAGAGTGAAGTTATGAGCGTGCAGTGTAATATGAAATGCCCGGGGATAGACCCTGTTCTGAAATTCGATTTGCATATGGGATTAAAGCGCCGTCTCTAAAGAGGTCACCTGTGTCGTGGATGTCCGCCATGTCCCAACCGTGCAACTCCATTGACGTGGTAGGGAACGCACCCCTAGGTGTTCCCAGTAGAGGAATAGCCGGGGCATATGGTGTGGTGTCGTGGGTGATGTATAGGCTTCTGAGGTAATATTTGTACGCTATGGAAAGTAGCAAATAGGGCGTTTTTCCGGGCTTCGCACAGGGGTGGAACATATAGAGTAGAGCATGGAGCGCCATTGGTGGTTGCAGTGTGACTGTATCTGACAGGTGTTGTGAAGCTAGCCATCTGGCAACCCATTGCAGCTGGGCTGCTAGGTAATAGTGCTTGAGATTAGGCACGGCGAGCCCATCCTGTCCCGCTGGTATATAAAGCTTCCTAATGGAGACCCTGTGCCTAGACGTCCCCCAGAGAAAATCCCTGATCATTGTTTCCAATTTGTTGAAGTAGGAGGGGGGATGTAGAGAGGCAGGGCGGGAAAATAGTAAAGAGGTTGTGGGAGGATCACCATCTTCACAAGGGCCTCTCTACCTCAGATAGACAGCCAGAGAGTTTTCCAGAAATTCATCTGCGAGTAGATAGCGGAGGTGGCCTTGGTAATGTTTTGGTCAAATAGGTCGGCTTTGCTCCAATATCCCCGGACATCTAAGTAGCGGAAGGTGTCAATACACCACGTAACTGGGATTTCACCCAGTGAATACCCAGGGTCTGAAGTGGCCGATGAGAATGGGAAGAGAATGACTTCGCCGCATTGACCCTCAACCCTGATATTGTGGCAAATAGTGACAGTGCTGAATTTAGCGAGGAAGGGATTGAGTGAAGATCTCTTGCATATAGCAAGATGTTGTCGGCATACAAGGAGATTGTAAGAGTGCCGTCGCACAGAGGGATACACATCTCCACTCGAGAACGGATGTATGCCACCAGGGGCTCCACTGCTGAGGAGTGGGGAGAGTGGACAGACCTGACGAGTCCCACGGCCTACTCGTATAGAGTCCGAGACATAGGGCCCAGTTTACACTCGAATTGTTGGGCACTTATATGGTAGCCTGACCATGTTGATGAAGGAAGCCCTATGCCGAACCTAGGCAGCACTGCAAAGAGATAGTCCCACTCAAGAGAGTCGAATGCTCTCTCGAGGTTGAGCACCAGGTAGGCCGAGCGGGGCCAGTACAGAGGAGCATGCTTTGCCACTCTGAAGTAGCGGCGGAGGTTGAGCGAGGTGTTCCGGGCCAGAATGAAATCCATTCTGGTCTGCGTGTACTAAGGAGGGCACGTAGGGAGCAAGTCAGTTAGCAAGGGCTTTTGACAGGATTTTATAATCCATATTTAGGATCGCTAGGGGTCTGTAAGATCCCAGGGCCGTGGGGTCCTTGCCTGGCTTCAATAGGGGACCACGTTAGTAGTACATAGAGAGGGAAGGAGGGAGAACTGCGTTGTCTAACACAGAGGTGTAGAGCCCATGTATGCGAGGTACCAGGGTCTAGGCGTATGTCTTGAAGAACTCTGAAGGAAACCCGTAGGGGCCTGGTGTCTTCCCCGATGCCAGTGACGCAAGTGCTTCCTGGATCTTATCTACCAACAAGGGGGAATCTAACTTTAGGTGGTGGTCAATGGATAGGGTAGGCAGCTGAACAGAGTCCAGAAAGGAGCCTATTTGGAGGGAGTCTCCATGCGATCTGGAAGCACGTGTAGTGTAATGCTTGGTCATGGCCATGTGAATGTCCAGTTGTGTGTATCTCATCTGCCCTAGCTCGTCCCCAATAGTGTGTGTGGGACGGTGTGGGTGCTCCTGTCTAATAAGGAAATCAAGCAGTTTGCCCGCCTTGTCAGATGACAAGTGTGTGCGAGCAGAGTGGGCTAGGTAGTTGTGACAGCGCACCTGTTCTAGTTCTAGCCAGTTCGAATGCATAGCATCTAATAGTGTCTTTCCCTCTGGCCGACAGGGATTCCCAATGGAGAAGTTTCCACTCAATAGAGGTGAGGGAGGTGTCCAATTAGTTGCGAATTCTCCATGTAAGGCCCATGCAGTGCCCTCTAGTCGTGACCTTCAAGGCCTCTCATTCTGTCGGCGGGGGCTCATAGAGCTGTAATTGTGCTCAAAATACTCGAGCAACGCCGTTTCTCAGGAGCAGTAGAAGGCCTGATCCTCCAGCGCTGCTGGTTGCAGCCACTAGATTGGGATCGGAGGGGCTCTCTTCTCCCAGCTCAGCTACATGATCTGCGGGTTATGGTCTGAATGGGTCCGGCCTAGATAACCAGTGTTTCGGATTAAGGGGTGCAGCACAGCTGATGCCAGTATGCGAGCCAGCCACATATGAAGACCATGAACTGATGAATAAAAGGAATATATCTGCAAGTCAGGGTTGCGCACACACCACACATCCATTAGGGACTAGTGTCACAGCCAGCTGCACAATGCTTGTGCGTTCGATGAGGCTGAGGGGTGTGTAAGGGGTGGAAAGGAGCGGTCGAGTGATACGTCTAGGACAGAATTAAAATCCCCGCCCAGTAGCCAAGGGACAACTCCCCATCTGGATAGCTTGGTGGAAATGCTACTAAGGAATGCGCTCTGATCAGTGTTGGGAGCATAAATTGAGCCTAGCAGAAGAGTCTGCCCGTTGAGTCTACTCTTGATGTAAATGTAGGGCCCTGCAGGGTCTATGACCAGGGACCCTGTGCGCCCATTCAACAACAAACTGAGGGGGACGTGGTCTAACCGTGCTGCAAGATGGCCGCTTGCTGAGCACGCTCTGCCGGCCGGGCTATCATTCTTTCACCATGTGTATTGCAGGAGAGCCATCATTCACCACAAACTGTGTTGGAACATTACCGGTGGCGGGGGGCAGCGGACAAACTGCTTCTTGCCGCTATAGACAGTTTCTGCCCTGAGATCGGCCAGAGGTGATCAGCCGGATTGCCGTGACACAGGCCCTGCTGCCTGGGGTTGGAGAGGCAGTGCACCAACATTTGCGACCAAGTGCAGTCACCGCTGCAGAAATCCTGCACAGGAGGCATGTGGATACGGCTTGGGGATGGGGAACCCCGCGGGGCTGCCGGACTGCTTATTGCCACCTTGCTAACTGGGCCTGCGGGGCTGGTCCAGTCGCCATCTTGGTTGAGGATCTTTGATCGGCGAGACCCTCTGACGTCCTGGGAGCGATTGATGACGGCTGTGGGTCGCATGAGGGCTACCTGTTGGCCCCATGCTTCTCCGCTGATGCTCTGTGTCGTGGGTGCGAAGCCAATCGAGGTGAGGAGCCGACCACGATGTGCCGCGGGAGCCCCTGCTACGCATCGGAGGGGCGCTGGGCTGCTAGAGCAGTCGCCGGTCGGAGGGTCTCTGGTGGCAGGGGGCTCTTCTCTGCCTGCTGGGCTTGCCTGCTGGGCTGTGATGGTTCCCTGATTCATCTCCTGGGTCATCTGGATGGGCAGGCTGCCATCTTGGGGACACGGAAGGTGTGCAGGGCACTGCTGGATTGCTGGGAGGTCTGTTCCCAACCGGAGCCTGAGGCAGTTGTAGACCACTCTCTGGGTAATTTACGCCGCTCACCCTGGCCTGTATGAAATGTGGTTGGACTTGTGATCTGGTTACGAGCACCCTGAGCTGCAGAAGGGTTGAATGATATCTAGAGTGCTTCTAACAAAGAGACTGCCGGCCTTCACTGAAACTCTCCACTCACGCGGGGCTCTGCTCTCTGGTGTCAGTGACTCCTGGTTGAGCGCTTGAGGATGTGCCTGAACTGGCCGTGTGCCGCGAAGGGAGAGGCTTGCGACACGCTGAGTACCACTTCTGGACACTGTTGATAAAACTGCGGCCGTGTTGCTTACACCGACAGTGGAGGTAGTTTGGCATTGGCAGGATCCTCCATCATTCTAAGCATCATCATGGGGAAGCACGATGCGAAGCAGCCTAAGTTAAACTTTAAGAATACTTAAGGGGACGTGTGATGTAACGGTGCACTTCTTTTCAGACGCAAAATCCACCCTGAAGTTTGGTAAACGTGTTGGAGGACAGAAAGGTGGTGGTCGATCAGTGGCTGGGCCTCACTCGGAGGCTGGGCTGAGTACCGCCACCTGCGTTGGCGGTACTTTGATCAACATCGCAACCGTTATTCATCGTGCCACGTGCGAACTTGGGTGCAGTGGATATGCTGCGATTTTCGGATGGAGTAGAAATCCAGGCACTCCTCAGTCTAGTGCAGACCCCGATGGTCTTTGGTTATATCAAGTAACTGGCTCTCTCACAATAGCCCCGGCCACCCAGTCTTCGGGCAGGATAGCATGCCGGCGACCCCACACCCTTCAGTGAGAGCTCCTAATTTGCTTCTTTTTATTTCGGAAGCAAATGTTTGCCGTACTTGTTAGGGTGGGTACTTATACACAACCTGTTTAGGGAATTGGTGGGGGTGGGGGGAAAGAAGGACGGGTGCTGTTGTGGTTTCGGTCCAGGGAATAGAGCAGAATAATTCATATGATATGAAGGCTCATGCAGCGCAAGACGCTCACTTGCAGGTCGCGCATTGGGCCAGAGCAGGGGTCAGTCCAATTACATTTTGGGGGGCAACTTGGGGGGGGCCTTCCCAGATATTCATCACAAGCTGTTCTTCGGTTTCTTACAAAGGCCACCATGGCGTCCTTAAACTTCCTAACTTAGGACATCTGCGGTCAGAACGACCACAGGAAAAGCAGACTGGTCCATGCCTACCTACTGAGACATCACATAGATGTATGTTTTTTACAGGAGACACACTTAAATAGCACTCTTTCCTCTAGGCTAGAAATTGGGGACAAAGTTATTCTTTCATCTATTCTAATTATGCGCTTGGGATGGCGATCCTCATACAACAGGGTTTCGATTGGAGGATGTCTGAAACTCATGTAGATCCAGAAGGCCGCTATGTGATTTTGTTTGAGGTACTGGCTGGGGTGGAAGTTACTCCCGCTGAAATAAACGAGCCGAATACAGACAGCCCGGAGTTCTTCCAGAGGATGTGGGCAAAGATTCAGGCTAAAGGATGTGATACCTTAATTTGGGGGGGAGATTTCAATACAATGTTACATGATGCATTAGACAGACAGTGAATATCCCGCACACTTCATCCTAATTCCAGGGCCACCTTGAACGCCATCATTTCCGACAGTAACTTGTTTGACGTATGGCATGGGCGTCACCCCAACAGGGAGGAGGGCACTTTCATATCCATACACCACAGCATCTGGTCGCATTTAGATTTTTGGCTAGTATCATGGGATGCAGAAATGTGGGGGCTGGAGGTTGCACATCTCCCCAGAACATTATCGGATCACGCACTGTACCTACTGCGGCGGCTCTTACCAAATAAACATCACAGAATGTTCAGTCGGAGGCTCCCACAAGGCCCCTTGCTGGACGAGGCCTTTAAGGAAGAAATCTGCGGTAATATCGAAGAATATTTTTCATTAAACACCGGCTCTTTCATGACTCAGGCTTCCTTGGGGGAGGCCTTCAAGGTAGTCATTAGACGGAAATGCATAGCATGACAGGCGGGGGTCCTTAAGGCTATAAGGGGTACACTCTGCTCCCTTGAGAATCATATAAGGGACTTAGAAACACAGTATTTTACAAACGACGATGTCACACTCCTCGCTGCTATAAAAGAGGCACTTGTAGAATTTGAAGAAGAGGTGAGGTGAAGTTATTGGGGAAGCACGCACAAGCACGACAATATGGAGAAGGGGGTAGGTTGGGCAGAACACTTGCAAACATGCTCAGAACGCCCGCTCCGCCACGTATGTGACTGATATTCTCGGGGATGATAATACCCCGGTCAGATGCCCACAGGAAATCACAGAACGTTTTCAACAATTCTATGCTAAGTTTTACAAGGCCACACATAGTGCCACCCCTGAGGATCTTCAACCGTTTCTTGATTCTCTGGAGCTCCTGTGGCTGGGGAGGGTACACAGGGAATATTTAGATGCTCCATTTACAATCGAAGACATAGCCCAGGTAATACGCAGTCTCCCGTTGGACAAGGCTCCGGGCCCAGATGGACTAACCACAGCTTTCTACAAAGCAGACACGCCTGAACTGGCCCCACATTTGTTAGAAGTGTATGAAGAGGCTCAACTATCGGGCATCCTACCACCATCCATGTGAGAAGCCATGATTATAAGCTTACTCAAACCAGGGAAGAACAGTAATGAAGTAGACTCCTACAGGCCCCTGTCACTGATTAATGTGGATGTTAAAATTCTTGCCAAACTGATTACAAGCAGACTTCAGCCATTACTCCCATTGATAGCCTGACCGGGCCAATCGGGTTTCATCCCGGGGAGGGTACGTCACACTACCTCAGAATGTTTTTCTCGGTACTCCACTACCTACACCCAAAGTTCCAGGCAGTTGCTGTTTTTCTAGACGCCACAAAAGCATTTGACATGCTGGATTGGACACATCTATTTGCGATCCTAGAAAGGATGGGGTTCTGTCCTTTTTACATTGTCCTTATACGTCTCCTCTACATGTCGCCGTGTGCCAGAATCCGCATGAATGGCATTATATTCCAACCCTTCCCCATCACTCGGGGAACTTGTCAGGGGTGTCCACTCTCTCCGCTCCTTTTCGCGGTTGCGATGGAGCCACTGGCAGCCCGGTAGAGACAACATCATACAACTAAAGGGCTTGGCTTTAGCGCGCAAAGCTTACTAGTCTCGATGTATGCGGACGACATCACCCTTTATATCTCAAACCCCGCAGTTAACACAGCTCCTATCCTCATGGAATTGATCAAATTCAGGGGGCTATCTGGCGTTTCTATCAACTGGGCCAAATCCACACTTTTCCCGCTCACAGACAGTACAGCGCCATTCCCTGTGGAGTACCCTCTCAACTGGGCTGCGGGTCCAGTAAAACATCTGGGAATCTGGCTAAGCAGGGATGAACAAGAAATCTGGAGCATGAACTTTGGGCGGGCTATTGCTTGGCAGGAGGAGAAAGTGAAAGTCTGGGCTGGGCTGGCACTCTCCCTAGCGGGTAGGACTGCTATAGCCAAGATGGTGGTCTTACCCAAATTCATGTACCTATTTGTCAACATCCCCATGCCCCTTACTCAGGCGTTTTTTAAAACAATCCGCACTCTACTAATCTCCTTGGTCCGGGGGGGGGGAGCAGGCAAGGATATTGTGAGAGCTGCTGACATTGCCGTTAACACAGGGCGGAATGGGTGCCCCGGACATACCATTATACGCTTACTGCGCACATCACTGGGTGCACCCCTACCCCGTTTCAGCCGCACACTGCGGTGGGACAGGACGTTACAGTTCTGGTCCCACTTCAGGTAGCATTATACCAGCCATATAAGAGACCGCGGGACGGGATCGACACAGTCGAAACCCTGCGCTGGGCGTGGGACCGGGATGCAACTACTATATGCCCCCTCTGTCCCCTTAGCACATAACCCCATGATACCTGCAATGACGGAGGGAACCAGCCGGGTGGCAGCGAAAGCTTTAGGTCTTCATACATTTGCAGATTTATATCCGGAAGATACCTTTAGATCCCCGCCGACGTCATCGGAGGGTGGGACACGGAAGTTCTCAGACCTATTTTTATACTATAAACTGTGGGCGACATGCAGGCAAATACACAATACGTTCCTGGCCCCCACGCCCACTCTGATGGCGCTGGAATATGTTCTGAAGACTTCTTCCCCCCGCAGGCTCATCAGGCGCATTTATACCACCATGCAAAACACTGCACCACTGTTCGTGCCGAACTCCCTACAGGGTTGGAATTCGGAGCTCCTTACTCCAATTACGGAGGATCAGTGGGCATTCTGCTGCAATCAAATGACTGTGTTGTCCACAAATTACAAGCTGCGCTTAATCCATTTCAAATATCTCCACAGTTTTTACAGAACCCCAGTTCAATTACTTTGAATGGGTCTGAAGGGCGATGATAGATGTTGACGCTGTAACCACACTCCAGCTACCTTTTTACACATGGCATGGAACTGCCGATCTCTGGTGGCCTACTGGTCGGAGGTCTTCCGGAAAATTCACGACATGATAGGCACCGCTCTGGACCCCACACTGCTGTTCGGAGTACTAGGCTATGTGAAAAACACTGAGGCGTCTACACGTAAGCTACATGCATTGCTGTTGCTACTGGCTAAACGCAGGGTGGCCATGTCCTGTGGGAGAAAGAGAGCCCCCACAGTGACAGCCTGGGTACAAGATGTTGCATTTAGTCACACACAGCTGACAACGTACTGGGAGCTGATGCCATCACCATCCAGGCCGAGAGATATCTGGGCACCTTTTCTTCACTGGGTCAGCACTTCACAGGAATTGAGGGATGAGGCTCTGAAACAAGAGCCGGCCGCGGAAATATAATTCAAGAAGGGTAGTCTTAATTTTGTCTTTATATGTTTATACTGTGGGGGGCATGTGATTTGTGGTAAGACCATATATAGTAGGACGGTGGGCCATATGTCCCCTTGCTCTGGTCTTCTGAGATGGACTTTTTACTGTCTAGGCTGGGGCCTGCCTGCCCTGATCCGGTTGAACCTAGTATAGTTTGAGCTATGCTGTGAGCGCTACATGTGCATTCTTCACTTATTTTTTCTCTTTGAGCAATGCAAGTGTAACATTACTGCCTCTCTGACCGAGTCGTTGTAAATGTTTTTTGTTGTGTATGAAATACCAATAAAAAACAAATATTTAAAAAAAAAAAACTGAGGGGAGAGTGGCCCTTGGGGGGGGGGGTAACTCTTTCAACCAGGTTTCCACGTATCCCACGGCGCCCCGTCTCTCTGTCCCCACCGGCAGGCTAATCATGCGCACATTGTTTTGACACGAGCGACTCTCTGCGTCATCCAATTTCTCTTCAAGGGTGCAGACCCGGTCTAGTACATCCTGTAAGGTTACTGTCTGATTGCGAGTTTTGGGTTGCGCGTCCGCTAGTGTAACCTCAGCCTCTTGTATGCGCTCAGACAGTTTTTGATGATCCGCGCATAAGAGCGTGAAGTCGGAGGTGATGCTGTCTATTCTGCCTTCAAGAGAGGTGCTGGTTTAGTCCAGTGTTGTGCCTATCTGTTCCACCGGAGCCAGCACTGAGTCCAGCTTAGCCGAGAGGTCTGAAAGGTTTGGTTCTGAAGACTTCCCCACTCCTCCGGATGCCCCACCAGCCGCACCTTGAGGTGGTCCATTTTGGAGGGTGGCCGAACGAAGACGGCCCATAGCTAGTTGATGAGCCCTAGACATAGAGAGGAGCTTGCGTAGTGGTCCTGACTGCTGCCGCTGCGACAGGAAGGCAGGCTGCTGCTGCCGCTCGTGAGTACCCCGTATACTGAAGGAGGTGCCCTGGGTGATTGTGCTCCAGTCCTACCAGGAACGCTCCAAGGTTAGATACCTATGGGCCACGGGGTAGTGGGCAAGACGCTGCAATTCTGAGGACACCCAGCCCCTTCAAGCCACCCCCGAAATAGGAATGTGCAATGGGGGCTATAGGTAAACCCTGGTTGTAAACCCTGGTTAGTGCCCTTTCAGGTCTCCTTGTTAGCCATGCTCTGGAGGCGTGGGCCCCAGGTAGATTCAGCGGATCTTGAAGTGCCTCCCGCCTTAGTCACAGGGTCTGACTTGGGACCATGGCGCGCTAGGCCAGCGAACGGGTGAGCACAGGGATCAGGTTCCAGCCGAACTTACAGTCCGCATAGGGATTATTCATGAAGAGAGGGTAACAGCCTGAGCCTGATGTGACCCCCGGGCCTGACCAGCGAAGCCCGCAGCACGAGCTTCTCGCTCTTACAGCTACTGCCACGTGCTGCCCGGGGAGTCCAGGCCTGTCTGGCCCCCGGGCCTCTCTGACACAGTGGGCCCAGAGGCTACTACAGGCAAAGAGAGGGAGCGCCCAGGCCCGAATCAACCCTCGTGCTGCCCTCTGTAGTTGATAGCTGCCCCTCAGGATGTTAATGCTGTTGTAGGACTCGCCATTGCCCCTATAATGTGCCTGCTTGGGGGCCTAGGCCCGACCAACCTCAGTGTCCTCCCCTTCCCAGGATGAGCACCACCAGCACACCATGCAGGCCTACCTTTTCCGTTGACACACCGCCAGATGTCCTCTGGTGCAGCGGTAGTCAGGGGGGTCTGTGGTGTAGCAGGCCAGGCCAGGAGTCTCAGCACTATCTACTGCACCAGCTGCGAGACTCTCCTGGATGTCACCATGGGCGCAGACTCAGGGGCAGGGGCCTCAGCCTCGTGCTCCCAGCTAGGGTCGGGACACGGCAGTGGAGCAGGCTGGCGTTCGCGGGGGCCCACTCATTTCCGCTCTAGGCCTGGACGAAACCTAGGCGCGTGGCAGATCCGAGCTCCGAGCCCTCAGCGAGGGCCGAGAATCGAGGAAGGTATAGGCCGGGGCCGGAGCCCCCGCAATGGGAACAGGCTGCAGCCTCTGGGGCATGGCTTTTGCCTGTCCCCGGGTTTAGGGAGCCCTCCACTGGGTGCAGCAGGTGTTCGCACACGCCGATTGCGCTCGTAGCATCAAAAATTGCCAGCTGGATGCAAGGATGTTCAGGATAAACGAGGGATAGGGTGTGGTGCGCGATCATAATGCATCCGCCATCTTAGGTGCTTGGCCACGCCCCCTCATGCATCTTCAAATAGTTTTGGTACAACTGGTTGCGTAGATGAGCACTCTGCTCAGGATCCAGCAAGAACGCGTGGTACTTCATGGAAAATGAGTGCACACCGTGCCAAACAAGCCTTTAAGGGCCAACAGTTTTTTATAGTTAATATTTTTTTCCAAGCGTCAGTACAACACAGATCATGTACTGCCCTATCAACCATAGTTCATGCATCTGTCACACTCAGAACAAGTGCAAGCCCCGGTCCGTGAGTCCATGCTTCCATGGTACACAAAACAACCCCAGGAAAGGCATCATCCTTTAGGCTTCGTAGAACTGGTGAGGTAAAAGAGTACCAAGGAAAGTTTCCTTCACAAACAGGATAAGCACAGCACAGGCGTCCCTCACACAAGGATTATGTTATTTTATGTTAAAAGTTTATTTGTAGAGCGCACAGCTACTCAATTGAGTGTCCCGGCGCTGAAGCAGGCTGAAGGCTCAGCCCGGAGAGGGAGCCCAGCACTGAGTTCTACGGCTGAAACAGCCATGTTTTTAGAGATTTCCTGAACCCCAGGAGATCCTGAGTTAACATTAGATCGATGGGTAGATTGTTCCACAACTTGGCTGCTTGCACCTGGAAAGAAGGCTCAGGTAAACATTGCTTACAAATGAGACAAGTACAGCAGCAAAGCAGCACAAGCCTCAATAACATACGGAACAGGCAAAGCAGTGACAGTGCAAACCTCAATCTGGACAATTACAGCTCAGCTAGCACCAGGTATGCCTTATGTTAAAATGTCAAAAGTTGTAGAAGTAGGACTACATTGGGCATGCATTTGAAAAAGGCAGAAAGGGGGCACTTAGGCCGGATTGCCTAGAGAGCCTTTTCTTGTGCTGCAGTACACGTCCACCAAACCCTAAATAGAGGGAACTTCACATTCTTCGAACAAACAACATGCACAATAGCATTCCTATTTGCACTGCTACACAGAGGTGCCATTTACAGACAGAAGACCATGTTTTGCTAGATAACAACTTGAAAACCATGCAATTAATTTGCTAGTTAACCCCCAAACCTTACAAGAAAGCCAAAAACATTGAATATTTTTCTACTGCTAATATTCCTTTACATTTACTTACCAAAATATTCATTTAGGAAAGCAAGAGAGGCCACATAGCAGCCAAGGCTGAGGAATTCGCCAACAACCATTAACCAGTGCCAGGTTCGAATGTTTAGGGCGACCATCAACAACTCGGTCAAGATAAGGGCAGTAAAAGAAATGGCAACCACGTGGACAAATTCTGATTCGAAAAGCACAAGGGCTCCATACATCAAAATGCCACCTAGAAAAATATATATATGAATTAGATAAAGTGTCTGCTGTGTTTTGGAAAAATGCTGTAGGAAGAACAGGATGAAGGCGATGTCATTGTAAGGGAAGCATTTCACTCTTTCGATTTAGCTGCAAGTTTACCATAACATAATTGCTAACTCTATTAAACAGTAGGCTCCTCGGTGGTGCACTTACAATATTTACTTCTTTAGCCACGAAAAAAAGAAAATAATAGAATTTACAGGTAACCTCGAGAGAATTCAGCTAATCTTTCTCCTAATTATCAGTGCTTAAGGAATTTTCTGTGGCTCTCTGGAGCACAGTATAATCTCCACCAATGATGCTGAAGATAGGAACAAACTGTCTCTCATGGGCCTACAAGCAATTCATTTTGTAATAATTTAATTCCGTTTGGTTCTACTTGTCTCATGAACGCTATCATGCATGTTGTACTATATAGGCTGAGCCCCACTGTTCAATGAAACGGAACAAGTGGAGGAGTAGGTATTATAAGGCGAGCATTGCATACACCATCTACTGCTCTTGAAAATGAAGGAAATGTATTTCTACATTTCACACATTTCTGTTAGGCGACCTTGGAACTATCATAAATCAAACAGTTTGTGACCCAGGCTGCTGAGCCCTCCACAGCAGGGCACAGTGAGTGCCATGTTTCTTGCTTAAGTAGAATAATTAGCAAAATAAACCATTTATCCTGCCCTGAATTTTCTGTGCAATCATGCTTGGACATTTATGAATCGCAGAAACACAAGTAAACCTCATGCAAAACCGCACATCATCAGTCTAACGAGGATTGGCATTTGCAGTTCCATACAGGATACCTGAGATGGTAAAGACCATGGCTCAATCAGGGGCACTGTCCCTAAGTGTGCTGCTGTTCACCCATTCCCTGGGCGTGCCCAGCACAGACTAGGACAGTGGTTCTGAGTCCAAAAAATGTGCTAGTCACAGTGTTTGCGCCTGCACTGTGAGCAGTCCATTAGTGAAAGGTGGACTGCATGTTTGAAGCAGCTGATCTGCCTTTACCTGCATGTGAAGGTCCAGCCACACTTTGAAGGGGGAGCAGGGATCCCTTGAGGGTAAGCACGGAGCCTGACTGCACCTTCCAGCAGGGGGGTGCTTGGGATCAATTGGCCCCCATGTCCAAAGGAGTCCCCCCGAGGTGCTGTCACTGTACACACCTCATATGTGGCACAAACTCAATGCTCTTCGCGACAGGCTTACGTGCTCCTGCACATCCACCTGTACGATAGCCCAGGCACAATGGAGTCCCATGGCAAACACCCCCGAGGGACACACGATGGCACCAGTGTGATCCATATTACAAAAGGAGCTTCACAGGTTTCTCCATCGCCCAAAGAAGTGCAACATTCAGGTGCAGACGCCTGTTCTATCGCTGGGGAACTATTTATAATACTGCCCCAGATGTATAAGCACTTGGACATTATTCCTTGGCGCGTAGCTCAATCTATGCAAACTTTTTACACAGACAAAAAGCAATAAAACTTTACCATTTTTTTATTTCGAGTTTACTTGGCATTTCTTCCACCCTATTGCAAATCCAGAATATTTTCTTCTCTCATCTGGATACTCCGATTTAATGCTTTGTAGTTGATTTTACTGGCGTCGACACGCCATCCTTTACCTTACATTTTCAATATTTTTGTCCTGGTTACCTAACCTTCCAAGAGGAGTTTGCTCATTAACAGCACTGCTGACAGCATAAGGCAGACACTTTAAGCGACCTCAAAGGAGAGATCAGGATAACCAGCTAAGACTAATATGATTCTGACCTTGGCAGCAGTTTTTGACAGAAGCTGAAAACCTGACAAGTTAATAATCAACAAAAACTACACTTCAGTGGTTATTTTTCTGCTAAGGTGAGTAAAGTTACCAATTTTAGAGTACCAATTTTTAGCACACTACATGAAAGGGAATTAGTCATTTGAAGACAGCAATCCACCATGCCTCTTCAAGTTAAACAAGTTCAGGTATCAGACCACGGTTTTCTTCAATACGAATGGCACTGTGGTGCCACAAGTCCTGCACAGTGCCAATGTAGTCTTGATTGCATGCCCCAAAGGACAGAAGGGTCTTGTAGTGTATTAAAAGTCTATCAGGCGCCATGTTTTATGTAGAAATTACTCTCTCATAGAAAACTGACCTAAATTCCCCGGCTCAACAGCCCTCCATTTCTTTAAGTATTTTAGTTTTAAAAAATCGTACTACACAAGAAAAACACACTGTGGCGTTTAGAGAATCGAATTGACCTTAAGCCTTGCAAATACAATAGCATTCCGTTGTTTGTGCACGCCGTTTAAATTTGAATTATTTAAACTGCCTAAAATATCATCGAGCTATAATGTGCTGGATGGTTTTTCAGAGGTTATTTAAGTAATATTTCTTAAACCCTGCTATTGTCATTCCATGAAAGTAGATATCTGGTGATGCGGGCAACGGATAGCACCGGTCAGCATGTTAATAACATTGAATTTTATTTAAATGAACATGCAGTATAGGAGACAAGCACATACAAATAGTAAAATAGAGTACAGGCCGATACATGTGGCAGATTATAAAACTGTTGATAAGAGTATGATGTAAACTTGGAGTTCTTTACACTTTGGGAATTAATCTAACATTTGAAATTACAATTTCCTTCACTAGGTACAAAAAACAAATTAGTTCCAGAAATGCAGAAATAATACCTACCTTGGTATATGCTGATTAAAACCCAGACGAGGAACGTTTTAAAGGATAATGATCTTCCCTATGGAAAACAAGCAGATTATTGACACTTAAAATAACACAACCATTTATAGTTTTTTTTTTTTAAATCGACCAGAAGCAAGCATGAAATGGCTAATATTAACAAATTACCCGCTCAAAAACATTAATTTATCACAATGAGCATTTATTTAGATGGGTCCATACAATCAGAAGAAGATATTTAATTTAACAACCTCTGAATTTATTCCCCACGAAGATAAATATATTATTCTGGAAAACAAAAATCCAAATTATAGCAAATCCAAGTGACACTTTGTCGATTACACTCTGATCATTAAAAGTATGCCTGTCCTAGGGACAGAACATAGCCAAGAAAAACTATGTTGCCCCTAATATCCCTTAGACAATCGTAGTCTTCAACACACATGGTAAGTCTATGTAAAGGAAGTATATGACATTTTTATTTGTAAATAATGTTATTTTTGGGAGATACTCCTAGAGCAATTACAGGATTTTGTGCCCCCCTAAAACCCTCTAATTAGAATTATCTCAAGTAATTAACTCATGGCCTACAGTAACTATAACTCGCGCTCCCGCCATGATGAAATTTCAGATATCGCTGTGATGTTATCAATTATGTAATTGAACCTGTCATGCATGTTGTAATTTGGGAGGTAATTAGCAGTGCATGGTAAAGGCCCCAGTTATATTTATGTTAGGGCACAAGTAATAATTACTTGACATAACTATAACACGTGAATTTCAGGGCTGTTTCTATGATTAAAATGGCATGTTTTAATTGACATTTTCACCTAATGTCCTTTTAACCTTTGTTTTTTTCCAGCTAATTTTTAAGTTTTTTTTTAATGTAAAGTAAGATATTATTATAATCCTTAACCATATGTCAATTTAACATTTGTTTTTCTCAGTGATATTCTATGTTTTTTTTAAAGAAAAGTAAGATGTCCATCGCAGTGGGCGACATGAAGTTGGGCACAGAGATTCGCCTGCATCTAAGACAGGAGCCCAAACCCCATCGGCATCTGATCTCTCACCGCATTACATGGATGATTAAGTCATGTAACAATATAAAGGGTGTCATTTTAAGTAAGATAGACCTGTTGACTTTAACAAGAGGTCAGCAAATGAACATATATTACACAGACCTATTGGCTTTGTCAAAAAGTCACCAAGTTAACAATTTACTGTAATTAAATTTATATTTTTTGTAAATTCAAACATTGCAATGTTTAATAATAGTGATTGCCACAAAGTATTTTCAATGAAGCATTTAAAGAAAAAAAAACATTAACATGTCTTTGGGCCTTATTTTCAAAAAATGTCAGGCCACAAAGTGCTGCCATGAAACCAACCACAAGGAGTCCCTGAACGCCAGTTAACCCCTTCAGTGCTGATGACAAAGCCAGCTCGTCATGGGCGTTACCTGCGCTACGCGGATGACGAGCTGGCTTTGTCATAAACAAGCCATTTTTTTTTCAGCGCACAGCGGGAAAACGCGGTAGCGCGGTAGGGGTTAAAGAGCATACAGCTCTAACTTGGAGTGCTTTGAAAATAACGGTAAGGTCTCCTGAGGTCATGGAGTAAATGACACAAGAGACTTTCTGCGATTTTCTTTTAAAGTTGGGGTGCTGCTGCGCTTCCAGCAGCCACCATAGCATTTTTTTAAAACTTGGTGGTGCCACTGCTCTTTCTAGGGGCACCACCAGCATCAAAAAGGGTGGCCGCAACCTGCTAATGTTGGGAGGGTTGTGGGGTTCTAGGTGCCAATGAAGGGTCACTGGAGCACTGAACTAAAATACTTTGTGATGGTATTTTACAATGTTTTTTCAACTAAGAGAACATTTCTGCTGCGTATGGCATCAAGGGAAAACTTGTTTAGTTGCACCCCTGCCCGATAAAATTGTCATGCTTGCAAAGGTCACCTTCTACTACTGAATCTTTTGCCCTCCTGGCTACATCACAATAGAAGTACTATCAAAGACACTTGTCATACATGCCGCTGCATTATAGTACTTCTAGCGTTCCCTGCATCTACATGTAAAAGAAGAATGCCTTAGTAAAGAAGACAATTGATGCCTCATTATTTAGATTTTGAATGAACCATTACAAAGGACCCAGAATGAAGAATGCCATGATGTTGAAAATATGGCTTCATCCTTAAACATAACCAGTGCGCTTAGCCTTAAACATTACCTCCTTTCATTTACCATGACCTTTACATCGGCCCTAAATTCATTCTCATCCGAATATCTATAACCCTAATAACCATGTTTGTATCAAAAGTCTAACCATAATTTCAATTGTAATGTTTTTATTATTATTATTCTTGGAAAAATACAGAAAAAAATGTAATGTTCTTTATTTTTTCTTAATTGTTTTCTATTTTTATTATTGCATTTCTCAATTTGAATTTGTGGTTACTGTATTTATGCATTACGGATTCTTCTTTTTCCACATAATCCAGCTTATTTCTAAGTCCACTTCTACTTCAGATATCTTGCCCTCCTTACCAATCTGTTCTCTTTAGTACTGCAGAACACCTATTGATAATTTATAGAGACAATTTGGACTAATAACTATTTCGTGGCAAAATGACTATGCATGTGTTACTTTCCATTTTAAGTGGCGGTATTATTTATGGAATTTGTGGGTTTTGACAAAACAATTAATTACACCTGATCTAAGAAAAAGAAAGGAATCTTGCTTGTGCAATTTTGGGCCCAATGTACAAAGTCACTTTCTATTGCAAACCTTGAAATACACATAATTGCAGGTTTGAGACTGACAAATGACTTGTTTTTGATTTACGAAATGCATTTTGTTGGGTCATAAAAGTATTTTCAACTCACATAATGTGTTCTGCAAACCATTGCGAATCGCAGTTATGAGGAGGGGGGGGGGTGAAATGGGTTTCTGCTACTAATAGCAAATCACAATGGTATGTATCAATGGACCAGTTAGCAACAACTTCATGGAGGTAGTAACTGATTCGCTAAGAGGAAGGTGTCCCTTCGGGATACATTATATCTTCTCTATAATGAATCCTGACTGGAGATCTTAAGGGGAGAGAAGAAGTGGGCACAAGCAAGTTTCTAGTTTGGAAAAGGAAACACAGTGATGTTGGTCTGCTGTTCCTTGCATACCACTTTCTCTGTGTATGAAGCCAATCGCAGGGGGTAGCTGAAAGTGACCTGCCTAATTCAAGATTTCTTTATTCGGTATTTTTAACAACACCATAAAAGTACATAATTCACACTATAAAAACATTTCATTATGAAGAAGCAGAAATAAACTAATCAAATATACAGTATTCGGCCACATCCATATTTTCTCCATTTGCAATAACAAAGATAAAATTCATTTAGTAGACCTTAATCTTTCTGCAACCCTCAAAAAATTAATCACACTAAATAATGTCAGGGGGTCTTTTGACTCCTTTAAAAAAACAAGGGCATCTCTTGCTGATCTTAAATTAGCTTTTTTAAAAAGATGTATTAAAAAACAGCGTCTGGGTGTTTGATAAAATGGGCATAAGAATACAAAATGAAGAGTGTCCTGTGGAGATCGGTGATCGCAACCACAGGGACCATTTGACTCAACCGCATTACTAAATCCCGCAGGTTCAGATAAAATACCTGCCTAATTAATATGCATGAAGCATGTCGTTCTGCGGCTCCATGTCTCTGGCGATTTTGCAGCGTTACCTTTTAGAAGTTAAGTTGCATCTCAAAATCGGAGACAGCTTCCAAAAAGTCAGTAGTCAATTTGCGACCTTTCTCTTGGTACATCAGACACTTATTTCTTCAAAATTGGTTCATCCCCTTTTCCTAAATATAGCTGTAATGTAAACTTCCCAAGAAAGCTCGAATAGCCAGATTAAGCATTTAAACCATGTTATTTATATCCAAGCAATGTCACACAGTACCTTTGTAAGATCCTTATAAAGTTCTGGGTATAACATTGCTGTTTCTGGTTTCACATCCTGATCCAATACCAGAGAGAAAACTGGAAACATCGTATAGATGGTTGCATACCTTTAACAAGATACAAATAATGAACATGTATCACATTGGGAAAAAAAGATATGAGGATGTTCAGATGGTACAGATTCCATAATACATCTCTCATCTGTAAATCAGAAGAAAATGTTGCTCCGCTCAGGACATAATATGAAAGCAGTGAGCACTGTTTAAATCAGGGGGGGTGGGGATATTACATTCTCACTTGCTGAAACTGAAAGAAACAAGCTTTTTGAAGCAACCACTGTCAAGTGAGACCCCGCCGGCTAGGCAGGGGGTTAAGCTAAGTTACAATCTATGAATTACCACTTTTTCAGGTTTCTTGATGAGATGCAATTACTTTATTACCAACAGCCACCAGTTCAGAAAGCAAGTTAGCAATGATGTATGTGCTGTTTTTATGAATATTTTTATAGCTTTTAAAAAAATATTAACCCCGATGAATATGAAGAACATCCCTTGCTTTCCAATTTCTGTAGTTGTGAAAAAAAACATTTTCAGAGGGGAATGCTTTTTTACCCTCAATGCTAACTTTAAATGCATGAATAATACAGGAAAACCTAATTATACCATTTGCCTTTACACATAATTAGAAGGCAACGGATTCAGCGTGGCCCTGACAATGAACTGGTGTAATCAAACAAAAATAGTTTTCTTACCAAGTTGTCACCAACTAAATAGCAGCTTTAACTTACCCTACCATTAGGAATCCCTGGTACAAAGGAACAGATGCAAAATAGAAGACTGAAGAAAATACAGCCTTAAAGAGAGAAAACAATAAATTAGAAAACGAGAGTAATCAAACACTGAACTGCTTATGCTGGCATCTGGTTCAATTCAGCACGGTTCAATGCAGATATAAAAAAGAACTGGAATATGTACGGCATTGTGTAAAATGGATGCCTATTGCCTAGTGCTCTCTGCTCACAAAGTCTTATATTGATCACCTGACATTTACACTTGGCTACAGATATCTTATAGCAGGACATTACTAATGGATATTTACGACAATGCTTGCAGTTGTATTTATGGTTAATAGACAGGGCCACAACAAACGAATTATCTGGGATCAACATGCACTTGTCTTTTCAGACCCCTTCAACAATGAACAAATTACTGACCTTCAGTAATGCCTTTTCTGGTAGCGACTCTATCTAGTCGCAGATTAGAATTACTTCCTGGAATCAGACTGGATCCAGAAATGTTCATGCAGTACCCATGTGCGCCGGTAGGTGGTGTCGTTCGGTTTCATGTGAGAAGTAATATGTGCGGTGCATATATTAGCGCCATCCCAGCAGCTTACATCAGGTTCTTTCCAGACATTTCCACACCAGAATCATCGCAGAGCCACAAAGAATGATGATAGACCGGTATGCATCACTACAGGACTCAACAGTGATTATATGCAGAAATCCATTTGCGGAGCAGGGAGGATGGGAGGTTCGATAAGGAATCTGCAGCTAAATAGAGTCTCTACCAGAAAAGGCGTTACCAAAGGTGAGTAACTTTCTCATCGCAACTTTCTAGCCGCAGATTCCTTATTTTAGAATAGATATCCAGCAGTATCTCCCAGCAGGTGGGTTTACGAACAAATTAGACCAAAAAGTCCTGCAGGACCGAACAAATAAAGTGCCCATCACAACTGACCTGACCATTTAGGTAGCAGTGCTTGTTGAACATGTGTAAAGGCACCCACTTTGCTGCCTGACAGGCCAGGACAGAGACTCTGCTAGCTAACACAGTGTTCACAACCTTGGCTCTGGTGGTTTGAGCACACCAGTCCTCGGGGGATTGCTCCTTTGCCAATGTGCAGCAGATTGTCATGCAGAGTACAAGCAATCATGAGATGCACATTTCTACACAGCCTTTCCTTTATGTGTCCCTACATACCCAAAAAATAGTTGATCACCCACCCGGAACTCTGGGTGAATCAATGTAGAATGACAACGCTTTTTCCGGGGCCAGATAATGGATTCTCCCCTCTTCTTAAGAAGGATAAGGCGCAGCAAAGAAAGCAGTCAAGGTGATATTTTGGACGACATGGAGGGGGGACACATAGAGGGGCATCACCACCTTCGGAAGGAAGGAGGCCCAGGTTCTCAGAACCAGTTTGTCTGGATAGAATGTCCTGTAGGGAGAGTGCACAGACCCTGCCTGCAGTTAACTGACCCTTCTGGCCGATGTTATGGCCACCAGAGAAGCCATCTTGATGGTTAATAATCGTAGTGGATAATTTTGCAGTGGCTCAAAGGGTGTGCACGTGAGGAAGGCTAAGTCCAAATTGAGGTCCCATTGGGGCATGATGAATGGTCTTGGGGAAACAGATGTTGGAATCCCTTAAGTAATCAATTCACAACAGGTGACTAGTACAAGGATGGTCAATCACAAGAAAGCCGATGTGGCAGATGAGTAACATTTCACAGCGCCCAGAGCAGAGCCCTGCTGGGCCAGAGAAAGAACAAACAATAAAACTTGGAATAAGGGTGCAGAAAGAAGGTCAATGTCCTTGTGGGCAGACCAACTTACACATTTTTGTGAATGGCAGGCATATACCGTCTTGGTGGAGAGACACCTAAAAGCATGAATAACACCACAGACTTCGGGAGGAAGGTTGCAGTTTCTCAACTGCTGCAGTTCAATCTTTATACATGAAGGTAAAAGGTACGCAGGTTTCGGTGCAAGACCCAGTCCAGCTGCTGCAACAGAAGATCCTCCCAAATGGGGCAGTCTAATTTGCGTACCAATGCTTATGCTCAGGAGTTCGGGATACCAACCTCTCCATGACCAATCTGGGCCACAAGAATAACTTGGGTCCGAGTGTTCCTAATCTTAAGAACTCGGGCAGGAGATGTATTGATGGTAAGGTGTACCGGAGGCCTGAGTGCCAATCGAAATGAAAATTGTCTCCCAGCAAGTTCTGCCTTGAAAAATCAAGTGTGCAGAACTGCAGACAGTGCCGTTCTCGGCAGCGGCGAATACATCTAACCAAAGTTTTCCCCAACCTCAAATGAGACCTTGCACCACCTCCGGATGGTGATGCTAATGTGATACGCTAAGCATCGACAGCAGAGTTCATCCATTTTGGCTTTCAGTGAGCCCACCAGATGTTGAACCACCAGGAAAATACCCAAGCGTTCCAGCCAAATCCAAAGACGCAAGTCCTCTTGAGACAGGGTCCACAACACCACCCCACTTTGTTTGTTGAAGTACCACATAGCGGGAAGTTGTCCATGAACACCTAAACTAGCCTCCTTTTGATCAAAGGAAGAAAGGCTTTTAATGCCAGTTGGATCATCCACAGTCCCAGCAGGGGGATGTGGAGCTGAGACTTCACAGGAGGTGCTTCTGTCACCACAGTCAACTCTGTCTGGGGAAGGGAGAGCAGTCTGACGCAGACCCAATCGCAGATCGTCAATCACCACTGCAGGTTTTTTGTACTTCCCTCTGAGATCTAGACCATTTGGAAAGATGTCCCTGATTCTGTGCCCTCTGGGACTTCAGGCCCCATTGCCAGCAGGATGCAGGAGGCCATAAGGCCAAACAGCATCAGAGTCAGTAACACCAAAATCCAGGATAGTGGGTAACACATTGGAATCATAGCCTGAATATCTTGGACTTGCAGTTCAGGAGAATAGGCATGAAACTGCACTGATTTCAGAACAGCTACGATTAAAGGGAACTTCGGAGAGGGAGCCAGGTGTGACTTTGAGACACTGATAGCGAACCTCAGTGTAGTGCAGGAGGTCCGCCGCAGTCTGGAAGTGGGAGATAACTGCCTAGGGCAAGCCTGCCTTCAGCAGCCAATTGTCGAGATAGGGGAAGACTGGAAGCCCTGATCTACGTTGATGCACACCAACCACAGATATTACCTTGGTGAACATCCGAGGAGGGAGGCACAGTGAACTGATAAAGCTTGTGGCCCACAATGAATCATAAGTAACTCCTGTGGTCAGGCAGGACGGGAATGTGGACATAGCCGTCCTGCAAGTCCAGCGCTACCCTCCAGTCTCCTAGATCGAGGGAAGACAGAACCTGAGCAAACGAGAGCATCTTGAATTTCTCCTTCTTCAGGAAGAATTTGAGAAAGCACAGGTCTAGAATAGGACGGAGGTCTCCATCCTTTTTTGGCACCAGAAAGTAGCAGGAATAGCAACCACGACTAGCTTCTGATGCCGGTACCCTCTAAATGTCCCCTTCGGCAAAAACAGCAAGTACGTCTTGATGGAGCAAGGAGAGATGGTCCTCCACCAGCTGATTGAGAGAAGGTGGCATGGGTGGGGGAAGGGGTTCCAGAAAGAGAATACAGTAGTCCCTCTGTACAATTTGTAGGACCCACTTGTCCAACATACTGGACTGCCAGTGGGAAAGGTGGTGGTGAATTCTGCCCCCCACTGGATCCTCTTCCTGGTATGAGACCAAACTAAAGCAGATTGGGGGTGACAACTACAAGAGAAGTAGTAGACTAGGTCAACCTCTGCTTGCAAGTCCCACATTGTGTGTGGGAACTGCGTCCCCAGCCACAAAAAGGATGGGAGTCTGCCAGCCGTGGTGGCTGATTAGGAAAGGACGGGTTAGAAGACACAGAGGGGGGGGGGGCATGGGTGGGGTGGGAGGCTGACTGACATTGGCACAAACCATGGATAGGCCCAAATATCTGGCCGTAGCCCTGCTGTCTACAAAGCACTCCAGCTCGGAGTCTGCCTTTTCACCAATCAATCAATCAGGATTTAGAAAGAGCGGCTAATTACCCAATAGAATATCCAGGTGCTTGAAGATCCTGGAGGCTTATTCAAACAGCCAGGTCTTGAGGGTCATTCGGAATTCCGGAACTGACGTGTTTGTCCAGAGGTGCTTGGGGAGTCTGTTTCAGGTCGTTGCTGCGATGTGGGAGATGGAGCGTCCTCCACTTCTGCTTCAGTAGATGTGAGGAGCATGGGTAAATAAAAGGGAGGCGGAGCGCAGGCTTCTCGACGGTTGGTGGAAGTTCAGTCCGTGGTTATTATAGAGAGTTTCTTGGTTGTGTAGAGCCTTGGGTGTGTGGGTCAGCAGCATGAATTGGCATCTCTTCTGTACAGGGAGCCAGTGCGGTTTCCTGAGGTGAGGTGGTATGTGGGTTTATCGGGGAAAGCCAACAGTGAATCTGGCTGTGGCATTCTCTTTGGTCTGAGGTCTCTGTAAGGTGGTGTGTGGCGATTCCTAGGTAGAGGGCATTGCAGAAGTCCAATTGGCTGGTGATGAGGGCTTGTGTCATGGTATATTTCGTGTGTAGGGGTAGCCACTTGAAGATCTTACAAGCTTGTGCAAATTGAGGAAGCAGGCAGAGGAGATGGCGTTGATCTGTGATTTCATGGTGAGCTGGTTGTCAATGATGATTCCAAGGTTTCAGGCGTAGTTGGAGGGAGTGGGTTCCGGTCCTAGGTTTGTTAGCCCCCAGGAGGCATTCCATGTGTTGCTGCTGTTGCCAAAGATCAGTACTTCTGTCTTGTATGTGTAGAGCTGCAGACAGTTGTTCTTCATCCAGGTCAGTAACGTCTGTGATGCATCTGTGGAAGTTGGCTCTGGTGGTTGTGGAGTCATCAGTGAGTGAGAGGATGAGTTGTGTCTCATCTGCATAGGAAATCATGTTGGGACCGTGGGATCTGACAATGATGGCCAGCGGGTCGTATATTCATTGAAGAGGGTGGGGCTGAGGGATGAGCCTTGGGGGACACTCCAGGGTTGAGAGGTGAAAGGTGGGAGGTGGATCGTCTGGGTTTTTGGGATGAAGAAGGAGGTGACCCAGCTGAGGGTGTCTCCCCTTAGATGCCGATGTGGTGGAGTCTTTCGATCCGTGTGTGGTGGGATACAATGTCGAAGGCTGCCAAGAGGTTGAGGTGGATCAAAGCTTCTGTTTCTCCTCGGCCGAGAAGGGTTCGTATGTCATGGGTGGCTGTGATCAGGGTGATTTTAGTGCTGTGATTGCTTTGGTAGCTGGATTGGGAGGTGCTGAATAGCTGGTTCTGCTCCAGGTGTATCACAAGCTGATTGTTGATGATCTTTTCCAGTATCTTCATTGGGAACGGGAGCAGGGAGATTGGCCAGCAGTTTTTGGGGTCGCTGGAGTCAGCAGAGGGTTTTTTGAGTAGTGGTCGGGGTTGGGAAATGCTGCAGTGGTTATAGAGGTGTGGAATTGGGTGGTGAGATCCTGGTCGATCCTTTGGTGTCCGATGTTGAAGATGTGGTGTGTGCATGGATCTGAGGGGACTTCCTGAGTGGATGGATTTCATGGTGGAGGTGGTGTCCTGGGTGGAAAGGATATTCCAGATGGTCAGTGTGTAGTTCATGTCGGTTATTGTAGTTGCGTATCTGTCTAGGAAGTCCGTACGTGTGGGTTTGTGTTTGAAGTTTCTGTATATGGTTGTGATCGTGTTATGGAAAAAGTGGACATGGTTGTTGCACAGCTACTGTGAGGGTGTGATGTTGTCTTCGCTGGCAGCCGGGTTAGGGTTAGAGAATTCCTTAACAATGTTGAAACTTCCTTGGTTTTGTTGGAGCCGATTTCGATGCATGCAGCAAAGGCTGTCTTCTCTGTTGCATCAGCAGTCAGTGGGAAAGGTTGAGGGAGGTCTTGAAGGTTGCCCTGTCAGAGGTGTCCTTGTGGTGTCACATCTCTTCTCCAACTGTTTGCTGTTTCATTTCACTGGTCTGAGTTCTTGGGTGTACCAGCTGGCCTTTCTCGGAGGGTTTTCTCCGGATTTTGCTCTTGATTGGAATGATACTGTTTGGGCAATTGGTGGTCCAGGCGTTTACGTTTTTCACTCCCTGTTCAAAGTCGGTGGCAGTAGCAGGGTTTCAGGTGTTGAGGGCGTTCACCCATCTGGAAATTTAGGTAGCCGAGGAAGCTGTAGTCCTTGGAGTCTATGGGTAGGGGCGCAATGAACTCTATGATGGTGTTGCAGAAGCTGGTCAGTGTGTGAGAGTGTCTCTCATGGTTGTATTGTCATCCATGTGGAGCTTGAAGTTTAGATGTTCCATGGGGTGGTGATGGTACACTGTATGATATCTCCCGGCTTCTTTGCGCTAATCCTGGTGAGTGATTTTATATCCATCGGGGATCACTGTAGCAATGTCTGGGACAGATGTAGAGTTGGGCCAGGTCTTAGTGCGGAAGAGGTTGGGTGCAAGGGTGGCAATGACATCCCATAATTCAGTGGAATGCTTGTATAGTGCGCATGTGCTGAGAAGGGCACATTCTAATTGGAGGTTTTATTCAGGTGGTGTGTTTGGGGTGGAGCTGGTTGGTGGACCGGTGTTTGTGCGGTGGCAGGTCAAGTGGCAGTGGGTGCAGGTGAAAGGTCCTACCGTGGAGTGTGGGTCGGCGAGGTGGCAGTGTTTGTTGTGGCATCTGGGGTCGAGGGTGTACAGCTCAGCATTGGTGTATCTGCAGGGGACAGGAGGGCCATGGGTGGTGGTGCTGGGAGCGGTCTAGGCGCAGACGAGCGCAGACAGGCTTGCCTTTGGTGCGCCTTCAGCGCATCCTCGGTCATGCTACGGCCTGCATTAGTTAGGCCCTGGGGGGGGCGGGGTTTCTGTTGGCGGGAAGAGTATTAAGTGGGAAACCCCGGTCGGGAGAATTCCAGTGGGAAAATCCAGGAAGCTGCAGTGTCACTGGATCAGTCTGGAACAAGCAGGAACTGGAGGCCACAGGCAAGCAGCAAACTAGGTGTCGAGGTGCCTACTGATGTGGTCGCATCGCGGCCTGCATTCACTGGGTCCTGGGGTGGGCTGTGCTTCTTTTGGCGGAAGGAACGGTGAGTGGAAAAACCTGTTTGGGAAATCCCCACCCCCAGGCAGCTGCGCTGTCACTGGATCAGTCTGGAACAAGCAGGAAGTGGAGGCCACAGCCTAGTGGCAAGTTAGGTGTCCAGGTGTCTACCAAAAAGGTGAATGCCAGCAAATCGCATGTCCATGAGAAAAGATTGGACATCCCCTTAAAAGCCTGTGGTTATCAACTGGCCATGTCTGCATGCCAATGATGACGCAATTACTGTGCCAGTGAGCCAGTCAAAGGGTCCACAGGCCAGAATTGTCCTGGGGGATGAGGTCCCCAGGGTTGACATTGTCACGCGGCCCCCCCTCTTCATCAAATTTTTTCATCAGGACGCAAGGGGATGGGGTCCCTGGGGCCAAAATCATCCCAGGAGGTCGGGGAAATGCTGCCACCCTCGATTATATAATGGAAAGACACAGGGATGGGGTCCCCAAGACCAAAATCGGCCCAGGGAGGGGGGCCGTGCAGCACCACCCGCCAATGAAATTATGGTTGTTACAAAGAAAGGGTATACCCAAAATCACTGGGACCTGAGTGCAAGACAGTATAAAGTATGGTGGTCCCAGTATTACAACACCAAGACAGTGTCAATGGAAAAAATACAATAGTATTTAAAATAGAAAATCGAAGAAGAACTATGCTGATGCTGCAGTGTTATTTAATCACACTGAACATAACTTCAAGTTTGTAAGAGCGACATTTTAGAGAAAACACATTTAAGAAACATCATCATTGGAGTGCCGAGATGAAAAGGTGAAAGGGGAAGGAAAGTGATTCAAGTGAGGTAGTGAGGTACGTGAAGTATAAATGGTGATGAATATCACAATCAAATAGTCAGGCATATCCTATTCAATGCCAAAAAACTTTAGTCATAGTACATAACATCTGTACACAATTAATTCCATCGCCATGTAACACAAGACTTCACAGTAAAGCAAGTACTGTTGAAGGAACTGGCATCAATGAAATGTCGATGTTTCGACCCCTGTATGAGTGTAGGTTCTTCCAACCCTTATTGGCGGGGTCTTCCTCAGGACTGATGTTGGAGTGGGAGGGACGGGGCACCGTAAATGGATAGAAAGGGACCTCACAGAAGTGAATGCTGTCATGTCGTGTGGGCTCTGCGGCTCTGAGAAAATGCGAAGGAGAGAGTGAAAAATCACTCAAAAGATGCGAATTAATCAATGGAATCTGTGAACCGTGACGGGTCCGTGGTTCACCAGATGTTGTGACCACGGATCCGTCACGGATCACAGATTCCATTGATTAATTCGGGGATCTACTCCTACTCCTATGACATGGGATTCTAACCACGGATTATTGGATGTAAGCACATTGAGTATGAACTTTCTGGACACGATCTATAGAATCGAACGCATCTTTTGAGTGATTTTTCACTCTCTCCTTCGCATTTTATCGGAGCCACGGAGCCCACACGACCTGACAACATTCCCTTCTGTGAGGTCCCTTTCTATCCATTCACAGTCTGTCTCCTGGGTTTAGTGCAAAACTTAAAATTCCTTAAACGCAAGTTCTGTGTGATTGCATGGCTTTTAGCTAAAAGACGGGTCTCTATGCAATGGGGGGATAAGAGTTATCCTAATACCAAACAGTGGCTTTGTGATATGACATATTGTAAAGATACTCTGCAGACCTATGAGGAGGAACTGCCCTCCCGTTCCAGAACTAGAGACTTCTGGGTAACACTAACCGACTATCCTTCTGCCCATCAAGCTGTAACCACACCGTTGACAGACTGAACCATTGTTAGAAACATTGAATATGTTGTGTACTGATGTTAGAATGATGTACTGTACTACAGATTTTAATTATATGCCCGTAATGTTTTGTTGTGTACGTTTTTGTTTATGTATACTCTGTATGAAAAAAGCAATTAAAAAAAAAAACTTTGTCAAAGCTTGATTACTTCTTGAAGAGTTATATGGAGTGCCGTGTCAAGATCGGGAGCCATTACTTGGAGTCTGGGGAGGCATTACCTTGAAAACATTCTTTAAAATGTTCGTTGTAAACTGTGGACAAAGAAGATCAGACTTCGAACCCCAATTCACAAAACCAACAAATTTGTCTGGCCCAAAAACCACCTGTCCCCTAGTTTTCTTCTTTGCCTAAAAAAATACCTTCTTGCTGCTCAACGGTATGATAGTACACTAAAACCCAGCAGGGTAAAGTCCTTCACTGACATCAGGCGCCTTTCGCCTGCTTCCAAAAGCGGTTAATAATTCCGTACAGAAAGTTGCGGAAAAATGTTAAAAGTGAATTGGAAATTAGGCTTATGTGAGTGTCCTCAGGTTGCACAAGCAGGAGAAGGAAAGAGAAGGTCTACTGGACAGAATTTGTCAGCACTAAATGGAAAACTGAGATTTCATGCACTGTGGGTGCAAGAGTAACTAACAGCTTGATGAGGGATAACGTAGCTACATTTAGAACTAGGTAACCCATTGACCAGTGTTGACAACCAAACCGTTCAGTTTTGCATCCTGGGATAGTGGGAATTGTAGTTTCATAGGCCTTTAAAGGGTGAGGGGCTAAACGTGCACCATGATTACTGCTTTTGACAAAAAAAAAAAAGTCAAGCTGAATGAACTTGGAAGCAACTGGCAGCCATACAGAAAGAGGCACTTTAAACAAACTTGTTAAAGACACAGTAAAATCATGAGTGCCGGTTACACCAGTAAATCTGAACAAACTCTGACCTGTGCATCCACTGCTGTCACATATCTGCCAACCTATAAACAAATTTCACTGCGTGAGGAGGGGCGTGGTCTAGGAGGGAGCAGAGCTTCGGGACAAGAGCTATCCAAAGCACCCACCCGCTCCCCCCCAAAAAATTGTGAGGCAAGCTCCTTACAGTCTTGCATCAAACAAAAATGGTTCTGAATACTCTACCGCTAGGAGATGATGGTGGGGGATGATGGCTGGGAGCCAAAGCTGAATGGAGCAGGATGGAGCACGCCACGGCGTGCATAACAAAAGAAAGGCGGTGCATGCTTTATGCCGATACCGCAAGCCCGGGAGTTGTGTGTAACAAAATAAAAAAACAAGCAGGATGGAGCATGCCACGGCGTGCATAAGAAAAGAAAGGCGGCGCATGCTTTATGCCGATACCGCAAGCCCGGGAGTTGTATGCGCGTGCGCATTTTTTTTATTTTTTTTTAAAAACACACGAGTGGCAAACGAGTTGTGTGCAGCCCGCAAAAAGGAATTTTTTTAAAAAGCGATCGCGCTCCAGATGGCACCTCGGGCACTAAAAGCTGGCGGCTGAGGGCGTGCACGCAAGCTCTAGGCCACAGTGGTAGCATTTTCTGAAGCCCTTATTAAAAGTCTCATTAGAGCAGCGCATGCGCTGGCTCAGGCGAGACCTAAAAAGGACTTACATCCCCACTCCTCTGTGTCCTGGCTTCTCATTGGTTCATGTTGGTGCAACTTACCTTTCCTCCATTTCTATTGGCTGCAGCATATTTTTTTCTGCATTTACCAATACTTTTTCCTTGTCTGCTACTCTTATCAGTTTCCCGCCTCCAAAATACTGTTAACATCCCCTTTTGTGGAGCTAGACTTTCATCTACTTTTGCCTTTTACTACTGCAGCATATTTATACAACAATTTATCACCTAGAGAGATTAAGGGCCAGATGTAGGTAAATACTATTTACCGATACTTAAATACCGAATTTTACCGATTCGGTATTTAAGATTAGGTAAATAGTATGTAGGTAATTTTTCGGTAAGTAGTACTGAATCGATAAAATTCTGTATTTACCGATTCGGTATTTACTGAATCGGTAATTCCCATTCCTATGGGCCTGGAGGCCAATAGGAATGAATGGGAATTACTGAATCGGTAAATACCGATTCGGTAAATGGGGAACACATACAAGGGTGGCAGGGTGTCACATTGACACCCTGTTGCACCCCTGAATAGTGCATGGGTGCACATGTGGCACACATACATGCCCTAAGGGAATATATGTCTGCCACATCGCAGTGTTGTAAAAGCAAAAAATTGCTTTTTCAAAGGTTTTCTTAATTTAACACCAACTTGTATTTGGTGGTAAATAACGAATCCTTAACTGAGGAATGCACTCACTTGAGTGCCCTCTACATTACGGATTCGGTAATTTACCGAATCGGTATGTTAAGAAATCAGTAATTTACCGATTCCTTAAGTTACTGATTTGGTAAAATACCGAATCCTACAAAAATGACACCTACATTCCAAATGCCAAATACCGGTCGGTAATGACCGAAATTCGGTAATTTCAGCTGTTACCGACCGGTATTGGGCGACCTACATCAGGCCCTAAGTGATTTGCATAGAATCACAGGATGTAGCCCGGCGCCACTGAGACTCAAACTAGGATCCCTAGCTCTTGAGTGAGCAGCTCTGGTCGTCTCACCACATCCTCTCCACACCTGTGTTGTCCGCCATGGAGCTCTCCTTCTCCCAGACAATGATTGATGAAAATAGCTCTTTATTAATTACATAGGCAAAACCGATGTATTACCAATGCTTGCTACATTTCTAAAAACCGTTGCCTTGTTCATCTTCGTTAAAAACACGATATAGCAGGCCATGGAAGACCGGGACAGCTCATGCTCGTCCCTGTACCTGGTACTCAGTGGCGAACCGAGAGGAGAAAAAAGTGGCATTACAGGCTATGTGAACTTTGAAAGAGTCAGGGCTCGAGTCGGGGATACACGCGGGTGGTTTCGTCCCACCACTCTTTTCACAGGGTGGACGCCGTCTCCCCTGCCAAGAAGTTGGGCCCCACAGAAATAAGCTGAACGTGTCCCGGTGTAATTATCAGACACCAGGACAAGTTGAGCATGTGACGTCATGGGGTCATTTGCATATTGTCAGTACCCCCACTTCTTTTTATAGGACTTGTGCCCTGGAAAGAGTATACTATTTGCTTACATATAGTGATGAGAGAATTACTGGCTTTCATTAGGCTGCATGCAGGGCTCGAGTCAGGGTACCACGCGGGTGGACGGCGTCCCCCCACTTATTTTCCCGGGAGTATGATAACTATAAACTGCAACTGAGTGCAAGCCACCTTTCGTGACGTCACTTCCTGTCGTGACGTCAGCGTCCCCCCACTTCTTTTTTTAGGACTTGTGCCCTGGCTGCATGTACAGTACAAACTCCTCCCACCCGCGAATGTCCAAGCATCATGTGCCAATCAGACGCAATCCACAAAAGCATAGTGACTCTAAGGCCAATGGCAGCCAAGTGACGTACATAAATGCAATCACATCTCTTTTGCTCATAAATCAGACTAACATCCTGCGTTCCTGTACATTTATTCCAGACAGTGTCTTCGGAGTAGCATGCCAATTACATAAAAGAAAAAACGGTCCTCAGGCTGTGCATATCCTAATTAGACATGCATAAACTAAAGCTGCAAAGTTGGCTGCACACTCACATTTTGCAATGGTCTGGCACACAACGATGCCCCCTTACCTGCATAGTGGAAATAATAAGGCCCCTGTGGATGACAAACTGACTCAGCGCCGCTGATCTTTTGTAGCTGTTACGGCCGTGCACCATCAGTAACCGTCCGATGTGCTTGAACTGGGTGATGGAAAAATCTGCTGCCAGGGAAGCTTGTTTTCCCTCCTAAATAAAAATGGTATTAATTATAGAATACTTTGAAAAATATGAATCATAAAACTGAGCTGCAGAAACTAATTTTTGTTATATTCATTTTCATTGTTTTTATAGCTAAAACTAACCATACAACATAGCTGTGGCACCAAACACTGCAGGACTTATCTATAAACAACATCCCATGTCAGAAGCACAGAACTAGAATAAAGGAATAAAAGCAAAAAAAGTGATTTAGTGTTCAGATGGTTCCTCCAATGCCCAAGTCTCCCGAGACCCAAGGACTCCACCCCCTCTCGTGCTTTCTTTCACAACTCGTGTGTTAGATTTGGGGGTCTCTAGTTGGCACAGGTAGGTACTTGTGACAAATAGGGACCCTCGCCTCTAGTCAGGATAAGGGGATTACACTCCTAAAATAACCCCTGCTCACCCCCTTGGTAGCTTGGCACGAGGAGGCAGGCTTTATCTCAGAGGCGTTGTGTGTTAAGCATTTGTGACCACATACAGTAACCCAGTGACAACACTACAAATGGACACCACACAGGTTTTATATAAAAAATAAGTATACTTTATATAGAGTTACCACAAGACCATAAACGACAAAAATACACAATACTGTTACTTTAAGATGGTAGATTAAGCTTAGCTCAGTTCAGTTCTTAGATGCAACACTTTGCGTCAATGTACCTTAGGTTGCGTTGCGCTTCCAGCGAGGGAAATGCGGCAATGTTCAGGTGCAAAGAAATAAAGACGTGAAGATCTCGGGGATGCGAGAAGTTCTCGGTTCGATGTGTGGACTGCAGCGACGACACCCTGACGATGCGTCGGCAGCAGCTCCAGCGGCGACACCCTTCCCCCACAATGCGTGAAGCTTCCGCTCAATGCGACAACTAAAGCGGTAACATCTACAATGCGACGGCAGCAGCTCCGACGGCGAAATGCTTCTCGGGGATGCGAGGTGCTCTTCTTCGATGCGGTGCAGTGCAACAGTTCCAGAGGCGACACCCTCTCTTGGAGTTGTGACGGCAGGCACAGCGACGGCGACATGCTCCGACCTCGTTGCGAGATTCTTCTCTTGATGCGGTGCAATGCGACAGCTACAGCGGCGACACCCTCCTTTGGAGTTGCGACGGCAGCAGCAGCGATGGCGACACGCTTAATCTTCGTTGCGGCACGCTTCTCTCCGATGCGGTGCACTGCGACAGTTCCAGCGGCGACACCCTCCTTCGGAGTTGCGACGGCAGGCACAGCGACAGTGACATACTTCTTCTCGTTGAGTCACGCTTCCAGCTCCTTGCGACACGCAGTTCCTCAGAAGGCCCAAAAACAGCAGCAGGCACTTCCAAAAGAATTCTGGGGAGCTGGGGGTTGAAGTCTGTTGTCCCTGAGTCTTCAGCAGGAGGCAAGCTCTTTTCCAAGCCCTTGGAGATCCTTCACTAGTTGAAAGCAAAGAACGCAAAGTTCCTTTCTCCTTCCTTTGGCAGTTAGGCAACCACTGCAGGCCAATCCCCCAAGCAGCACTTCAGCTTGGGAATAGTCTCTCCTCAGTTTCTTCAGGTTCCTCTCCTCAGTAAAGGTTTCTTCTTGTAGTCCAAAGTGTTCTAATTTCATGGGATTAGGGTCCCAATATTTATACCCCAAAAATCCTTTGTTCTCTGAGGGGAGAGGGGCCTTTGCCCAGTCCAAACCAGTTATGAAGCACTCTGTTTACCAGACTTCTTTCCTTTCACAGTGCAGGGTAGGCACATCAGACGCCCCACAGGAGGTGGAGCCAGCATTGTGGAAGCTAAGCACAGTCCTGGAGCACTTTGTTTACAGGACTCCTTCTTTTCTTTCAGTGTGCAGGGCAGAGACATCAGCCGCTCCCCAGGAGGTGGAGCCAGCATTGTGGAAGGCAGGCACAGCCCTATTCAAGGTTCAGGTGCAACTACTCCCTCCCATCTAGATGCAGATCTCTCTATTCACCACTTGGCTGACTCAGCCTGTCTCTTGGAATCCCCCAGCCCTGTCACTCACAAAACCAGACAAAGGAATACACAACCTAGCAGAGGCAGGCTTGAAAGGTTAGGCAAGCAAATACCTACTTTCTAAAAGTGGTATTTGCAAACACAGAATGTTAAAACCAACTTCACTAAAAGATGTATTTTATCATTCAGGCATACTAAACTCGAATTTCTACTATGTTCTCTGAGACAGTTAGGATTATAAACATGTAATAATCTAACAGCCCATTCTGGCCTATGGAGAACCAGTAGCCTTGCAATAGTGAAAAATGAAAATGGCTGTAATTCACTATTTGGACGTGCCACACACATCAGGGCTTGTCCTACCATATACTTACAATGCACCCTGCCCTTGGGCCTACCATAGGGGTGACTGATATGAAGAAAAGGGAAGGTTTTAGGGACTGGCAAGTGGGTGCACTTGCCCAGTCAGCATGAAGGTACCAGACTGCACACAGGCTCTGCAATGGCAGACCTTAGATACATTTTACAAGGCTGCTTCTGTGGGTGGCACAACCAGTGCTGCAGGCCCACCAGCAGCATTTGGATTTACACGCCCTGGGCACACTCAGTGCACTAGACTAGGGACTAACTAGTAAACCAAATAGCCAAACATGGAACCACTGATTAACACATCAATTTACAAAAGGGAGCACTTGCACTGTGGCACTGAATAGCAGTGGCACAGTGCCCAAAGCGTCTAATACCAACAAAAATACACAAGGCAACAGCAAAAATGGAAGGGAGACCCACGCCAATGGTGCCAGGTCTAACATCGTGCATTTGTGAATCACCTCTCTGCCTTGGCACAATACTCCACCACCTGGACTACTCCTGTGGAGTAGCTAGGGTCGGAGGGTGAGCGTCCTGACAGTACTCTGCAATGTCTCTCTTTGCAACTATGAAGCCAACTCCTGCCAAGGTTCTGTGCGGAATATACGATGATACAAGGTGTTGTGTGGTGTTACCACGCTTGGCATTACATTGCAAGTCGTTTCAACGACTTGCGCTAGATGGGGAGTTGGATTTAGGAATAGTATAAATTACTATTCCAATTCCAGTTAGCACAACAGCAGGGAATGTGTTGGATTTAAAATCCAACACATTCCCTTGTGTTGCACGCCCCCTAGCGCAAGTTGTAGAAATCCCTTGTGATGTAAAGCCACATGTGGTAACAACGCGGTTGTTGTAACGACCACGTTGTTACCTACCTGTGTAGTAACGACAGCGTTGTGACCACTGTTTCACTTCTGTGCGCTGGGAATCCACCCACCATGATTCCAACAAAGCTACATTGGAATCCAAAACTCTAGGAGTGTTTAGAATATTCGCTATGCTACCTTGGATTTCCTGACAATAGCGCTTTATAGGGGGACGAGCCGACAGGAAATATTTTCACGTGCGTAGGTGATTATTTTTTAGGTATGACCCAAATAAATCAACAGAACATATATTTCTGTTATCGTCACAAAACTGGGGCCTATTCCCAAGCTGCCTTTTGCAGTATGTAACGAAGTACTACAGTAGTTCTACTCATATATAACAAAATGCTATTCAGAAACCTACAGCAGGAGAACTACACTTCTCCTGTATTTTATGTGCAGAGATCCCCGTTGAGATATCAGACATCTCTGCACACTTAGGTATATATTTTTGAAGTAAATGTTGTAAAGACAACAGTGGTAGAAAACTAGAGAATTCTTATGACTAAATAGGTGTTTAGAGAACTTTAAGGATGTGTTTAAGGAGGGACATGCTAATGTAAACACATTCTCACAAAAGAATAAGACCACTGCTATTCACAAACCACACTTATAAAGTTACAACAGCCTTAAAAATGTCAAAAGCAGCTGCAAATGTACTCCAGCCCAGCCTTGGAGTAAGTCTAGCACCACACATGGCCACTAAGAGGTGCGGCAAAACATCCCCAGATGAAACAATACAGGCAGGGAAATACAATTAACACCCTATAGAGACTAATCTTGAATGACTTACATTCGTTATTCATTTAAATTATATAAATATATTTTGTTAGTGTTAAATATTATAACTAATAATAATTGTTTTTTTATTAATGTAATAATAAACCTAATTAAAACATTTACAAACGTAAACCTGCTCTTCAAGTTAAAAAATCATTTAAATATATAACTATTCAATGAGGATGGGACTTTTCAATTGTGTTGACTGGATTCACAGAGGCTGCATGAGGCCCAGCTCTAACATCACAGACATGCAGCATGAGCAGGGCTGGACTGGCCATAGCGGGCACCGGGCAATCCCCAGGTGCGCCGCACGGGTGGGGGCCGGTTTTTGGGCCCTGGGGGCGTTTTTTGTTACAGGGCCGTTTTTGCAGCATAGCTGCAAAATTGGCCCTGTACCAAAATCGGCCGAAACCGGCCCCGCAAGGAGCTCGGCGGCACCTCCAACCCCCACAGTGGGGAGGAGGGGCCAGCCGAGCACTTTGCCAGGGCCGGTTGTGGTTCCCAGTCTGGCCCTGAGCATGAGTCTTCACACTCATCATTTACCTGGCTTCAGGGATTCTATTTTAAATCTGTCGCTGCTTGGTAGTCGGAGGGGGCCCAGGACTACGTGGCTCATAACCCCAGTGAAGGGAGGGGGAGATTGACATATGCCAGCGCCGGCGGGTGCTTGAAAAATTACCTCTCTTCCCCACGGCGGGGGGCACGCCAGGGCGAAGAGCAGGCCTGTGTTCGCCCATCATCGCCCAGAAGAGGCCAGGCTGGGCCGTCCCTCTTTGCGGGCAAGCAGAGCCATCAGTCACCTCAAAGATATTGATCACCTGGACCCCAGTGGCCTCTGCAGGTACTTTCCCATATGATCTTGCTGCATACCAAGTTAATTATTTTCTGAGTGATCCATCAGTTAAACCCCCAGGATTAGGAAACAAAAACTGTGGGGGGAAGAATCGTCTAATGCACCTTCCTCAGCTGTAAGCTCCAGATTAGATATTTTCTTAGTCAGAGTATACCAAGTTAATCTAAAGAAATTGACCTTGCTGAAAGGCGAATCTCTCTGGAGCATCAGCTGGCCCACACGGCACTCCATATTTTCATCCCCCTGGTGGCTTAAGCAACACAAGTACACCTCATATAGTGCTGCCAGAGGGAAATGCCAGTTGCAGAGCAGAGATTACGTTATTGGACACAACTGACCATGACTCTATGTATGCCTCTGAAGGTGGCCCGTCTGCAAAGAGGAAGCACCAGAATAAGAGCACATGCAGCCATAGGACTGGAGAAACCGACAAAGATGGTTAAGGACAAAGCTAAACCCATCAGCAGAGCTGCATGTACAAGCGGCCACTCTGGACCAGCTCTATGCCTTGGCTTTGTGGAGAAAAATGATGAATTCAACTGGGATATGATTTTTGATAAGTTTAAGGAGTGGATTCCTTCCTGTATCAACCCCTAGTAGAGAAAATCACAAGCTTAGAGCTCGAAGTATCGATGCTCTCTAGGTTTAATCATCCCAAAAATCCTGACCGTACCGTGGCAGCAGGGCCAATGACAGCATATTATGTAAACACCACCTCTAATATGGAAGGTCGCGGCAGGATGCATTCACTGCGATTTGAGGCTAGCACTATGGCTGCCTCTTCTTCCGCTACCACTGAGGTAATTAGGCCCAACATGGTCACAGACCATCACTGCGCTGACCTGACCAGCATAAACCTTGGTTCTAATCCAGGAAGCCTATCTTTGTGCACCGGCTCTACCAAATATACTCACTCATTTTAATCTTCCTTCTGACTGCATCCCATACGTAGCAGTCCTAACTAATGTCCCATGCTTGTCCACAGCCAGGCTGGAAACCCACGATGACCTCAAAAACAAGGTTTGCCACTGACTAACTAAAATCTAGGATGTCAGCATTTCGATATACAGTGACATTGCATCTGTCAGAAAGGCTACATTGGGCCATATTGTATCTCTCAGAAGGGTGGTCTAGATTAGGCTGTAATGTATCTGTCAGAAGGGTGTGCTAGATTGGGCAATCAAGCAAATATTCCTGTGGGTACTGCTTAGTCGTAAATTGCAGCAATTCGACCCTAGTCGGCCATCTAATCTCAAATTGCTTCCAACACATTTACTGGAATCTCCAGAACAATCATATAACTATTCTGCCACTGGGGTTTTTTATTGTCAATTTTCAGGTACAAAGCCTATTAGGAGTGGCCCACTAGCTAGGCCTCCCAAACACGCTAACCGAGCCACCATTCCTACTTCTAACAGATTTAGCCCCTTGTCAGACTTAGAGGATTTAGATTCACTGCCTAATGTTCATGTAAGGGCGGGGCAGGTACGATAGAGAAATGTCTGCTCACAGGAAGCTGGCTTTTGAGTTGCACAAGACTTGGACTACTCTACCAATCTGATCTGCTGGAACATTGCTGGCCTGAGCTCTAAGCAGTCACATCCTTAAAAGTCTAAATTTTATTGAAAATTATGATATTGTGATGTTGCAGGAAACTTGGCACCTGTGGGGCATCATTTGGGATGGGTATGAATCTTTTACTGTGTCCGCCACCTGCTCTGCTGGGGGGAAAGCTCAGGGATTCCTGGCTATTATGGTACGAGTATCCAAGCCATTTAAAATTGTCCCAATTATATGTAATCCCCTGGGTACTCAAGACTTGTGGATTGTTCACTTCAACAGGCTTAACTTTGCTTTGATACATTTGTATAACCCAGTGGTTGAATTGTGCTGCCAAATCAAGGCACTGTTTAATATAACTGAGATTCTGAGAAACACAGCAGATTCTATCTTGAATGAGTTTCTTGTGCTTGTTGGAGGTGACTTTAATGCCAAGTTAGGTCTACATGAAACCCACTGAGAACCCTTTGTAGTGACAGTTTCCAACCTCAAGACCAATCAGAGAGGACAGCTACTCTTAGACATCTGTTGGCATTCAATCTTTGTACCCTGGCTGAAATTAGAGGCAACTTGGCATCTCAAGTTCCCATCTTTATAGGTTGGTTGGGATCAAGGCATCATTATTCATTACATCTTTCTTTCTAGAGACCTGGGCCCACCAGTCTGATGTCCTAAGCAGGGTGCAATACAGGTTTAGAAAGAGGCTAGGGACTCAGTGATAGTGCCCCAAACAAAGCCTATTGGTTGGGAAATACCTCATTGGCAGAAAAAAGGCTCCCTTTACCTTGCCTTCATGGATCTGAGCAGTGCTTTTTACTGTGTGAATCGCTCTAGATTATGGCTCATCCTTACTTGGATATGCATGCCTTAAACTTTGGTGGACTTTTTACGAGCATCGCACTGTGAGGTCTCAGCAATGGTCAGGTATGGCATGGATGGGGAGTGCACATCCTCCTTTATGCTGTCCCGTGGCATTCGCCAGAGATGTGCCTTGGCATAAAACTTGTTTCTTCTACATATTAATGATCTAAACTAATTTTTCACCATTCAAAGTAAAGACCTACCAATTGTTAATTCTATCCCTGTTCCAACTTTACTTTACACTGATGATGCGGTTTGGCTCTCTGAAACATTTAATGGATTACAGGGCCGTAGTCGAGAAATCTGCTCTATTTATAGACAATCTGGATTTAGATACTAAGACTCATGGTGTGTGGTCCGCAGAGTAGCAAAGTTAGACCTATCTCTATCAAGGGTATTAATATCACTTGGGTTAAGGTTTTTTTTATTTAGTAGTAACTTTTAATTCCTACAATAGCTTCTTTCCCTGTTTCTCCAGCAGCTGTCTTTGCTTTAACCACGCCATTGGGGCCCTGTCTGAGGTAACTGCAAAAGTAGGCAGCAAACCAATATTGCCCCTTTCGGAAATAAGCAGAAATACCTACCAATGCTTATATATGGGTCTGGAATATGGGGCTTCTAAGATTGTACCCCTCTCCAGATATTTCTTTGAGGTCTCCACCACTTCAAAAGCAAGACCGGGTGTAAATACTGGACCTCTGGCACTACCATATCAGTAACCTTCTAGACCTATGACTTCTCTGCAAAGAAGAAGAGCTGCTCTGCTGCTGAAAGTACAGCTACTCTTCTGGACTGCTGCTTTGATTAACCCTGCCCCTCTGTGCTCTTGCTGAGCTGCCCTGCTGCCTGCTGTTCTCCTGATTGGGGAGAAGGACTGGACCTGTATCACTAAAACCAGAGTGACTCAAAGGGCTTGCCTCCTGTTCCCAAGTCTCGGGGATATCAAAGACTTGAACCACCCTCATCTGCACCTGGACTCTGCAAGCTGTAGGTCTGCCCTGCCAAGTAGTGCAATCCCAGTCCTGGGCCGTTGGAAGTGAGGCTTAAGGCATCCAGAACCCATTCATACTCATCTTCATTAGTTCTGACCCATGCATCTTCGTCCTTGCATGGGTCAGAACCAGCGCATTCTCGTTGTTGCATGGAGTGGACCCGCCTCATCGCCCCTGGAACCAGTGCTTTACCTTCATAATTGACATATCGCCTACTGCGGGAGCAGCAGGCACATCATATTCCGACATGGCGCCTTGCACTTGGAACTGACGAATCGCTGCAGTTGCGTGGAGAAAATCACTGCATCTAATCCACTGTGTGGCTTAACACAGATGCATCACCTCGGCTGCACCTCACATCCTCGTCGACAATGACACATTCCGGATCAAAGTACTATGGTTCAGCGTGCCCCTGTGTGTCTCTGTAACCGGTCCATGCTCCAATGCGTTTGGCCTGAACTTTTGACTTTGCCCCAGTCTAGTGTGGCCAGATAACCCACTTAAGCATACTGCTTCTGAGCACAGTTTTGACATTTATACTTTAAAAATTCATATCCTGACTACTATTTGATGATTTTTGTCATTTTGTTCTTTTTTAATTTATAAAATGATAATCTAATTCCTTAACCTGGTGTGGAGTCTTTTTGTGGTGTATTCACTGTGTTATTGTATGATGTGTTGCACAAATACTTTACACTTTGCCTCTTTAGTTAAGCCTGACTGCTCTGTGGCAAGCTACCAGAGGGTGAGCACAGGATAATTTAGGGTGTGATGTGACATACCATGACTAGGATTGTGGTTCCTGTTTGGACAGGGAGGATACCTCTGCCAACCAGGAACTCAATATCGAACACTTCGGTTTCACTGACTGGATTTTTGCCACTCTGGTATCATTTTGTTAATTAAAATGTACTCTATATTTCTTAATTGGTTTGGGATTTTTCTTGGGTGTTTTATTCACTTTAGTGCTGCTTGTGTGCTGCATAAATCCTTTACACAGTGCCTCGAAGTTAAGCCTCAATGCTTTTGTGCCAAGCTACCACAGAGTTAAGAACAGGCTAATATTGGTACTTTTGTGGTTCACCATGACAAGGGATAGACTTAGTGGGGCTTTCACCCCTCTTAACAAGCAACCCAATGTCTTAAAGAGAGGTTTGAGATAGCTAGGTGTCATGCCTTGTGGTTCCCTTGTTTGTTTCCTTAACAACAGTGCTACAACAGGGTGCTTCACAGCCATATGGACAATGCTATGCTGAAATAATTATTTAATGGCCCTAAAAATGTTCATAGCCAGTGTGACAATGGGTTATATTATGGCAGGAGCTGGGCAATCATCGGTTGAAAGGTTTTGAGGCTTCAATTTTTGCAGTTGCCCTATAAACGTGTTCCAAGGTTCAATGTCACTTAGACTACCAAAGGACCTTTGAACATCAGAGCAGACATGAATGCTGTCATGTGTGCAACCTCCATTCCGTAGGACAAGTCTTCCAATGCCTTTCTTTTGCAATCTTCAAATGTTGGCCTAGAAGCTGACACCGCCATTTTGTTTTCTTGATGATCGCTCCGGTTGTAGAGTGGCTATCCAGGTGGAGTTGAATATCAAATTCTCTCCTTCACTTTCTACTGGCAAATTCTCCAACCATCTGAAGGGATGTATGACGTTATAACGCATACTTTTACTCCGCAGACCATTACAACGCGACTTTTACACCGCATACCGTTACAACGCATAGCGCCTTGGGGCGCTGGATAGTGGTAAGTATAATTTACTATTCTAACTCCAGTCCCCGTGGACCCTAGGGAAGGTGTTGGATAGTAAATTATACTTATTACCTATCCTAGAGCGCCCCCCAGCGCAATGCGTTGTAATGGTATGCGGAGTAATGGTCGCGTTGTAATGGGTCTGCGGAGTAAAAGATCCGTTGTAACAGGTGTATACCATCTGAAGGGTTCTTTTGTCTGTGCACTGCTTAGGTTTTTGTCCCACTGTTATACTGGTGTGATTCAACATTGATTTTTAGCAAGGGCTTGCTATCTCAAACTTGCGCAGTCAACTGGCTGCTCTCAGGGGCTCAAGCTCCATCGAAGTGGAGAGGGAAAAATCTTCTTTTGAAACCTTTGTTGCAGATTACTGAGCATTATCTGTGGTCCTATGGTTGGGCCATATCCCTGTTCTATCTTAAGATCTGCCTCCTCTGCAGCAATGGGGGTATTGCTTCTGTCCTGTCTGCCAAGGCTGGCTTTCTTGTGGCCATTTCCTCCGGCTGTGAACTGGATGAAATTAGTTCTCTCCAATGCAAGGGTCACTTCTTTAGATTAATCTCCTAGGGATTAGTTTTATATCTATCCAATGAGTTTTTCTACAAGATGTTATATAACTTTTATTTGTAAAACAATATCACATCTATCACAGAAGTTATGAAATCCCCATCCTTATCTGCAGACCATCTAGTTCACCTGTAAATTTGTGTCCCATTAAATCATAAAACACCTTGTCACTTTCTTAGCTTCTGACTCGACCATTGTGTTCAATTGCTCCCTGAGGCAGAGAGTGATGCCAGAGGAAAAGAAATCTCCTACGATATACACCTATTTTAAAAAAGCAGTTTCATCTCATGATCCAAACTTCATACGCCCAATTTCTCTGTTACCATTCCTAACAAAAACTTTGGAAAAGTTGGTTTTCACGCGGTTGCAGTCATTTGTTGAATCCAAAAACCTTCACCACCTTCTCCAGAGAGGTTTCGGACCAGGGTATGGTTCTGAGTTGGTCATAGCATCTGTTTATTATCATCTTTAATTGTGGATCGATAGTAGAGGCAATGGCATATTAGTCATTTATAGATCTCCTTAGGATTAGGGAACTTGGGTGTGATCCTCTGGCTTTCAACAATACAAACAACTCAGCATTAGCTGAGAATTCTATTTTAAGCACTCTAACAACAGTACATCACTGGATGGCTGGCTATAAATGTACTAATACTAAACCCGCCAAAACTGAGCCTCATTAATAAACCAAAAACTTGCCAAAGGTGACGGGAATTACTTCTATTCCATCTAAAACAGTGTGTAATCTGGGTATTTATTTAGATCCAGATCATTACCTTGAATGCCAGAACTCTAAGGTAGCCTGTGTCTAATTCTAGAATCTAAAAGTACTTAAAAATATCCTGCTCTGCATCAACACTGATCATTAAACCCCAATTGTCGTGACCTTGGTGCAGTCGTTCCTTAATTACCATAATTCCTGCTGGATGCCAAGACGAGTTCATAATATGGCTTCCCACTGGTGTAGAATGTGTCAGCATGGCTTATCACAGGCGCTTTTCATTGAGACAATAGCTCATCCAATTCAAAATGCCTTCTTCATTGGCTACCCAAAAGAAAAAGAGTCTTTTGAAAGCCCTAATAATTGTCCAGTTGGTTGTTTATGCCAATACGCCTCATTTCATGTATCTAAATTGCAGCTTCGTCATCCTCAGCACACTTGTTTTTAAATGGTTATGTCTTCCACAGCACCAAGAAACTTCGGTGAACGTGTGCTTCATAAATACCAAATAACATAACATGTAATAACGTAATACCCTTTCTGTGTCATTACCCCTCTTTTGGTGAGAAGGCAGAGCTTCATACCTTGGTTTTGGACCTAATAATGCAGATTTATCTTCAGTATAACACTGCTTTTAGTCCTTGGATCTCCTTTTGGTTCGTTTTTGACCGGGGCACAGCAGAAGGAAGCTTTTATTCTTACAAAGTAAATGGGTTTGTATCACTGACTCCTTGACAGACTCTTAGGCAGATGTCCTTTTCCACCCATGGCCTTGGCCTGCAATACCAGAAAGAGAGCAGACGCTTGGCCAGAGGCAACCCTCCCTCTAGCCATTTGTTGTAGGTTCTCCAGGCACCTCTTATTATTACATGCTTTAGGTGATTCGATCTGGATCAGCTTCGGCACTGGATGCCTCCCTTTTTTGTCCAAGTCCATTCTATTTCCTGATTAAATCTCAATAAAGTGCAGTATAATGATTGGGAGACGTTAGCCTGGCATATGATGTCCACTATTCTAGTGGGCACCTTGCACCAGTCTAATCAACCCTTATTGATGGTGGTTGTAAAGTCAACCTTATAGACAAGCTATCCTAGTGGTAGCATGGACCAGCAGTCATAGGCTAAGACTTCAGAGAGCATGTGAAGCAAGCTGTTTTACCAATTATAATCCCTTGAATACCAAATGAAAGGACACCACACAAGGTATATATCAAATATATATGTATTTATTCTAAACACAACCCCTCTGCACTCCTTATGACGTCAGAGGTAAAAGTACATCACAAGTTACTCAATCAGCATACGATAAGTTGCAAAAATACAGTTATGCCCTTGGGGCCTCACAAACCATATACTAAAGAAGTGGTATAAGAACCACATGAGAGTTAGACAGCAGGCCTAGGGCCTGTATAATCGCTGGGGCTACACTAAACAACCAAGGGTTAGGAAGTAAGAGGCCCACGGGAGACGCGTGCAGTGTCTAAACACAGTCGCGAGTTACCATTGACTTATAATGGGAAACGAAGAAGTTACAAAATTACTGTTTTAGGACACTTCCGGATGGGCTACGATAAAACCCCTTTAGACTAGGACACTTCGAGAGTCAAGACCCACGGGAGCACCGGAGTACTCGTGTTACCTCACCCAGGGAAGCCAGGTGCATAGGTGCCTTTTGGTGTCGGGTTTCTTCGTCGTTTTCTATGGAGATCTGCAAAGAAGTGCTGCAGGCGACCAGAGGAAAAGTGTCCGGGTTGATCCAAGGGTGGATCGACAATGTGAAGAACCTGAAAGCAGAGGGGACAGAGTCTGGGTCACTAGCCAGGGACCAGGAAGGAACCAGGAAGGAACCAGCCGATGTCGCGTGCTTGAAGGTGAAGAAGGTGAGTTTGTCTCTTCAGCCACGAGATCCAGAAGGCATCGACGATGACCAGGCGCTGGATTCGAGCTGTCCCACGACGGATCTAGTTGACTGCAGTGTTGGTATCCGGATTGGACCCAACAAGCCTTGGCAACTGCAACGCACGCAGGATGATGAGATTGGCTATGTTGCAGACCAGCAAGGTCTGTGGCGTTTCTCCTTTGAAGGGAAGTGGGAGCAAGCCTGGAGCAACCAGGAAAGCAGTTTAGTTCAAAAGAAAAGTCTTCAGTGGGTTCACTAGCCGACGGGTAAGAAACCGGGAAGACGCGTCGAGCTGAAATGCAAGAGCGGCCCCACGCAGCACTCGTGGAGTATGGAGGGCTGAGCTTTGGTGCAAATGGTGCTCGGGTCTGGGGCTTCTCGTACCCCAATGCACAACTGCAAGGGTACCTCGGTAGTAGAGCAATTAGCAAAATGCAGGATGTCCAGGGTGTCTGGTCCCATGTCTCTCGTGTCTTTGCTGTGGATGTGGGTCGGAGTTAGAGAAGTCTGAGAGTCTAGTTCCTGTGTCGCTGAGTCTTCGGGTTCCGGCGTCGACAAAGCAGACTGGCAAGTTACTGGTGGTGCCTGTTTGCACAGGGTGGTCACTCCTTGACCACAAGGGAGATGTCTTACGTCTTCTAGTCAGAATAGAATGTCGAAGGTCCAAGAGTCCTGCATCAAAGTTTCTGTCCAGGATAATCTAAAGTCCTGGGGACACAGCTCCTATACTTATACTAAGCTAAGGGGCTGGATTACCTGCCTAGGTCCCTCTTATGGGTGGACCTGAGAAGGGGGTGGTTACACCCCTTTCCCTTTGTCCAGTTTCGCGCCAGAGCTGGGGCTGGAGTGCCCCAGCAACTGGTTTGAACCGGGCTATGAATGGAGCACCTTGTGCGCCCCAGGCAATGTCTAGATGCATTTACTGAATGCAGCCCTCCCTGCCCCAATACACAAACCCCCTTTCTGGGGAGGTGCTGGCACATCCCTGGACAGGAAACCTATTGTCCAGGCCGCCCTTGCTGGAGTTTCCCCCAGCACCAGGTGGTCAGACTTGTGTCTGTGGCAGCAGCATCCATTTTGTGATGCTGAGGCTCTGTTTAACTTTAACCGGGTAAAGCAGTAACATACATGTCTTTTCCCTCTAGAAGGGTGGAATGCTACCCCCGCCGCCAGAACCAAAGTTAGCATTAACAGCGAGGATTATAATGCACTTAAGAGTATATGGTATGGCTATATCATAGAAGAGCTATAAGGAGATGGTTCCGAAAGCTGCAGAGGGGCTCAGCTCATGCTAGGGCACCCTCTCACATAAAACCAAGCACTCTGTCTCCAGGATTGTCGAGGCCTACCATAGGAGTGACATAGGAGTGACTTATAGGTGCATATGTGTCTATATGTATAGGGAGATATAGATATACTATATCTAAGTAAGGGGTGATTACACCACCTTACACAAGCTGAGTGAGCAGCCTGTGGTGTCAATTTGGAGGGCCAGCCAGGGGTAATACAGGGGTAATACATGCTGCAGCCCCTGGTAGGCCTTGGATGCACCTATGCCCTGGGTACCTATGGTACACTATACAGGGGCTCACAGAGGTGACCCAATACCCAATCTGGTATGTACCTAAAGTACATGGTATAAATTTAGAGAGAGAACAGCTGGGCTTTGGGTCTGATTAGCACGCCCACAGCCACATTAAAGTCTCTCCTACAATGATGGCTCCTCTGGTCTGTAGCCAATGACCTTCTGATTGTTCGCTATGTCCTCGCATATGAGGACTGGAGAAAATCAAAGGGCCGAAATCGTAGTGCCCCAAATAAGTACCAGTCATTTTTATTAAACTGAGTTCTGTTTTTCTTACTCACAATCCTGCTTAGCACCTCCTACCCTGAAAGTTGTTTGGCAGTGGTGTGCTACTTTTGCGCACTTTGAATTCACAACTGACATTTGAAGGGGATCTCGCTTCATGGGACTGGTTTAAAAAAGATTTTAATTTCATTAGGACCACAAGGTGTCCAGCTATTGTTTTTTTTTTTTACAATGGTGCCTTTAACTTTCCTCATAGTTTATCCTCCTCAGAACCCAATTATGGAAGGCCAAGGTTTGTTGCAAATGCCATCTCTCTGACGCCACATGCTGTAGACTAAGATCTACATGGCAAGTGAACGTGCAGTGGTTTGTTAAAAGTTGTTCTCTGGGCTTGTCTTAATTACCTCTGACTTTCTACTGAATTTGAACAAACAGCTAATTCTGCCCTGAAAAGAAAACTGATTTCAAAGCCTCATTGCTTTCCATTCTCTTTCTGAGCTGCCTGCAGGTCACAGGGCTACTACAGCATCCGCCATATCCCTAGTTCTAGCAACCCTGCCCTCATTAATAAGTTCTGCAATGAGTAAATAAAACAGAAGGAGGGCGGGTGCACAAGGCGAACTGTGCTGGGATTTTAGGCAGTGTGGTCCCTCCCCCCTTGTGTTTAAAATGCACCCTTGAGCCAACGAGCAGACGAGCTCATCTGGGATGCACCTGTGTGCCTGTAGAGTGGTACTATGACATGTGAAGATTTAGCCAGCATTTCAGCAACCCTAGATGACTTTTCTCTGCCCTCTACTACAATGAAGGGCTAAACCCAGAAACAAGGGTCTAGAGATAACAGCACTACCTCCATCAACCTTGGAGAAAAACTGCAGCAAATTCAAAATAAGCATACTGCATTTACCAGAATGCAATAGAGTGAACTGTGCTGTGATGAGAGGCTCCTTCCCCTCTTATGAGGAATAGTGGGCCCATAATCATGGAGATTACTAGTATGTGACTGAAGCATGGTTAACTTTCTCTTGTCACTCTTAGGTATGGGATCAATCGACTTTGAAGTACCTATTTGATGTGGGTAGCTGTCTACAAGTCTATCTGAGAGCTGGTATCATCTTCAGCTCCTACTCATCCTAAGCTATACCCCAATCAAGGCTGGACAGTGAAGCCAACAAAATTGAGGGCAACTGATAAATAGGAAGAGAGGGTTAACTACCTTAATCCTTTCGAACCTACAGCTAATTGTCTAGAACCTGTCTGAACTTTGGTAAAACATGGAGCTGGACTGGCAATCACTTTTCTGGTCACCACATTTCAAGCAGGTATAATGGGGATCCTTGCTTGTAAACTTGTAGGCACAATAAAACATTCATGAGGACATTGTTTCCAATATTTAACCTACCTCCAAGTTCAGAATTGTTTGGGCTAATGGGAACTGAGGGAAAGCCCGTGGAGTAACTGGAATAAACCTAACAATAGTTTAGATGAAAAGTCAAGCAGCAAAGTAAAACTGAATCTGTAACTTTCAGAAATAATAGAACTGCAGAATTCCAAATGACCAAATTATGTAATCCATGAAAATAACTCCATCTTTCTATGTTTCGATTTCTTCATATACCAACATTCAGGAATGTTTAACAAAAAGGGAAACCATATTATCTCGCACTTAGAAAAGCTAAGTTCTGACAAACTGGATATACTTTTGTGAGTATGGAAGGGAACTTTACTCCACAATACTTGTTTGATTACTACTCTGGACCAGAAGAGATGCAAGGAAGTTGGTGTTGCAAATCTTGCACTTTAAAAGTGCAGGCAGACCAATTCAGTACCTGATGCCTTATCTTCAACAGGACAGGACCTTGCAGGCAACTGGTGGTCCACCTAACTAATGACTGAATAGTAAACATATATGTCTGCAAAGTACAGAGAGATCTGCCACAACATTGATGGTCACTGGAGGACTCTAACGCAGACTACCCTGCTGTCCCCAAATAATAACTACCCTGAGAACCAACATCTTCTTATGAAAAAAGGATGTTCATAAAATGAGTGCATCTTAGCAAATCTCCTTAAAAACGTCTCATAAGGGCAATCATATAAGGGATGATTGTTATGCAGTTTATAAGGACAGGTTTTTAACTCCCACTCATTCGTTCTCCACCCGATTCCTCTCCCAGATTCATAAGATCACAGAGTGGACGAACTCATGTCACTAACCGCATGGGGAATGCGATTTAAAATATAAAAGAAAAATAACAAATACAATAAAGGAACCTGAAAAAGATAATCAGTGCTGCTAATCATTCCAAAAATAATTTAAAAAATGCATGTCTATCTCTCACACATCCTCATCCATCATCCACTAAGCGCTCTGTCCAGTAACATAACTGCGCCACTGTGACCATCACACACCAAATGAAAACACTCCACACAGAAAGGGTCAAACACAAAACACTTTCAACCACACACTCACATACTGTAGCATGTCATCTGTGTAGATAAGCGCTGCAGCACCCCAAAACGAAGTACTAAGTTCTATACAAATGCTATAAAACAATACAATTCAACACTGATTTTACAGACAAAAAATAAAACATATTTTCACCTTTCCTTCGATTCCAACTCCACAATCGGCAGCCTGGATCATGCTGACATCATTTCCTCCATCACCTAAAGAAAATATACAATTGTTCAAAGGAGCCTGATGCTTTCAGACGGTAACATAGGGTCAAGCAATTTACAATTACAAATCTTCTAGTTAGTATATTTTTAGCAGTAGAAAAGTATATGCCTGTCTGACAAAGGCATGGCTTATTTACCCAATGCCAGCAATCATCATTATTCTAGCCCATTTCTTCATTATCACAATCACTATTCTGAGTGTAGGTCCAGCTTGTTATTTTAAAGACTTGGTTCCTCAATCTGACTACAGTAGGGTACAAATACTCACTGTCGCCATGACACACACAAGATGTTGTGCATCAAAGCAGCAACAACGGGAAATAGTGCATCAAGCAGCGTATCATCAAACCGCTTGAAGTCAGATGATGCTCGGGCAACAGTAATGCAGGGGTCAATTACAAAAAGGAAGGATACTTTCACTTGACCAGGCAGTAATAGATGGTTTCCTGAAACCCTTTATATAGCTACAGTTAACGGAAGACTAGAAGAGAGCATATCATAAAACTAGAACAGGTGCTAAAAACGGTAGGCAGAACACCAAATAAGGGCCACGATTGATATGGTCAAAACAAAGAAAACAACCACATAGAATTTTTGAGGCCAAAAGTCAATCTAAAGTGATTTTAAATAGATTTAAAGATCCTACTAAACAAACCAGACCAAAAACCGTCCAACAAATTTCACATGAATGTTCTAGTCATGTAGCAGGATTTTTGTCAACAAAAATACTCTATGGTGTTCTGAATTCCATCCGCAAGTGACAACACCATTTTCTCTGCTTCAAGCTCCAGTTATGCAGGTCAATGGGTTGATATAGGTTTCTAACCTACCTAAAGTAATTAAGATGTCGAATTATTCCTCATCATTGACAATCTTCGTGAAAATCTAGCGGGCACCCACCTAGCAGCTTGGCAAGTATCCAGAATAGGTACCCTGCCTTTTTATGCCTTACATTTCATTTTTTGTGTTTTAAAGTTTGTTTTCATATCTGATTATGGCCCTCTGTTAAGGGAGCCGTCTTTTTGATACATTTCCAAGAAATGCTACTAAGTGAAATAAGGAACCCTTTTCTGTGAGTAGTTCTCCCACTGCAGAGCCTGCATGTGTCATCGGCCATACTTCACCTGCAGGAGGCAGGAGGCCATCAGACCCAGCAGCCTCAGTCAGTCTGACTGAAATCCAGGACAAAGGTTCAAACATCAAGATTATAGCTCAAATGTCCTGGTCTCTCTACTCCGGAAGGTAGACATGAAACTGGCCTGTGTTCAGTATAGTTCAGATGAAAGACAGCATCTGAGAAGGAGTTAGGTGTGACTTCTGCATGTTGAAGGTGAATCCAGTTAATGCAGGTGGTTAGCCATAGTCTGGAGGTGAGTGACGACTTCCTGGGGCAAGCCCTCGTTCAGCGGCCAGTTGTTGAGGTAGGGGAAGGCTGGGACCCATGACCTCTGAAGGTGAGCTGCAACCCATGCCATCACCTTTGTAAGCACCAGGAGGCACTGGTGAGGCTGAAGGGGAGCACAATGAACTGGAAATGCTTGTAGCCTACTCTGAACCGCAGGTAACGCTTGTAGGTTTGCAGGACGTGGATGTAAAAATAAGAGTCTTTCAAGTCCAACAATATCATACAGTCTCCACGGCTGAAGAAACCTAAGCCAAGGTTATCATTTTGAATTCCTTTTTTTCTTTCTTCAGGAAGGCGTTGAGGGGGCACAGATCTAATATGGGGAGAGGCCTCCATCTTTTTTCGCCACTAGAAAGTAGCAACCATGTCCTACTTCGGGCACTGGTACCTTCTCGTTGGCTCCTTTGGCCAACAAAGCTTGCAAATCCTGACGGAGCAAGAAGAAATGGCCCTCCGTCAGCTGTTCTGAGGTTGGAAGCAAAGGCAGAGGGGATTCCACAAATGGAAGGGTGTAACCCTTCTGGACACTATAAAGCACCCACTTGGCTGATGTCATTGCTTGCCATTGGGGCAATGGTCACAAAAAATCTGTGAGGCCTGGTTACCATGGTGGGATAGCTGGTACTGCGGGTGCAGCTGAGAACCCCTAAGATAGCCACAGAAGGGGCGAAAGGGGGAGTGCGGATGGCATGATGCCAGGGAAGAACCAAGAGACTTGGCCGTAGGCTGACTCTCCTTAAACCGATCAAGCTCTGAACTAACCTTGTCATAGAACAGACGAGAGTTGTCGAAGAGCATGCCAGTCAAAGCCTAGTGGACATCCCCTGAAAAGCCAACTGATCAGAGCCACGTGTGGTGGCCAAGAGCCATTGTGGAGGCAATATTCCTGCTGAGTGAATCAGTGGTGTCCAACTAATATCGGATGGAGAACTTGGCTGCGTCCCTTGCTGGTTCACTATTGTTTGGGTATCCCCTAAGACCATGAGCAGAATTTGTGAGACCGAGTCCCACAGGGTGTGGGAGTATTGGCCCAAGCGGCATGCAATGTTCACAGACTGCAATGCTAGGCTGGTTGAAGAGAAGATTCTCTTTCCAAAGTATCCTTTTGGATTCCCTGCCTGAAGGAACAGTGGGGAATGCGCTGGGATTAAGTTTGGCAGTCAAGGCCGGCACCACCAGGATCTCAGGCGTTGAATGTTAGGTGATAAAAGCTGGGTCCCCAGGAGCAGATATCCTGTGCACTGGAGCACCTGTGCAGGCTTTGGCCCAAGTGCCCAGGAGAGTGTCCATGAGGGCTTTATTAAAGGGGCGCAGGGCTCCAAAGGGATAAGCTCTGGCTGAAGCTCCTCTGTTAAGACGTAGGTTTTAACCTGGATGGAGGGAAGTTGTAGCTCAAGGACCTCTGCCGCCCTCCTTACCATTATAGAGAAGGATGCACCTTCCTTTGTGGCAGGTCCAGGAGGGGAGACCAGGCCATCATCTGGGGACGTGTCCAGTCCAATGACGTCTCTCAGCTCCTTGTACTAGTTGTCATCGTTTTAGAGATGGGCATCTCGTCAGCGAGGACAAAGCATTGTCATCCCCCTCCAAAGTCCAATTCCGAACTCGGCCTGTCCAAGATCAGGGCCGGAGTGTCCGAGTCAAATGGATGACGTGGTCTAAGCAGTGCCGGTGTCGAAGTTAAGTGGCACTGTCTCAGTGTCAGACATGACAATGAAGTCCGTGTCCTCGGGTGGCACTGGCGACAGAGGGTGTGGTATTGGAAGGACATGCTCTGGCATAGGCCTCGACGCCAGAGTCAGTCTGGATCTGGAAGCAGATTGAGAGAGCCCAGCTGGCGCCGGGAGCTGGCTCACCAGCGATATCCTAGTTCGGCCATCTTTCGGCTCCGTGGGGCCCAAAGGCACGCCGAAAGGTGCTGAGGGCCTACAAATAGAGTGCTTGGTCACTCCTTAAGTTGGGTAGGGGTTGCTCCAGCTCCAGAGAAGTCAGGGAAAATTGGAGTGGACCCAGCCTCCGGCTCTGCTGGAGGAGTGTGGAATCTATCAGCATGAGATCAAGGGAGAGAGGGCAAAGTGTACTTGAACTTCTTCTACTTGTGCTTCTTTGACTTACCCAAGCTTTGCTAACGCCAACTATGACTTCGAAGATGACCGATCGCGAGACCGATTCCGTAACTGGGCCTTAGATCTCCATCGAGACCATGAGTGACCCGGTGCCTTCTTGTGCCGCGCTGCTGGGAGCTTCATTTCTAGCTCCTGGATCACCTATGAATGCTTCGACTGACAGTCAGCGCAGGCACAGGAGTCATGGTCCTACCCCAGACACCACAGACAGACCAAGTGGGGATCAGAAACAGACACGTATGGCATTCCCCACAAGGCTTAAAACCCATGGGTCTGTTAGGGGACATGTCCAAGCACACTAGGAGAATATTGTTTCTGAAACTTCTTCTTGTTACAGCTTTCACCCCAGGAACTAAAGGACAGGCTCTTACAATACAAGACTCTGCCACCCAAATGGGGAACAGGTGCTTGCCTGCTTATATGTGGTGTTTGGTTTCTTTGGCTGGCGTGAGGACAAATACTCTTGCTAAAAAAAGGCTTAATTGTTGTTTTTGCATTTGTCACCCCGAGTGTTACGGGTATGCTCAGACGTGAGTCCCGTGCTCTCCATGCCACTGGAATCAAGCTATCCTGGCTGATGACAGCTGATAGCAAGAAACTGGTCCTAGGATGCTTGATTCCGGTCCAGGGAAGATATAGCTTGGCAATTTGGGCTGGACTGTTCCCATGAGGCACAGGGTCAAGGCTGCTTTGCATATGGCAATGTCTGCACTGGGGTGTGGTGAGCAAAATAACGATGGATTAAACCCAGATCTGTGACTGGGGGCAAATGTTTTGCCATTGTGCAACATTCCGTCCATCAATTGTTGTTTTTGCATTTGTCACCCCGAGTGTGACGGGTATGCTCAGACGCGAGTCCCGTGCTCTCCATGCCACTGGAATCAAGCTATCCTGGCTGATGATGGCTGATAGCCAGAAACCGGTCCTAGGATGCTTGATTCCGGTCCAGGGAAGACATGGCTTGGCAATTCGGGCTGGACTGTTCCCATGAGGCACAGGGTCAAGGCTGATTTGCATATGGCCATGTCTGAACTGGGGTGGTGTGGTGAGCAAAATAACTATGGATTAAACCCAGATCTGTGACTGGGGGCAAATGTTTTGCCATTGTGCAACATTCCGTCCATCAATTGTTTTTGCATTTGTCACCCTGAGTGTGACGGGTATGCTCAGACGTGAGTCCTGTGCTCTCCATGCAACTGGAATCAAGCTATCCTGGCTGATAGCCAGAAACCGGTCCTAGGATGCTTGATTCCGGTCCAGGGAAGACATGGCTTGGCAATTCGGGCTGGACTGTTCCCATGAGGCACAGGGTCAAGGCTGATTTGCATATGGCCATGTCTGAACTGGGGTGGTGTGGTGAGCAAAATAACGATGGAATAAACCCAGATCTGTGACTGGGGGTGAATGTTTTGCCATTGGGCAACATTCTGTCCATCATCTTGTGTGTTTTGCTGTTCACCCTATGTGGGAAGGGTATGCCCAGACGTGTGTCCCGTGCTCACTAAGCCACTGGAGTCAAGCTATCCTGGCTGAAGACGGCTGATAGCCAGAAACCGGTCCTAGGATGCTTGATTCCGGTCCAGGGAAGACATGGCTTGGAAGTTCGGGCTGGACTGTTCCCATGAGGCACAGGGTCAAGACTGATTTGCAGCTTCCCGCGTCCTCCGCAGGGGGACAACAGCAGGGCAGCCCTCTAGTGCCCACTAGTCGGAGCCCCCCTTGGTCCCCGAGGAGGGGCAGGCTCTGACGGCCTCACCAGCCCCTCCCCTGGGCAGGTGCACTAGCGACGTGCGTCCAGGGGCGGGGACGCCTGGGGGCGGGCCTGGTACTTAGGCCTCTGCCGCCTCCAGGTCGACCTCTTTTCCGGTCGTTCTGCCTGCTTGCTTGCCTCGCTGCTTTGTTGTCCCTCCTTCCTTACGCCTTTGGAGGTGAGTGATCCTCCGGGAGCTGTTTCCACGATGAGTTAAACCCCCCTCACCTCCCCCGTTCTGGGGCACCTCTCGGGGCAGTTAGCCCGGCCATTGCCAATGCGTTTGTCCGCCTTGAAGTGGGGGGTTAACAGCTCCCGGGGGTCATAGGCCAGAGCCCGCAGCGAGGAAGCTCATCATGGAGCTAACGTTCGGACTGTGTCTGTAACTCAAGCACCTATGGGCTGGCCTGAGACTAGAGCCGGGAATTGTCCCAGCAGGGCATTCCCTGAGAAGGAGAACGTGCTCCCAGAGACGCCCGTCTCGCCATTTGGGAATGAGCCGTGAGCTGCCTAAGACTCTCAAGGTTAGTCGCTCTGGGTTTCTTCCCCCCCCCCCGCCTCCATTTATCAGGTCTCTCCCCGCGTGGGTCATGCCCTGGAGGGACCCTGCCATTACTTGTGCAGCTTGCCCCGTGGGGCCTTTGGGCCGGGAGGGTTGGGGCTGAGTACTGAGGGCAGGGGTGCAGGGTGAGAGGTGTATTAGCCCTGAGGCAGCTCACACGAGGCCTAATGGCCAGGGCGTACTCACTGCCGGTACTAGGCAGTCAACATATGGCTACAGCATCCTGCAGCCTACATGAGACGGATGCTTCGATTGCGGAGCAGCCCGCTTCTCAACACAGCATCTCCCCCGGGCCTACCGCACCTGGTGGGGCTGGCAGGCTTGTGGCCTGTTCTATGGCAACAAGCGAGGATGCGGGCGGGCTGTCCTTCCCGGGAGACAAGTCTTGGGCTGGAGGGTTGCAGCGACGCTTGGCGTCGTGTTGGCCCTCCCCCTCCATATCATGGGCCTAATATGGCAGGGCCAGGCGGATGGCTAGATCGCTCCTGAACCCAGCGGTTCTTGCCCCTGTGAATTTTGGACGCACTGTGATCCTCAGAGGCTTCCCTAGGGGGAGGGGTAGCAGCGACGCCTTACAATGCGTTCACACCTCCCTCAATATGGCCCGATCATCCGTAGCTGCCGGCGGCTCTCGGCCCGATGCCTTTATTGGGCTGACTGTGTCCTCAGAGGGACCGGTTTGTGGACACAGAGGATACTCGGTGGGGAGGGTTAGCAGCGGCGCTCACGTTCCTCCTCTCCCGCCCCTCTACCCGAAGTTTGCTAGGCCAGGCTGATGGCCCGTGTGCCCCTGGTCCGCGGGTGGCGAGGTCGCCCCCCGGGCCAGGCTAGCTTGGGAGTGGCTGTTGGGAGATGTGCGCTCTCCAGCGAGGACTCCACTGCCTGTTGATTGGTGTGCATGACTTGCATTTGTCTACAATATTTATTCACCATATCTGCTATGCTGTAGACTGCCACCAACACGATTTACAGCCGGGTCAGCCAGTCTGCTCGGAAGTCAGTTACTATAGACGGAACACTGGCACCATGTAATGTTAAGCATCTGTGATAGTGCAGTTAGTAGAGCACCAAGGACTTTAAATTCAGGATGATGGACTCGAGCTCCTTGTTGTGAGCAGGAGTCCGCTTGTGTAATTGACTATGACGGGCATGTTTGCTTTAGTTAAATTCAGCAGGTCTAGCAACGCTATATGTTTTTAGCAAGGTCGTGTGCATGGCCCGGGTGGGGGGTGGGGCGCCGAGTGCCCATGGTGTGTGCAGTGTTTACCTCCAGCTGTGCTTTGTTTTCTCTTGTAACCTGCACACGTCAGTTTTTCCTCCTGTGTTTGCTACCTCATGTGTTTTGTTTGCTCACGTTTGTCACTTTTGCCTTATGTGATTTGGTGTTGGTTTGTGTAATTTGCTCACTCCTAAATTTCATGTTTTATTACGGTTTCTATTGTGAAGCGCTCTGACGCCTTCGGGTAAAGTCCGCGCCATATAATAACGCATAAATAGATAAAATTAATAAATAAATAAATGTCAGCGTTGCAGGGCTCCTTCCCCAATTCAGCCAGGCCTCTAATTATCAGTTAGGGGGCTCGGAGCTGGTGGTTGCGCTGGGGGAGGGCAGTGAGCGCCGCATGGCTCCCCCTTCCCCTTCAGGGTGGGCATTCCTATCTTTAGTCCAGATGTGAAGTAGGGCTAGCAGTATAAGAATGCGGCCACAGGAACCAACTCCTCCATTGTTATCGGACACCCACCACTTCTTCCTGTGACTTGCAGAGTAGTGCGTGTCGTCCTCGAAACGGGCAGTGGGGCTGCGGGCCTGGGTCATGGGTCAGGGCACAGGCGGAAGTGTCTCACGTACAGCAATAGGCTTTGAGTGCCAGGCGACGTCACTGATAGGCGGACCTGGGCCCATGCAGTGTGCCCTCCTAAGGGGGCTGCCACCCTGAGTGCCACAGGATGGCAACTGTTCCTTTTGTGAAGCACTCTGACAGCTTCAGGTAAAGTCTGCGCTATATGAAACACTATAAATAATAAATAAACTGCTGCGTAGAAAGCTGTCCTGAACTAAGCGTTTTACTATGTCGTATCGTCTGTGCTTCTCCCCAGTAATTTAAAGTCGAATGCAGCATAGCAGCCTGCTAGTAACGGGCAAGACAGGATGTCACGTGCCTCCTTTATTTCTATATATAAAAAGTCCTGTTGATGGCAGGCACGGTGCAGAGGGATGTTCTACAGTGGGGCCACTGCTACCACAACCGGGCAAGCCTTCCCTAGATCAAAACGGGACCGCACTTATGAGAAAGGGGAGAGTGTCAGATTATTTGCAATAATATTGATGCGCTGCTGGTTTGCAATACTGTTTAGAGCACATCAATATCTCGGAGGGATTTTATTGTGGGTGCGAAGTAACATAATAAGTAGCAGTAAATATCCGGGGAACAGTTTTGTATGTTTTGGGCTCTTTGCTCTTTTACTTGTGTGTCCGGTCCTGATAGCGTCCATGCATCTTAACGCTGCGTGAGGGCACTCAGAGGAGTTGCCATAGCCTGTAGTCAAGAATTGACAGCTAGAACACTCATCTGCTTGTAAGGCACAGGGGTAGCATTTCAGTGTCCTTTCAGGCTGTTTCACAAAGTTATGGCTCCTTTAAATCGTTTAGGTGTGCGTAAGGAGCAAAAGGGTTTTGACTGGAATGTCTGATTATTGAAAACAGAACAGTGATTAAGGGGGAATGGAACGTACGGCTCACTAACCCCTCCCCTGTTTTAGGGCTCCCTTTCTCCAGACATTCTCATAGCGCACTGTCTCTAATTTTTCCCCTTTGGGACAACAGCGTCTGCAGATGCATCTAAAATTTGGGGAATTTTGCCCTGGGCACACACTGCGTTAGCCCTTCCTTACTTTAGGAAACTGGGATCTAAGGCTTGGGTTCAGTCTTCCTCTGCTGCCGACTACAAGCTCAATGTCGGGAAAGTACATTTCACACTTATTGCTGTGCTTAGAGGCATGGTTGGTGGGTCATCATTTATCGGACTGAGAGGATTTATTTGGGAATGGTCGAAATTCGCATACATCAAACATTTTATGAAGTTGAGTATGGTGGTTAGGGCACACCAGGCAGCCGTCAATTGTTATTCACACAGATCATTACATTGTGTTACTATATGGAAATATTGTGCCTTTTAGTTTTGTAGTTTGCATTTGTTACATTCACAACTGCGGGTTTCCGTGCAGATTATGGTTTGGTCCTGCACATTACCACAGTGAGGCATTTTAATTCTCCTGCTCACTGCCTGGATCCTTGGGTTTCCCAGTCATGGTTGCCCCCCCTTATCAGCAGCACAGAAGAAAAAATCCAGGACTAGGCATGACCATTATCAGATGTCCTACTTTGCACAGGTGGTCCGTTAGAAGCTCTGGATGTATTTTGAGGCCCCCTGATATGATAAGGCAAACAAAGTGCCTGTCATCGACAAGTTCTGATGGATTAGGGAATGGCGAATGCTTGGTCTGATCACATTGGCAAGTGATTCATGCGTGGCTTAGCCTGGTATGCCACCCTGCAGGTGCATTGCTAAATAGAGTGAGGCAGTGGATAGGGTGCAAGCATTGCGCTCAGAGAGGGGTCCTTCGACATCATTATTACTCCTAAACTCGGTCAGGCCAGGGAATGGCGGCATGCCCCGTGTGCTGGGGGTGTTTTGCTGGTGGCAGCATTGCGACGTTTGTCGCAAGCTTGCACATGCTGTTTCCACAGAGTTTGGGGCAGGTTAGCATCCCCAGCATGTCTCATGGGGATGACGCGTCTTCCGGGTCCTTATGAGCAAGTAGAGCTTGTCAGGAGTGATTGGCAAAGGGATTGCACTTAAGCCGGGTAATGTTAGCATCCATCCACACCAAGTCGATTGATTAAGGTCACCCTGGCCCGAATTTACACAGTCCAGCAAGAGGCCCTGGTGGTTAGTATAACATTGGTTGCACTGCGACACAGTGCCTGCTGCACAAGCCATGGATGGGCTTGCTGTTCATTAAAGGGAGACAATTAATGCATTATTCAGCACCGAAAGGTGACAGTCCCACCATCTCAGAAGAGAAGCAATTTCAATATGTTACGCAGCAAAGCCAGAATTGTGGCTTCAGGTATCTTATACAAGTAACAAGCATTGTTAAGCCATTGGTACGGGCGTGTCATAGGTGTAGTGTGGTCTTGTATTATTACCTGGAGGCAATGTCAGAAGCTGTAAAATACCAGCCAGCAGCACTCTAAGCTTAGCACCAAACCAAAGCTTAGGCCTTTATGAGGAACTTCTGCTGGCACCACCTAGAAACAGGTCCAGATATACACTGGGGGGCATTCCTCTTCAACCAAGGGCAGGTTACAGGTTGCTTCAGGGAAGACATAGTCACCCGCGCTTTAGCCAGGGCAGCAGGTGGGCGGTGTCGTTGTCATCTAAACGAGTGTGCAGCGGTGCACTAAAGTTTGATAAACACTACGTTTAAGCCAGATGGCGACAGGGTATTATCGTCCATTCGGCATTCTCAATATTCAGGAAAGTACAGGTATTTGCATAGTAGTTCACAGAACATGGGAAACACTTTCCCAAATCTGGCACCGGAACACAAGGTTAGTCAGGGCCAACCTGCCTGTTGGGTCCCTTGTGCTGGCGAAGACGCAAGACAGTTCCTGCACAGTCCCACCAATTTGAATTAAAGCGTTGCCTGAGTTATCCTTGGGCGTATAGGAAGATCAGGTAAGCAGCCACGGGTCCACAGAGCAGGATCCCTTAGCGTAGTATAGGCCGGCTGCATCCCCGACACCAAGGAAGCAATCATGTCTATCAAGTGTTGGGCAGGACCCATACTCGACATCAAGAAATAAGTTAGCCTTGATAAACTTGCCAGGAAGACAATGCTAATCTGAAGCGTTTGAGAGCAGCGGGTGGCCATTCCTTGCTTGAGATAGGATAAAGCTTTAGTACCTGATAGTACACACATACTGGTCGGTAGGGGCATAGTTCACGCACTAGGGGTCCTCCATTTGTCAGACGTTCCGGATCCATGCTAAGCGCCATTGCTCTTCAAGCTCTATGCTTGAGGCTCCATAGGAACATTTTCAGCCTACACCTCAAACTACAGCAAAGACTCATCCTGGTCATCCCCTTGTTGTTTACAACAACCACACATGTGAGAGCGGTAGGCACGAGCCGCACGTGGAGATACCATCAATGCCAGCAACAGCTCACATTGCCAGCAAGCTGCCTGGGAAAGCTGGGTGCGGCCACCACTGTTGGAACTGAACAGGCAACGGTATGGCAGGATAGGTTGGATGTGGAAGTGAGTGCCCCCCCTTAGCAGCAGGACTATTGCACAGGAGGATGGAGGGTGATTCAGGGGACACATATGGGGTGTTGGCAACGCTAGACTGGGTGGGAAGTTTCGCATCACCATCCAGAAGGGTGCCAGGAGGCAAGATACAGTAAATAGGTTAATCCATTGGTGCCTTTGGCCGTGCGGTTGACATCTTCTATGGGGGAAGAGAAGTGAGGCTCCCTATCGCTTACAACGTAGCACATGGAGGCAGGCGGGGTTGTACGGTGATGCAGCAAATGGGTGACAAATACTGTCTATTCAGCGACAGAAGGCCCCGGGGGCTTTCGCGCTTCACTAAACACAGTGCTGCAACGGGAAGGGCCAAGTGGCAACAACCAGTAAATAGGTAAGATGTAGCTCTATGGCCTTACAGCTGGGTGAAGTCATCCTCAAGTTTGAGGTACGCCCAGGTGGAAATTGGGTGCTTTTTCGGTCCTCATGACCATGGTGGTTTATTGTGGCACACCAAGCGGACTGTCCGAGGTCATCCTGTGCTGCCGTCCCAAGAAACGGGGATTACGAGGTGCCAAGCACGAAAGACTAGGTAATAGAGCATGTGGCACCTTCAGTGTGCTACAAGAATTCATAGCAGCAGGGCAGGTATATTCCACCCCTGGGGCTGCTCTGCGTGGACAGGTGAAGCCCCCCGTCTCCCTATTCGTGAAAATGCTAGGGAGGGTGTAAGCAGAGCTTAGTCAGTCCTTTAGAGGTAGGCACCATATGACTGGCAGGGGGCACGGTATAATCCAGACATTCTGAGAGTCGGTAGGCCCAGGGGGATTCACCACAGAGGGGCTGAGTTGGCGATCCCTTGCTCTTTGTCACATACTTATAGTTATGGACAACAAGGTGCGGCATGATTTAGAAAGCAGAATGACTGCTAATGCTTAAGTATATTCCTGTGGTGGGGGGCCAGGTCCGTAGCTGCTGTAGAACATTCACGCAAGATGGTCAACAGGGCCATGCTGAAGTTCATGGAACGGAGAGGCTTGGGGTCCATCAGGCATGCACTGATACAGGCAAAAGTGGAAGGTTATTATGAAAAAGATGGGGTGCACTTGTCCAAAGTCGGGAGGGATATGTTTCTCCTTGATGTACAGGAGGCACTTGAAGCTGCAGGATGCAGGTAGGGAACTCTGAGGTGGGGGGCTCTGTCATCGACGATAGCTTCCTCCAGAGCTGTGTCGGAGTTACAGGGCGATCTGGAGGCAGGCGGGTACAGTAAGGGTACCTCTGCGGCAGACTGGTACAGTAAGGGTACCTCTGCCTGGCACAGTAAGGGTGCCTGAGCTAAAGACCTGGAGCCGCAGGGAGGTTCCGGGAAAACCGCGACGGCACCCCGTTAGTCCTTCGGGCAGTTTGGGGGCCTGACCAACCGGGGGTGTGCCATACCACGCTCCGCCCTGTAAGGGGCGAGAGTATAAGACATGATCACGTGATCCGGAAGGGGATCTACAAAGGTGCTGCACTTTCCGGGCGTCGACCCACCGTGCCGGCTGGTTCATTAGGCGGGCGGGGCAGCGAGGGGCTGCCTGCCCTGGATCGCCCATAAGATAACCCACTAAAACGTCATACTTTGTTGTATGAAAATAAACCTGCAGCAGTTCTTTTCCCATAAACAATGTGTCCGGTGTAATCATTATATGGGCAAATGTAAAATGTGGAGGGGGGAGCGGATGACGGTGTGGGCACTATGCATATGGCCATGTCTGAACTGGGGTAGTGTGGTGAGCAAAATAACGATTGATTAAACCCAGATCTGTGACTGGGGGCGAATGTTTTGCCATTGTGCAACATTCCGTCCATCAATTGTTGTTTTAGCACAAAGCACAGGCACACCATGGACCAGGATGCGCCGATCCCCTTCAGAGACTGGAAAGGCCTGCTCCTCTTTGCCCAGAAGATTGATATTGATTGGATTTCCCTGCTTTTACAAGTTAGGAAAATGTGAGTAAACTATTGTTTCTATTTGATTGATTTGATTTCCCAAGATTACAAGAAGAGTTTTTTTTAAATAAATAATTTGTTGGAAATTGTCATCTTTTGCATGGTATTTCCCCAGAATTCTGCATTCTTTTGCTCAACCCGTTTTCGTTGGCCGTAGGACTCTGCTCCCTTTACTCCTTCTAACCAGTAGTAAAGTGCTTGTGCTCTCTCCCTAAAGATGTTACATTGGTATACACCAGATCAGTACATTTACTTTACTTTCTAAGTCCCTAGTATATGGTACTATGCGTACCCAACGCTGGTAAATTAAATGCTACTAGTGGGCTGCAGAACTCATTGTGCCACCAACTAAGTAACATTATAAAACATGCCTCCAGGCCTGCCCCTGCAGCCCGAGTAAACAGTTATATACTGCCATTCAACCCTAACAAAATTAATATTTTGCCAGGCCCAAATCTTCATTTTTAATACTTCTAAGTCACCACTACAGGCTGGGTGCAATGTATTTAAAAAGTAGGACATGTATATTTAATGTTTTACATGTTCTAGCAGTTAAAAACAACCAAAGTCCTTTTTCACTCTAGCAAGGCTGACTCTCCCATAGGAAAATACTAGGTCACATTACAACAACTTAGAATGCTTAATTTCAGTTGAGAGCAACTAGAAATATTATTCAAGGACTCATTTTAATAGTAATTTATACTACAACTTAATGGTCAAGTCAGATTTTATATTACTATCTTACAAAATACATTTAGAAAGTTGACATTTCTCTGCCTATGCTGGAGGGCATTTCTGCTAGTGTCCATTGTTCTCTGATAGATGAATGGCTCCCACGTGGGGAGATGGAGACTGCTCCCAGACATAGGACAAAAGGCTTGGGGTGGAGACGGGTTTTCCTCATTGAGCAGGATGGCCGGGGGGACTGTGCCCATCCCATTCCTGGGCTTCAAAAAATACCTTCAGTGGCACTGGCAGATGTAGTTCATACTCAGGCCTGCTTCCCTTCCCCTTCCCCTTCCTACTCAGCTTGGCTTCAAGAGGGAGCTGACCAAGAACTGGTTTGGATTGACAAGTGATGGTTTGGCCATAGTCATAGCCACACCTCTGGGTTGGCATGGATGTGGGTAGCGCGGAGCACTGTGCTGTAAAATACACATTGCTGTTAAAGTGGGTAGGGTCACCCCCGGGAACTTTTAGTCAATTGGTTAGGGAGTGGCCAAGAGATTACCCCACTCACAGGCTGGCATTGGGTATAAAGGCAGACCCAACAGTCCTCCTGGGCCTGTGAAGAATTAGGAGGAGGACTGTCCTGCTGGCTGAAGAGCATGAAGGAAGACTGGACATGCTTGCCTTGAATCCCAAGTGACTCCAAGGGCTAGTTGGCTGACCTCCTGTTTGAGCTACAGGGACACAATAAGTTTCCAGAGGACTTTTGTAGCAACTGTCAACCTGGCCAGTACCATCTGGACCGGCCCTGGACCCTACTGCTGGCCTCTGCTGGAGTGAGTCCTAAAACCCCAAGTGATATCCCCAGGTCCTGGACCTTTGGCTGGTGTTAAAGTGTCCGCTTCCTGACCAAACTGCAAAAGATGGGGGGGTAGAAACATTTTGCCAACATTTCATCCAGAGAACCAGTGGGAAACCAGGACTGCCATCAAGCTCAAGCTGTTAAATCGCTTGTCGGATTCCACTCGCTGGTTTACCCTGCAGAAGGATATCTGATGTCCAGGAAAGTTTTCAAGTCCAAACATAGAAGGCTTCATCGGAACCAACACTGATCATCATTCTATCAACATTAAGGCCTTCCTGGGAACAGACATCTGACTTCGTCCATTTGGAGCTTTCTCACCTTCGTAGACAACAATGCCGGGGCTTTGCTCTTTAGCAACGTGCTGTCATCAAGCCCTGCTTTGGGCCCAGCTTGCCTTGCAGACTACTTGTTGATGACCACTTTTCCTCTAGACAAATTTCTAAGTCAGAAGGTAAACTTTCCCCCAGGATGAAGCTGGTCACTGCATCAGACATGCGCTCCATCACGTGCAGCCTTAACTTTTAGCTTTTTGGTGCTATTTTTAATTCAAATTCAAAAAAAATATATTTCTAATTCTACATACTGAATTTTTGTCATTTTGGTGTACATTTATTTCTTTCCATTTACTCTAGTCTTATAAATTGGTCTGAGATTTTTCTAGTGTTACGTTTTCACTTTACTACTGTCTGAGTATTACATACAAGCATTACACATTGCCGGTAAGTTAACCCTGATTGCTTTTGTGCCAAGCTATGAGAAGGTCAAGCACAGGTTTATTTAGTCACTTTTTGGTTCACCCTGACAAAGATTGTAATTATTAATTGAGGTGGGTTCTCATACCCTCCAACTAAAACGCCAATTTCTCACAGAATTTTGCATGCATTTTTACAGAAACGAAGCATGTTAACAGTAAATGCAATCATGGACAGCTATCCCATTTTAGACAGCACATGCAGGCACAAGGTTCAGAAGCTTACAGAAAGGATAGCTGTTATTAACTACCTCAAGAAGCACACAATCATTTGTGCTTATGCATTTCATTACAGGTGAAAGTGTTCCAACTTTGTTTTGTTTTTCTGGGCTATAAATAATGGGGTTTTCAGAGAACATACATCTATTCATTAATAATTCTAATACACAAATATGTTTTTTTTAAATGTTGTTTCATTTTTTTGGTTGGTTATATAAATTGAGGCATAAAATCTATTCTGCAAGGACATATGAAAATACAAGCAGTGCACAATATATAAATTGATCTTTTACAAATACAAATCCTTGGACTAATACGATGTAAGGGTTGTACAATTATTTTCTAGTAAATGTGACACATCCTTTCCATTCCCTCATTTATTTACATCACCTACTCATCTGCCCTCACCTGCCAAAGATGATTCTTTAACAAGAAAGATTTAGAAAGAGAATCCAGGAAATGTCTAGATCTTTAATTACCAGGTAATGAACAAATGTCCTTTTTATCAGGAATAGCTTTAAAAATAATCATAGAATTTGGGTCTAAAACTTTAGGCAATCTTTTCAGGAACCGAGACCTGCAAAATAAATCCTCTGACTGCAAGCCTGAGTGGAGCACACCAGCATATTCTTTCACTTACTTTTCACAATAGCTGCAATCTACTGATTCTTGACACTGATCACAACATTGAAGTTTAGAAAGCAGAAGTTTGTTATTTCTTACCAATTGCACATGTACGTTTTCCTGTATGCTGTTGTAACAGTTTCACAATGTGGGCCTTCTGCGTGGGTGAACATCTGCAGCAGACCACAGCAGGACACTGGCAAGCTAGTTCAACAAATTCATGCTCATAATACTTCAGACAAACCTATGAGGAGGAAACATAAGACGAATAGTGGTTTTACTATGTTATGCTTTTAGTCATCCTGTTTAGAAGCTTTTACTTTTTATACCACCAGGTATTTCAATACTTACTTTATTGATCTAGTGGTAAATGTTGTTTCAACCCTACTGATAAAGTCAATCTATGATTCAATTGTATATGGCACGTTTATTAAAATAGGATAGATACTGTTCAAAAAGTTCTTAAAAAGCAAACCAGAATGGGCTATACTTAGCTTTTAACAGGCAGTACTTGTAGAGAAATTGCGTTTTTCATTTTCATTAACATTTATTTTCTGAATTCAAGCAAACGTTTCTAATGTAGGAGAAATGTAAGGCAGCTGCCACAGCAAGCCAGTCTTCTATGTTTAGCAGAAGAGGTCTCAACTGCTATTGCTGGTGAAACAATGCCTGCTATGTACTAAAACATAGTTAGTGCTTACAGGTGGTGGGTGTTGCCAGGGTTCACACACAGAGGGACAGGACCCAATCATTGGTATACCACGTACTTAGCAGGTGGCTTCACCCATGGGCCACCTAGTGTAAGATAAGTATTCCGAAAATGTAATAGGTTTGTGCCAGAGGTAAGTAAGTAAAAACCTATGGTAAAGGAATCCCAAATTCTGGATTGGTGTTGTGGATATAGGAAGTAGAATACTGAGTTTTTAGTATTTTCATCTTTACTCAAATGCAAACGAACACAAGCACAGCCGACACATGTTTCGCCCAAAAGGCCAGTGGGCCATGGGCTTTTTCAAGGCTGATTAAAAAAGTAAGCATTAATAAATCAAATAGACAGTAGTGAGATGGAATAGGCCGATACATAGTCGATAAACATATAGTAACATAGGGTCATATGACAAGCGGAGGCCCGAGGGCAATGGGGTGATGTGCAAGTAAGGTGTAAGAAAGTATGGTATGCAGTCACCATCAGGAGGAAGGAAAGAAAAAGAAAAGAAAAATTAGGAAGGAATGAGACGAGAATGGAAAAGGAAAAAGGTATAGGAAGAGTAGGGTGGAAGGGGGGTTTGTTGTCCATGTCAAGTACGAATAAAGAAAAATACGGTGTGATTTAAAGTGCAGATTCAATACATAGAGGAGGATAGAGTAGCATGCACCAGTGATGGTAGATTAGATACAGATGGGAGTAAGAATATGAATTATTATACATGAAGTAACACATGAACAGCCAAAAACACAATGCACAAGTTACTTACTTTCGGTAACGATATAGCTGTAAGAAACAGTAGTTAGTATTAGATTCCTTACCTTAGAATATCCCCAGGCGTGAGTCTGGATCCGGAAATTTTTGCGTAGCAGTACCCCTGCGCGTCGGTAGGCGTCGTCTGAGGCTCCACGTCCGTCGTCGGCGTCGTTGCCGCCGGTGTGACGTCGTTGCCGCCGGGATGACGTCGCCGGAGCACTTGGACGCCGCCCTTGCGCGCTGACGTCAGCACTTATACACAGCTTTTACGCGCCAGAAACGCAGAGCCATGATAAAAACCAACACTGGTGTCATGAAACTAGGGCCCTGAAAGGGGATGACCTTAACCCTAGATATCGGTTCGCAGAACATGGAGGTTAGGTGGGGCGGTAAGGAATCTAATACTAACTACTGTTTCTTACAGATATATTATTACCGAAAGTAAGTAAGTTGTGCATCTGAAAGAAACAGGTCAGTATTAGATTCCTTACCTTGGAATAGATACACCACCAATACCAACCCCCGTGGTGGGTCTGCGAACCAATGATCACACCAGAAAGTCCTGGAGAACGGAACGGCCGAAAAAGCCATCTCTCCGGACTTGGCTGTCCAGGCAGTAGTGCCTAGCGAACGTGTGCAGCGAGTCCCACGTAGCTGCCTGACAGATGTCCTGCAAGGGGACTCCCCGACCCAGGGCAGTAGTAGCCGCCGTGGCCCGAGTGGAATGGGCACGTAGCCCCACAGGAGGCTCCTTTTTAGCCAGTGAATAACAAGCCTTGATGCACAAGACGACCCAACAGGAAATGGTCTGTTTGTGCACCGCCCATCCCTTCTTAGCGCCCACGTAACCAACAAAGAGTTGGTCATCCATCCGGAACTGGTGTGTGCGATCCAGATAGTATGAGAGCGCACGTTTTGGGTCCAGACGGTGGAGCCCCTCTTCCTCTTTCGAGGGATGCGGAGGCGGAAAGAAGGTGGGCAAGGTGATGGACTGCCCGATGTGGAAGGCTGTGACAACCTTGGGCAGGAAAGAGGGTTGCGTCAGCAACACAACTTTGTCCGGATGGACAGAAAGGAAAGGAGGTTGTGAAGAAAGTGCCTGGAGCTCACTCACTCTCCTGGCAGAGGTGATGGCAACCAGGAATGCATTTTTAAGGGTAAGAAGACGAAGAGGACAGTTATGAAGTGGCTCGAAGTGAGCGCACATCAGATAAGTCAAAACAAGGTTCAAGTCCCACTGAGGCATCACGAAAGGAACAGGGGGAAACATATGAGTGATGCCCTTCAAGAACCTATTTACAACTGGGGACTTGAACAAAGAGGGCTGATCAGGGAGCCTTAAGAAGGCGGAAATGGCAGAGAGGGAGCCCTTGATAGTGCCCAGAGCAGATACCTGCTGGACAAGAGAAAGAAGAAAGAGGAGAACCTCAGAAAGATGGGCAGAAAGTGGATCCACAGCCTTTGCTGTGCATCATGCCACACATTTTTTCCACCTGCAGGCATATACCGATTTTGTGGAGGGACGCCTGGCTGCCAGAATAACATCACAGACTTCAGGAGGCAAGTCAAATGTCCCCAACTGCCGCCACTCAATCTCCACGCATGGAGGTGGAGGATGGACAGGTACGGGTGAAGGACCGTCCCCTGTTGCTGCGACAGAAGGTCCTCCTGAAGAGGCAGATGAATCGGGGGATCGACTGACATGCTGAGTAGCTCGGGATACCAGTATCTTCGTGCCCAATCCGGAGCCACAAGGATGACTTGGGCCAGGTCATGCCTGATCTTCTTCAGCACTCTGGGCAGAAGTGGTATAGGCTGAAAGGCGTACAACAGATCACAACTCCACTCGCGGCGAAAAGCGTTTCCGAGCGAGTGACGCCTTGGAAATTCCAACGCGCAGAACTGATGACATTGCGTGTTCTCTTCTGTGGCGCACAGATCTAACCAAGGCTCTCCCCACTGCTGAAAGAGACCTTGCGCCACGTCCGAGTTCAGACGCCATTCGTGATCCATCATGCACCCACGGCTGAGTTCGTCCGCACTGGCATTCAAGGAACCTGCCAGGTGTTGAACCACCAGGGTCAAGCCCTGATGTTCCAGCCACTGCCAGAGGCACAGAGCCTCCTGGCATAGGGTCCACGACCCCACCCCGCCCTGTTTGTTGGAGTACCACATGGCGGTCGTGTTTGTGAACACCTGCACTACACTCCCCCGGACAGAGGGGAGGAATGCCTCCAGTGCACGCCGGATCGCCCAAAGCTCCAGAAGGTTGATGTGGAGCCGGGACTCCGCCAGAGACCAGAGGCCTCTGATCTCCGCCTCTCCCATGTGGCCCCCCCCAGCCCTGGAGGGTCGCGTCCGTCACAACTACGTGCTCCGGTTGGGGTAGGGAGAGGGATCTGCCGCTGACCCAATCACGGTCCGTGAGCCACCACTGCAACTGTCTTGCAGTGCCCACCGAGATCAAGACATGGTCGGACAAGATGCCCTGAAGCTGGGCTCACTGAAACTTCAGGTCCCACTGCAGAGCCCGCATTTGCCACCTGGCGTGATGCACCAGAAGGATGCAGGAGGCATCAGCCCCAGAAGCCACAGCGTCAACCTGACAGAGACTCGGGATAACGGCTGAAAGATCAGAATCAGAGCCTGAATATCCCGAACCCGCTGTTCGAGACTGCGCCGAGTCTAGAACCCCTCAGGTGAAGAGGAGCTTCTGAGGGGGACACAGGTGCGACTTCGACACATTGATGGAGAACCCCAGCAGGTGCAGGAGGTCGGCCGTAGTCTGGAGGTGGCTGACGACTGTTTGGGGCGAGCCCGCCTTCAACAACTAGTCATCGAAGTAGGGGAAGACTGAAACCCCTAACCTGCGCTGATGAGCTGCAACCACAACCATCACTTTCGTGAACACCCGTGGGGCACTGGTGAGGCCGAAGGGGAGCACGGTAAACTGAAAGTGCTCGTGGCCTACCGTGAACCGCAGGTAGCGCCGTTGGGCGGGCAGGACGGGAATATGGAAATAGGCTTCCTGCAAGTCCAACGCTACCATCCAGTCTCCCGGGTCTAGGGCAGCTAAGACCTGAGCCATAGTCAACATCTTGAACTTCTCCTTCCGGAGGAAGCCGTTGACGTTCCACAGGTCCAAGATAGGGTGTAGGCCCCCTTTGCCCTTCTTGGGAACCAGAAAGTAGTGGGAGTAACAACCACACCCTATTTCTGGCCCAGGAACGCGCTCGATGGCCCCCTTGGCCAAGAGGGCCAATACTTCCTCTTGCAGAAGTTGCAAGTGATCCCCCGACACGTGGTGGTACGGTGGTTGCATGGCTGGAGGGGTCGCCTCGAAGGGGAGGGAGTAGCCCCTTCGGACGATTTGCAGCATCCACCTGTCCGATGTGATGGAGCGCCAGTCGAGGAGGTGATGGCGAACCCTGCCCCCCACTGGCGTCAAATAGGCCTGAAAGCTCGGACTAGGAAGGCTTTGAGGCGGATGCGGTAGATGTGGACTGGCCACGCCGTTGTCCCCTGTTACCGCCGCCACGGTAACCACGCCCGCCGCCGCGCTGAATGGTAGTGTGCGGCCCGTGGCTGGCAGAACGTGTAGGGGCGCCTCTTCCGTGGCCACGAAATGAGCGCAGGGCAGAAGATTGCTGGCGCGGGGCCCACAGGCCCAATAACTTGGCCGTAGCCCTGGAGTCCTTAAAGCGTTCCAGCGCACTATCTGCCTTGCCACCGAAAAGGTGGCTGCCATCGAACGGCGTGTCCATAAGGGGGTTCTGGACATCGGACGAGAAGTTGGCGGACCTCAGCCAGGCATACCACCACAGTTGTGGATACCGCTCTCCCCAGCGAGTCCGTGGTATCCAGTCCACATCGTATGGAATACCGCGCTGAGTCCCGTCTCACGGCGAGGGCTTGAGCGAGTTTCACCTGGGCTCCCTCCGGGCACTCAGGCAGCAAGGCCACAACCGTATCCCACAGGGAGTGGGTGTAACGGCACAAGAGGAACGCGGTGTTGACAGACCGCAACCCTAAACTAAGGGAGGAGAACATCTTCTTGCCGAATTGCTCATACCTCTTGGATTTCCGATCCGGAGGTGCAGTCGGGAATGCGGATTGGGAAGTAGAGGCCTGGATAACCAGGCTCTCGGGGGTGGGGTGGGTGGACAGGAAACTAGGGTCGCCTGGAGTACGGCGGTGGCACCTAGCGACGTTCCTATCTACAGTGGGACCTGTAGCGGGCCTGGACCAAGTGCCCAACAGGACGTCCGTGAGTGCCTCATTAAATGGCAGTAGAGGCTCTGGGGAGCTTACCTGCGGTTTAAGGACCTCTGTGAGGATGTTTGACCTCACCGCTGCGACGGGGAGCTCAAGAGCCAAGGCCTTGGCCGCCCTCGTCAGCACCACACTATAAGCAGCCCCCTCCTCCGTAGCCACGGTAGGAGGGGAGACAAAACCAGTGTCTGGGGAGGTATCCAGGCCACTGGCTTCCCCCAGTTCCTGTGTCCAGTCCTGAAATGACTGGCACTCACGTGCCAGAGAGTCCTCAGACCCCTCCCAGCCTCCCTCGTCGTCCATCTCCTGGTATTCAGGGGTAAAGGTTGGACCCGGATCCTCGAAGAACTCCTCTTCGGGCGACGCCGCTCCGATGCCGAATCCAGACCGAGCGGTGGACCAGGGTTGTAAGGTCGACCAGCCGCGACCCGGATCCGGAACCGGATCCAGCGGGGCCTTGCGGTGCCAGGCCCGAAGTCGCCGACAGCGCCGGGGTGGAAGCTCCAGACGGCGCCGGGACCGAAGCACCCGGCCCGCTTGGGCTCCCAGTCGGGGCCGCTGGCCCGAAGGCGCCGCGGCACACGACGGAGGAGTGAGCGACCTCATGGCCATGAGGAAGGCATCGATCTCCTCCGGCGTCGCGTTCTGCCAAAGTACCGGCGGGTATGGAACAGGCTTCGACGCCTGCGGCTCCGGGGGAGCCACGTGGGCGGTGTCACCCAAACCCCCGGCCGCGTCGCGCGACCATCAGGGGGAGTCAGAAGAGCGATGTCACCTCTTAGACTTCTTGTGCCTCTTACCTGAGGACTTGGAGCCCGACGAGTGGTGTCGACTCGCCGAGCTGTGATGACTCCGGCCCCGCGACCGGTCTCTGGACCTCCTTCCGGACTGGGACCTCGAACGGCGCGGGGCCGACTGCCGGAGCTCGAGGCGCTTACAGGACCGCTCCCACCTAGCCTTCAAAGTCAAGGCCCGGCAGTCAGGGCACGACTTGTCATCATGGTCGGGCCCCAGGCAATGTAGGCACCGGCGATGGGGGTCAGTAACCGACATCAGTCGGTTGCAGTCGGCACAGGGCTTGAACCCGGGCATCCCTACCGGCACTGATGGAGGTGGCGGATGTGGGCTCTGCAGTGGGACCTGAAGTTTCAGTGGGCCCAGCTTCAGGGCAACTTGTCCGACCATGTCTTGATCTCGGTGGGCACCGCAAGACAGTTGCGGTGGTGGCTCACGGACCGCGATTGGGTCAGCGGCAGATCCCTCTCCCTACCCCAACCGGAGCACGTAGTTGTGACGGACGCGTCCCTCCAGGGCTGGGGGGGCCACATGGGAGAGGCGGAGATCAGAGACCTCTGGTCTTCGGCGGAGTCCCGGCTCCTTCTGGAGCTGCAGGCGATCCGGCTTGCACTGAAGGCATTCCTCCCTTCTGTCCGGGGGAGTGTAGTGCAGGTGTTCACAGACAACATGACCGCCATGTGGTACTCCAACAAACAGGGCGGGGTGGGGTCGTGGACCCTATGCCAGGAGGCATTGCGCCTCTGGCAGTGGCTGGAACATCAGGGCGTGACCCTGGTGGTTCAAGACCTGGCAGGTTCCCTGAACGCCAGGGCGGAGAAACTCAGCCGTCGGTGCATGATGGATCACGGATGGCATCTGAACTCGGACGTGGCACAAGGTCTCTTTCAGCAGTGGGGAGAGCCTTGGTTAGATCTATTCGCCACAGAAGAGACCGCGCAATGTCATCAGTTCTGCGCGTTGGAATTTCCAAGGCGGCACTCGCTCGGAGACGCTTTTCGTCGCGAGTGGAGTTGCGGTCTGTTGTACGCCTTTCCGCCTATACTACTTCTGCCCAGAGTGCAGAAAAAGATCAGGCACGACCTGGCCCAAGTCACCCTTGTGGCTTCGGGCTGGGCACGAAGATACTGGTATCCCGAGCTACTCAGCATGTCAGTCGATCCCCCGATTCGTCTGCCTCTTCAGGAGGACCTTGTGTCGCAGCAGCAGGGGACGGTCCTCCACCCGAACCTGTCCAGCCTCCACCTCCATGCGTGGAGATTGAGCGGCGGCAGTCGAGGCCATTTGACTTGCCTCCTGAAGTCTGGCAGCCAGGCGTCCCTCCACAAAATCAGTATACGCCTGCAGGTGGAACAAATTTGTGGCATGGTGCACAGCAAAGGCTGTGGATCCAATTTCTGCCAGACTTTCTGAGGTTCTTCTCTTTCTTCTTTCTCTTACCCAGCAGGTCTCTGCTCTGGGCACTATCAAGGGCTACCTCTCTGCCATTTCCGCCTTCTTAAGGCTCCCTGATCAGCCCTCTTTGTTAAAGTCCCCAGTTGTAAATAGATTCTTGAAGGGCATCACTCATATGTTTCCCCCTGTTCCTTTCGTGATGCCTCAGTGGGACTTGAACCTTGTTTTGACTTATCTGATGTGCGCTCACTTCGAGCCACTTCATAACTGTCCTCTTCGTCTTCTTACCCTTAAAAATGCATTCCTGGTTGCCATCACCTCTGCCAGGAGAGTGAGTGAGCTCCAGGCCCTTTCTTCACAACCTCCTTTCCTTTCTGTCCATCCGGACAAAATTGTGTTGCGGACGCGACCCTCTTTCCTGCCCAAGGTAGTCACAGCCTACCACATCGGGCAGTCCATCACCTTGCCCGCATTCTTTCCGCCTCCGCATCCCTCCAAAGAGGAAGAGAGGCTCCACCGTCTGACCCAAAACATGCGCTCTCATACTATCTGGATCGCACACGCCAGTTCCGGGTGGATGACCAACTCTTTGTTGGTTACGTGGGCGCTAAGAAGGGACGGGCGGTGCACAAACGAACCATTTACCGATGGGTCATCTTGTGCATCAAGGCTTGTTATTCACTGGCTAAAAAGGAGCCTCCTGTGGGGCTACGTGCCCATTCCACTCGGGCCACGGCGGCTACTACTGCCCTGGGTCGGGGAGTCCCCTTGCAGGACATCTGTCAGGCAGCTACGTGGGACTCGCTGCACACGTTCGCTAGGCACTACTGCCTGGACAGCCAAGTCCGGAGAGATGGCTTTTTCGGCCGTTCCATTCTCCAGGACTTTCTGGTGTGATCATTGGTTCGCAGACCCACCACGGGGGTTGGTATTGGTGGTGTATCTATTCCAAGGTAAGGAATCTAATACTGACCTGTTTCTTTCAGATGCACAACTTACTTACTTTCGGTAATGATATATCTGTAAGAAACAGTAGTTAGTATTAGATTCCTTACCGCCCCACCTAACCTCCATGTTCTGCGAACCGATATCTAGGGTTAAGGTCATCCCCTTTCAGGGCCCTAGTTTCATGGCACCAGTGTTGGTTTTTATCATGGCTCTGCGTTTCTGGCGCGGAAAAGCTGTGTATAAGAACTGACGTCAGCGCGCGAGGGCGGCGTCTAAGTGCTCCGGTGACGTCATCTTGGCGCCGACGACGGACGCGGAGCCGCAGACGACGCCTACCGACGTGCAGGGGTACTGCTACGCAAAAGTTTCTGGATCCAGTCTGACGCCTGGGGATATTCTAAGGTAAGGAATCTAATACTAACTACTGTTTCTTACATATATATCATTACCGAAGGTAACTTGTGCACTTTCTCCAGACCTGCGCTTGATGGCGCGGAAAAAAGAAGAACTGGCGTCAGCGCGCAACGGCGGCTTCTAAGTGCTCCGGCGACGTCATCCCGGCGCCAACGACGCCGACGATGGACGCGGAGCTGCAGACGACGCCTACCGACGCGCAGGGGTACTGCTACGCAAAAATTTCCAGATCCACACTGACGTCTGGGGATATTCTAAGGTAAGGAATCTAATACTAACCTGTTTCTTTCAGATAATGATACTCAAATTTCCAATGTCATCATGTTCATATATGATAAGTATACATATTGTTGGTATTCATCCAGAGTAACACAATTGTAGTGTTAAACACTGATGTTGAAATGCATGGACTATCAATGTAAGCATATAGAAAGAAAACCAACTAATTCACCAGATGGGTAACAATATCCACATTAATAACAGGTAAGAAGGCATTAAATCACAACTTACTAAGATATGACAGCTTCTGTATGCAAAGGTCTAGAATCTGTGGCAAGAGGTATGAGGAACTAAAGTAACCAATACAACGGAGGCATGAAATAACAGTAAGAGATATGCAGGTGCGCATCTTAGATAGGAGAGATAGATCGTTAAAAAACCTGGTTCAAAGAGAGCTGGTATATTTGATCTAGGAGAGTAAACCAGTCCATCACGAGAAAAATGAAGAATATGCCATGGGGGAGGTGCCATATGTGTGCGCACGAGAGCTATGTGATATATGCGCATATATTTCATCACAAAAACATAAAAGACCAGCCATAGCGGGAGCTACGTGATATATCCGTGGTAAAACAGGAGGAAGAATAAAGTGGCAAGTTCAAATGTATAGAGTGTGGTAAATACAGCAAAATCATAAAAGACCTGCAGCGATTGTGTAAGTGCGCCTCGTTAACAGGTGGAAAAGGCAGAAGGTTGGACATGCTTAGCGGACATATAATTAAAAGAAAAGACATAGAACACAATCATAGCTTAATCACAAAGAAGTAACATATCTACTAAAGGGACGTCTGTGTGCTTGGGGAAGCTATGCAGTAAGCTGCATAAATGCAAGAAGAACACAAAACGCCAGGGTATCAAGGAAATGATGTAACAGCTCGGGGATACCATACCAGACGCTTCGTGCCCAATCCGGAGCAACAAGAATCACTTGGGCCCAGTTGCGCTTGTTCTTCTTCAGCAGTCTGGGCAGAAGTGGTAAAGGCGGAAAGGCTTATAGAAGTCCGCAACTCCACTTGTGACGAAAAGCGGCGTGGAGCGAGTGTTACCTTGGAAATTCCAACGTGCAGAACTGCTGACATTGTGTGTTCTCTTCGGTGGTGAATAGATCTAACCAAGGCTCTCCCCACTGCTGAAAGAGACCTTGCACCACCTCTGAGTGAAGATGCCATTTGTGATCCATCATGCACCGGGGCTGAGTTCGTCTGCCCTAGCATTCAATGAACTTGTCAGGTGTTGAACCACCAGAAATATGCCCTGATGTTCCAGCCATGTCCAGAGGCGAAGGGTCTCTAGACATAGGGTCCACGAACCCACCCCACCCTGTTTGTTGCAGTACCACACGGTGTTGTCCGTAAACGCCTGCACTACTTGTCCCCAGACAGAGGGAAGGAATGCCTTCAGTGCAAGACGAATCGCCCGGAACTCCAGAAGGTTGATGTGGAGCCTGGACTCCGTGGAAGACCAAAGCCCTCTGATCTCCACCTTTCCCATGTGGCTGCCCCATCCCAGAAGTGGTGCATCTGTCACTACTGTGAACTCCGGTTAGGGAAGGAAGAGGGATCTACCGTTGACCCAATCCTGGTTCGTTAGCCACCACTGCAGTTGGTGTGCAGTGCCCTCCGAGATCTGGACGCAATCGGAAAGATTTCCCTGATGCTGTGCCCACAAGAACTTCAGGTCCCACTGCAGAGCCCACATATGCCACCTGGCATGATCCACCAGCAGGATGCAGGAGGCCATGAGGTCCAGCAACGCTTAGGGTCATTGTGACCGAAACCCGGGATAGAGGCTGAAAAATTGGAATCATAGCACGAATATCCCAGAATCGCCGCTCGGGAGGATAGGCCCGAAAGTGCGTTGTGTCCAGAACCGCTCCGATGAAGAGGAGCTTCTGAGGGGCACTCAAGTGTGACTTTGACACATTGATGGAGAACCCCTGCAAATGCAGGAGGTCTGCTGTAGTCTGGAGGTAGGGGACAACAGCCTGGGGCAAGCATGCCTTCAACAGCCAGTTGTCGAGATAGGGGAAGACCTGAACCCCTGATCTGCGCAGATGAGTGCGACCACCGCCATCACTTTTGTGAACACCTGAGGGGCACTGGTAAGGCCAAAGGGGAGCATGGTGAACTGAAAATGCTTGTGGCCTACCGTCTACCATAGGTAACGCCTGTGGGATGGCAGGACGGGGATGTGAAAATAGGCGTCCTGCAAGTCCAACGCTACCATCTAGTTTCCAGGGTCAAGAGCAGACAGGACCTCAGCCAGAGTCAACATCATGAACTCCTCCTTCTGGAGGTAGTGGGTGATGTACCTGAGATCCAAGATAGGACGCAGGACCTTGTCCTTCTTGGGCACCAGAGAGTAATGGGAATAACAACCACAACCTACTTCTGGGACAGGAACGCTCTTGATGGCTCCCTTGACCAAGAGAGCCGTAACTTCCTGTTGGAGGAGGGCCAGGTGATCCTCCGACATGCAATGGAATTGAGGTGGCATGCATAGAGGGGTAGTCTCAAAGGGAAGGGAGTATCCCCTTCGGACTATCTCCAAAACACACCTGTCCATTGTGATGTTTTGCCAGTGGGGTCGAATCCTGCCGCCCACTGGCGATTGATGGGCCTGAAAGGCCGGATTAAGAGGGTTTGGAGGCTGCTGCAGACCGGGCGCTGGTGGACTGGCCTGCAGTGTGATCCACGTCCCCGGCCATGCAGTGGCTGGACAGATTACACAGGTCTGTGGCTCTGGGCAGAACGTGGCTGGGCACCCCTCCGTAGCCACGAAAAGGGCGAAAAGCAGACTGTGCTGGGCGGGAAGTGGAAGTGAGGCCTAAGGATCTGGCGATAGCCCTAGAATCCTTAAAGCGCTCAAGCGCATTGTCTGCCTTATCACCAAACAGGCGACGGCCATCAAAGGGCATGTCCAAAATTGCCGCTTGGACATTACCCGAGAAGCCAGTTGACCTCAACCAGGCGTAGCTTCTCAGTGCTACTGACGTGGAAATCGTCCTGCCCAGTGAGTCGGTGGTGTCTAGCCCACACCGAATGGTGTACTTCACTGCATCTCTCCCTTCGGCAACAGCACGGGAGAGCTAAGCTCTGGCCTCCTCCAGGCACTGTGGCAGCACCTGCGCAACCGTGTCCCACACCGAGTGGGAATAACGGCCCAATAGACATGCGGTGTTCACCAATTGCAGTCCCAAACTGGAGGAAGAAAACGTTTTCTTTCCAAGGTGGTCCAGCTTCTTAGATTCCCTATCAGGTGGTGCGTTAGGGAATGCGCCTTTGGACGTGGAAACTTGGACTACCAAGTTCTCTTGCGGAGGATGGGAGGAAAGGACAATGGGGTCGCCCGGGGCCGGGCGGTGGCGTTGGGCAATCATTCTGTCCACAGGAGCCCCTGTGTTGGGCCTGGACCATGTGCCCAAAAGGATGTCCGTAAGGGCTTCACTGAACGGCAGCAGGGGCTCTGAAGAGGCGGGTGTCGGCTGAAGCACCTCGGTCAGGAGGTTAGTCCTGACCGCCACCCTAGGAAGCTCGAGGTTTAGGGTCTCGGTTGCCCTACACAAAACCATTGCGTAAGACTCCGTAGCCGCGGCCAGGGGAGAAAGCATGCCAAGGTCTGGGGAGGTATCCAGACCACTGGCATCACCCAACTCCTCTCTCCAGTCTGGTTCCTCTAATTGGACTGCAAGAGGGTCCACAGACCCCTCCCAGTCCTCCTCACCCTCTCCTGGTAGCCACTCAGGGTGGTAAGAAATATCAGGGGCGAACAGGGGTACAAAAGTACTGGTCTGCGCCGGTCCCAGGTTTGGTCTAGCTCCGTGTCCTGAATGAGGGGGAGTCCGGGGCCGATGCCGGCTGGGAACACAACTGGCCTTGGAGGTGTCATCACTGGATTCGGCACAGGAGGAGGTGTCACGAGGTCGACCGACGCCGATCCGGTTCCAGGCCTGGTTCCTTGGGGGCCCTGCGGCACTGGAGCCGAAGCCGCTGACATTGGAGGCCTACAGGCCCCAACCAAGTCTGCAGGGCCCAAGGGCGAGCCGGCAGAGTTGGACATGCCAATGATGAAGTGCAAGGCTTCATACAAGCTGCAAAGCAGGGCAGGGGTCGCTCCGGCTCCCGGGAAAGGGAGGGTAGGCTGGAGTCAGCCCAACAGGCTCCGCGGGTGGAGCCAGACGACTACTTCCGCTTCCTACGTTGCATTGGCCAATTGACTGGGAGAATGCAAAAACCAACGGTGCTTCTTCGCCTTTTTCTTGTGCTTCGACTTACCCGAAGATGAAGACTTTGATGACGAGTGGTGGTGGTGGTTCCATGACCAGTCCCGCGACCTCCCTTTGAACCCGGACCTCTAACAGCACGGAGTCAGAGCACTACTTTGGGTCGTGGTCGCGCTCCAGGCCCCAAAGGCAAACGAGTGCTGGTCCGTGACCGACATCAATTTGTGACAGGAGCCAAAAGCCTTGAAGCTAGTCCAACATGACATCAGGATTCGATTGACTCAGAAAAGGTGTCGACAAAAGTCGCAAAATAGGAGTAAAAAGTGACTCTCAGTACCGCTCTCTCTGGATCTGCTCTGGCTGGCGCGGTACAAGAAAGAACTGACGTTGGCGCGCAAGAGCGGCGTCTAAGTAAATACCTCTACATCATCCAGGCGACCACGACACAGACGACAAACGCGGAGTCAACCAACGCCACCTATCGACACGCAGGGGTACTGCTACGAAAAGATTTCTCCGGATCCAGTCTGACGTCTGGGGGTAATTCTAAGGTAAGGAATCTATAACTAATAGTCTCTTTCAGGTAGGAAAATATTTAGGAAAGTATTATTAAAAAATAGACTTCTAATCCTGACATGCGACTGCTTGCATTGCCAATTACAGATTTTAGCCAAGCTTGGGTAAACCGAAATACAAGAGGGGCATGACCTCTGTGTGATTATAAACGGGAGTCTTGGCTACACCTGCTGTGCTGTTGCCCGGCCCTAGCAACCGAAAGGAGCAACCAAACACCTGCCTCCAGGCATCTGCTGTATGTCTCACACAAAAAGAACCTCACATTCTGGCCCGATGTGGGAGATCTGTACAATCTATCAGGAGCGACATCTACACCCGCTCTGCCATTGGTCCCTGCTCCCGCACAGCCCAAACGCTGATCCTGGATTACTTCAAAACAGGACCTTGAAAAAGCACGGATCAAGCCCAGGAAGCAGCAGCAATGAGACGGCATCCTCCTCGGGGACTGTTCTCAGCCAGCACACAAAAGAATTTACGAGATTATGGCCCTGTGTCTTCAGATGGCTTACAGCAGTTGTACGTAATCTGATACAAACCTGGCACACAAGCTCATAAATTAACAAAGTATTAGCACTTTGCATGAGAAACAGCTCTAAATGAGAGGAATGGTAACAAAAGCAGTCTTGGAATTCTGAACATCCTGGGTGGTGATATTCTCCCACGGCATTGGCCATAGTGAAACGGTCAAACGTAAACTTGAAAAAAAGACCCAAGATAATTGCTGGCACCTAATAATTGCATTTTAGTAACTTTTTACCCTTATATATTGCTCAAGAAAAGGTTTTTCTTTCTTTGTAATACAATGGTTTTAGTTATCTTATGCAGATTAACTTATTCATTCTAATCTTGACATAAAAAAACAATGAAAAGCACAGTAGTCTATTATTTCAAAGAGAAAGAATGAATTAGTACAACAGGATGTATTTCTTAATTCATTATATTGTATTCAAAGAATAATGGTTACATAAGGGGCTCCAAATGAGGAAGTACTTTGAAAGCATTGATAACAGAACTGAAAAATTCCTGACATTGAGGTTTTGCTAGTTATCAATGCACAATACCTAATTTACAGAGGTATACAGTGTGGAGACTGTCTTAGACATAGGAACAAAGTTTCTCAGGTTCAGTCTTAACAGAAGCTCAAAGGAAAATGGGTTAGAGCGTTGATGTTTTGATCTCTTCTGGAGTAAATCTATGAGACCATCATCAGAACAAGATGAATCATGTGAAGATCCAAGACCTCTTGGTACAAGAATCAAGACAATTTTGCAGAAGAAGTTCCTGCAGTCAAATTCATCTACACTGATTTTTCTTTGATCTTCACATGAAACATCTTATCAACATTCCAAACAATAAATGCAGACAAAGATACCACAGCAGGTAAAGTATTGTGACTAGATAAAATGTCTTACAAAGTCTTCTATTGTACTACCCCATACCCCCCCAAGTTAAAGAGCTTCATATCTCTTCAAATATTTGTACCTGGTCATTTAGTTAATTTATCACTCTTTCATTTGATGCCATTGTCATCATGCCTTCTTGCCGTTCTCAATTTCCAGTGTCTTAAGATGCAGATAGTAAACAATGCTAGAGCAAAGTCAATCCATGGATTCTGCTTATTGCACAAGTTACTTACCTTCGGTAACGATATATCTGTAAGAAACAGTAGTTAGTGTTACATTCCTTACCTTAGAATATCCCCAGGCGTCAGACTGGATCCGGAAAGTTTCCATCAGCAGTACCCCTGCGCGTCAGTAGGCATCGTCTGCGGCTCCGCGTCCGTCGTCGTGATCACCAGGATGACGTTGTCGGAGTACTTAGACGCCGCCCTCCCGCACTGACGTCAGATCTGTACATAGCTTTCCACGCCAGGAACGCAGAGCCATGATAGAAACCTACACTGGTGCCAAGAAACTAGGAATTGGTAGTCGGAAAGGCGTACAACAGACCGCAGCTCCACTCGTGACGAAAAGCGTCGCCGAGCGAGTGCTGCCTTGGAAATTCCAACGCGCAAAACTGATGACAGATCTAACCAAGGCTCTCCCCACTGCTGAAAGAGACCCTGTGCCACGTCCGAGTTCAGACGCCATTCGTGATCCATCATGCACCCGCGGCTGAGCTCGTCTGCTCTGGCATTCAGGGAACCTGCCAGGTGTTGAACCACCAGGGTGACGCCCTGGTGTTCCAGCCATGTCCAGAGGCGCAGAGCCTCCTGACAAAGGATCCACAATCCCACCCCGCCTTGTTTGTTGCAGTACCACATGGGGGTGGTGTTGTCTGTGAACACCTGCACTACACTTCCCCGGACAGAGGGAAGAAATGCCTTCAGTGCATGTCAGATCGCCCGCAGCTCAAGAAGGTTGATATGAAGCCGGGACTCCGCCAGAGACCAGAGGCCTCTGATCTCTGCCTCTCCCATGTGGCCCCCCATCCCAGGAGGGACGCATCTGTCACTACTACGTGCTCCGGTTGGGGTAGGGAGAGAGATCTGCGGCTGACCCAATCGCGGTTCGTGAGCCACCACTGCAACTGACTCGCAGTGCCCTCCGAGATCAGGACGTGGCCGGACAGGTTGCCCTGATGCTGTACGCATTGAAACTTCAGGTCCCACTGCAGAGCCCGCATGCGCCACCTGACGTTATGCACCAGAAGGAGGCAGGAGGCCATCAGCCCCAGAAGCCACAGCGTCAACCTGACCGAAACTCAGGATAATCAGAGCCTGAATATCCCAAACCCGCTGTTCGCGGGGGATAACCCCGAAACTGCGCCGAGTCCAGAACCGCTCAGATGAAAAGGAGCTTCTGAGAGGGGAACAGGTGTGACTTCGGCACGTTGATGGAGAACCCCAGCGAGTGCAGGAGGTCGGCCGTAGTCTGGAGGTAGGAGACGACTGTTTGGGGCGAACCCGCCTTCAACAACCAATCGGCGAGCTAGGGTAAGACCAAAACCTCTGATCTGCGCAGATGAGCTGCGCCATCACTTTCGTGAACACCCGAGAGACTCTGGAAAGGCTGAAGGGGAGCACGGTAAACTGAAAGTGCTCGTGGCCTACTGTGAACCGCAGGTAGCGCCAGTGGGCCGGCAGGACAGGGATGTGGAAATATGCATCCTGCAAGTCCAACGCCACCATCCAATCTCCCGGTTCCAGGGCAGCTAGGACCTGAGCCAAAGTCAGCATCTTGAACGTCTCCTTCCGGAGGAAGCCGTTGACGCTCCGTAGGTCCAAGATTGGGCGTAGACCTCATTTGCCCTTCTTGAGTACCAGAAAGTAGTGGGAATAGCAACCACGTCCAACTTCTGGCCCAGGAACTCGCTCGATGGGCCCCTTGGCCAAGAGGGACGTAACTTCCTCCTGCAGAAGTTGCAAGTGATCCCCCTAGCGCACTGTCCGCTTTGCCGACAAAAAGGCGACGGCCATCGAAGGGCATGAGCGTGGCCTGGACATCCCCAGAGAAGTTGACAGACCTCAGCCAGGCGTGGCGACGAATCGCCACCGTCGTGGAAATTGCTCTGCCCAGGGAGTCCGTGGTGTCAAGTCCACATCTAATTGAGTAACGTGCTGCATCCCGCCCCTCTGCCAGGGGTTGGGCGAGCAGTGTCCAGGCATCCTCCAGACACAGTGGCAGCACGTCCGCAACCGTATCCCACAGAGAGTGGGTGTAACGGACCAAAAGGCAAGCGGTGTTGACAGACCGCAGCACCAAACTCAGAGAGGAGAACAGTTTCTTTCCAAACTGATCATACCTTTTGGATTCCCGATCCGGAGGAGCAGTTGGGAATGCGGTCTGGGACGTAGAGGCCTGGATCACCAAGCTCTCGGGGGTGGGGTGAACGGACAGAAAGCGGGTCGAATGGCACGACCCGGATACAGGCTTGGATCCTGTGGGGCCCTGCGTCGTCGGGACCGGAGTCGACAACGGTGCCGGGGCCTAAGCACCCGGCGCCGCCGGGGCCAGAGCTGCTGGCCTGTTAGGGCTCCCAGTCGGACCAGTGGGGCCCGAAGGCGCCTCGGCAATGTTCAGACGGAGGGAAGTGTGACCTCATGGCCGTGAAGAAAGCACTTATCTCCTCCGGCGTCGCGTGCAGCCCAGGGACCGGCGGGTATGGAGCTTGACGCTGCGCTTGCGGCTCTGACGGAGCCGCGCGGGTGGTGTCGCCCAAACCCCCAGCCGCATCGCGCGAGCGTCGTGGGGAGTCGGAAGAGCGGTGATGCCTCTTCTACTTCTTTTTCGAATGCCTCGACTTACTGGAGGACTTGGAGCCCGACGAGTGGTGGTTACTCGACGAGCGGCGATGACTGCGGCTCCGCGACCGGTCCCTCGACTTCCTCCTCGACCGGGACCTCAAGCGGCACGGAGCCGACTGCTGGATCTCGAGCAGCTTACGGGACCGCTCCCGCCTAGACTTCGAGGTCAAGGCCCGGCAGTCGGGGCACGACTTGTCATCACGGTTGGCCCGAGCCAATAAAGGCACGGACGGTGGGGGTCGGTCACCGACATCAGGTGGTGACAGGCCTCGCAAGGTTTAAAACCAGGCATCCCTTATGGCACCGATGTCGAGGTCGACTCGAAAAGTGATCAAAAGAGATCAAAAAAGTTAGTAAAAAAATTACTAGAGTACTGCTCTTCCCGGATCTGCGCTTGCTGGCGCAGAACAAAGAAGAACTGACATCAGCGCGCGAGGGCGGCGTCTAAGTACTCCGACGACGTCATCCCGGCGATCACGACGCCGACGACGGATGCGGAGCCGCAGACAACGCCTACCGACGTGCAGGTGTACTGCTGACGAAAACTTTCCGGATCCAGTCTGACGCCTGGGGAAATTTTAAGGTAAGGAATCTAACACTAACCTGTTTCTTTCACATATTTATACTATTAATATCGTGTGTCATAAAGTAGTACCAACTCTATCATTAGTATAATATCCAGATCACTTAATTCTTTCATCTGGCTCCATATAAAAGTCCAGAAAGTCTGCATGTTTGGTTATGGCAGCAGCGCATGCAACATATCTGCTCTTGCCTCACTGCATCTTCAACAGTTCAAGTTAGGCAGCAGCTTTGCCCCCTATAATTTGTATCTTGACCAATACCGGTCATGGATGATTTAAAGTAGCTAAATTGCAGGTGGGCATCACAGAGACTCTTATCGAGACTGGCTATAAGATCGGACCATTTAGATTCAGTAAAGGTTTTCTAAATATATGCTATATTGATTTGTATTAGCACACTAATCAGTTGACCGGGTATCCAGGCCCTTGGGCAAGGTGTTTGGTCCCCAGGTGCTTATATGAAGAGCCAGGTATTCAGCTTCTGGTGGAACTCAAAAAAGAGAAGAGGAGGCTCTGATGTGTCGAGGGAGGTCATTCCATGTCTTGGGTGCGATGTAGGATCATGAGCTCCCTCCAGTTTTGCTTCTGCATTTGCAGGGAGTGTGTGCAAGTGAGAGTGAGGCAGAGCGTCGGTGAAACTGCATGCAGCTGTTCAGGTATTCTAGTCCTGTGTTGTGTAGGGCTTTTTATGTGTGCATGAGAAGTCTGAATTGACTGCGCTTGTGAATGGGGAGCCAGTGAAGCTTCTTGAGGTGCAGTTTGATGTGGATGCGTCATGGGAGGTCCAGTATGAGTTTTGCAGCTGTATTCTGGATGGTCTAGAGTCTGTGTATGAGTTGTGTGAGGAGTCCAGCATAGAAAGAGTTGCCAACTGGTGTTCTGAGGTGAACATTTGAAGATCTTTAACAGCATGCTTAGGCTTTGGAAGCAGGAGGTGTGCACTTGAGCTGTCATGTTGAGCTTGTCATCTAGAATGATCCCTAAATTTCTTGCATGGTCAGTGGGTGTGGGAGTTGGTACTAGCTCCGATGGCCACCAGGTGGAATCGCATGAGAAGGTCTTGTTGCCGTAGACCAGTACTTTTGTCTTGTTAGAGTTGAACTTTAGGCAGTTGGTTCATACCCAGTCTGCTACCACGTCATGCAGCGGGCGAAGTTGGCTCTGTGGTGTTTGTTTTTTCTGTCAGGGAGTAGACAGTTGCCATTTATTTTAAAGATGGATGTCTGTGGGCTCAGAGTATAATTCTTCAAATAGTATCTTATGTGTGCTATTAGTCAGTTTCTTATGACTACCCCAATGTTCCAAATAAGAGTGCAATATTGAGTTTGTCAGAGTGGATAGATTATTGCCTGCTGCTCTAGTTAGGCAATGCTTGAGTTGTAAAAAAAATTCAGAAACTGCGAAGAGCCCACTTGAAATTCTGCACATAAATCTTCAAAGGAGAGTGAAGAAAAGAAAGTTTTGTGTGATTGCACTTTTAATGGCAAAGAGGAGGGTTTCATTGCATTGGAATGGTAAAATGGGGCGAAGATGAAGAACTGGTTAGGAGACTTAACATATTGCCGAGATACGCTGGCAACGTATGAGGAGGAATTGCCGGCCGGATCGCGCTCTAAAGACTACTGGATGTATTTGAGGGATTATCTGCAGGCGCAATCACTAGTCCGAGATTAATAATACGAATATGCAGAATTGCCATATTACTGATACAGATGAGTGACATTTGCCAACTTAAAAAGGGAGGGAGAATGCTGTGACACTGATCAAAGTTATAATAGTTCTTACTTTTCTTTGTTTCAAGGTTTAAGGAAAAGATAAAATACGAAATGTAAGAAAATAGACACGCTAAGATGAATGAGTTGCACTGCTATGCTACATAAATGCTATTCGCTGCAACGCCGCCGGTCCTAAGGATGTCGGCTGATGGGCTGTGTACACCAAACAACATCATGCACTTACTGTAAACGAAAGTAGCCGGCCTGTTATGGTTGTAGGCGCAAAGTTGTGATTAAACATGTGAAATGTGCAATAAACGTCTTACACAAAAAAAAAAAAATCTTCAAAGGATTTAAAGGAACATTCAGCAGCATTATTGATGAAGGTTTGTCCTTGACCCAGAGTGGCCAATTTAGTATTTTATCAGCAATGCATACAGAACAAGCAACTTACATTTGATATGGCCTTTCCGGGGAACAGCCTCTATCTAACTGCAGATTCCTCACTTTGTAAATTTCACCCAGGAGCCAGACCGGATCCAGAAACGTTAAAGTAATTCCCTTGAGCATCGACAGGTGGCATTGGGCAGCTTTGTATATGTTTGGGATGTGATGTTGAGCCCACTATAAGATCGCCACCTCAGCATGCTGATGTCAGTTTATTTCTGATCTCCATATGCGCAGTTGGACACAGACCTAATGAAATCATAAGTACAGTGTGCAGATGTTTCAGATTTGAGATTTTATTAATGGGCCCTGTGAGACCATTCAGGAGAATAGGGAGCATGGTGGTTCAGTAAGGAATCTGCATTTAAATAGATTTTCTACCATAAGAGGCATTACTGTAAGTAAGTACCTTGTTTGTCTCATAGAGACTTCCAACTGCAGATTGCTAAACTTGTGCCTGATTCACAAAAGGCCTCCGCACTCATGGCTGAGGCCCTGCTGTCGTGGGGGAGTCTCCGTACTCGGGAAAAATCTCCGCAATGAGAATTTGCCCTGCAGAGATTCCGCCCGAGTGCGGGGATTCCCCCATGACTGTGGGGCTTCCTCCATGAGTGACCCGGCCACTCTACGGAGACTGTCATCTTGGCTGTGCTGGATGCCCTGAGAGACGGTGCTGACAAGGGTACCCCCCAGGCCCTGGTTTTATTAGATCTGTCGGCTGCTTTCGACACGGTGGACCACAACATCCTTCTCCACCGTGTCGAGCAAGCTGGCATCCAGGGCCTGGCGTTGGCATGGGTCAAATCCTTCCTGACCGGGAGGTCTCAGACCCTCAGCCTGGGCACTCTTAGAGCTCCTCGGGAGCACTTGCCCTGCGGGGTCCCTCAGGGCTACTCTCTGTCCCCCCTTCTTTTCAATCTTTATCTTCGACCCCTTCTCTTTTCCTTGAGGCAGTGGGACGTCACCATCTTCAATTACGCGGACGACCTGCAACTCATCTTTCCTCTTGATTCCCCCTCTGCTATTCCCAACTTTCAGGCAGTTATGTCCCACATCCTATTGTGGATGTGCCAAAACCAGCTTAAGTTGAATCCCGGAAAGACGGAGCTTCTCCTCCCTGGTAAGAGCTCTACCCACTGGGGTCCGCATTTTTGGCCGGCAGAACTTGGCCCTCCCCCCACCCCTGTGGCCTTGGTAAAAAGCCTAGGGGTCACTATTGACTCTGGTCTCTCCCTCGGGCCCCAGGTGGGGACAGTTGTCTCCTCCTGCATGTTCCAGCTGCGCAGGATCAGGAAGGTGGCTTATCTCCTCACTCCTGAAGCTCTCCTGCAAGTAATCATGGCCCTTGTCCTCTCCCGCTTAGATTTTTCGAATGCTATCTATCATGGTCTGCCCAAAACATCTCTCTGCAGACTACAATTCGTTCAGAATCAAGCGGCGAGATTGGCCTTTGGGATTCCGAAATGGCAATCCGCCAAACCCCTCCTTCTAAAACTGCACTGGCTCCCCGTCATCTCGAGGGCAGCCTTTAAGATCGGCTGCCTCACCTTTAAATCTTTATCTGGTTCCTGTCCTGTCTTTTTGAAATCTCTCATCAGGACCTACAGCCCCTCACGGAACCTGAGATCCTCTCATCTGCACCTCTTACTCACTCCCCCTGTCAAACTCTGCAGATCCGGAGGCCGGAGATTTGCATTTCTGGCCCCCAAACTTTGGAATTCCCTCCCCCTCTCTCTCAAAACCTCCAATTCCCTCCCCCTCTTCCGTAAATCCCTAAAAACTTGGCTCTTCCCTCAATCTGGCTAAACCCTTCCAGTCCCTCAGCAGTCTGCCAGCGCCAGGAAACCCATGGTGTCAGCGCGCTTTATAAAATCCCCTTACAATACAATGAGTGCAGAGGCCCTTTGTGAATCAGGCCCATGTGAATAGATACAAAATCAGTACCTCTGTAGTTGGTAGGTCTGTGGAGTGACTCAATCCAGGAAATCCTGCAGAGCAAATCAGGTGAGGTGCCAATCCTACCGGATGTGGTTATCCAGGCAGTAGTCCTTTATGAACATATAGAGGGATGTCCACATATCGGCCTCTCAAATGTCAATGACTGCAACACCACGAGCCAGCACAGTGGTAGCAGCCTTTGGTCTGGTGGAGTGAGCACATAACACTTCTGGGGACTGTTTATGAACTAGCTCATATCAGATCTTTTGCATAGGGCAATCCTTCTGGAAATGTTCCTCCTCTGTAGCACTTTTCTCATTTTCCCTCTGGAAAAGCCAACAAAAAGTTGGTCTTCTTGCCGGTATTCTCTGGTTTGATCAATTTAAAAACAAAACTAAAAGGCCTCCTAGGATCAAGTCAGTGAAGATGTTCCTTCTCCATAGAGAAGTGAGGTCAAGCATAGAAGCTCGTCAGAGTAATGGATTGCCCTATGTAACAGGTGTAACCACCTTCGGCAGAAAGATGCCTTTGTCCGGAAAGAATGAAGTGTATGGTTGTGGGACACAAAATGCCTGGATTGATCGCAGATGTGGATGCAACAAGAAACATCATCTTGATGGTCAGGAAATAAAAGGAGCAACTGTTCATAGATTCGAATGGTGTGCACATTAGATAAGTGAGAACCAAACTAAGGCCCCACTGCTGAATCACAAAAGCTGTTGGTGGGACCATGTAGGTCAATCCCTTCAAAAAAGGCATCACAATGGGTGACTTAAAGAGGGATGGCTGATCCGCTAACCATAAAAAGCCTAACAGGACAACAAGTATCTTTTAACTGTGTCCACATAAGGACCTTACTGGGTAAATGAAAGACTAAACAGAAGGATGTGTGACAAGCTTGTTTGTAAGGGTTGAGCTTGTCAGAGCTAACATTTGGCAACAAACCTCTCCCAGCAGCTTGAATATAGACTAAGTGGAGGGGTACCTGGCTGCCAAAATGACCACTTCCTAAGGAAGATCGAAAGCCATCAACTGTCGCCTCTTAATTTCCATGCACAAAGGTGTAGATGATGCAGGTTAGGATGCAGGATTAAGCTATACTAGTGCAACAGAAGGTTCTCCTGCAGGGGCAGCTGAACTTGAGGAGAAATGCTCATGGCCAGAAGTTCTGGTACTACACTTGCCTCCCCCAGTACTGTGCCACTAGGATGACTTGGAACCGGTTTTCCTCATCTTTCTCAGCATTCTAGCCAAGAGAGGGAAGTGGGGAAAGGCATACAGCAGCCCTGCTCCACAATGCAGATGTGTTTTTTCACACGTACTGGCCAATAGTGAGGACCCCGGGTACACTGTGTATGCACTCACTAGTTTTCTAGTGGTGCGTGATTTGCCCATTTCTGCAAAACGGGTATCTGGTTGGCTGAAGCCAGGAGTGTCGATGGGGCACAACGTTGATGGGAGGCCAATGGCCTTCACAGAAGAGAAGACGAATGGTGAAAGGCACAGAGAGAGGCTGGTGGACGAGAGGTGCGGGCGAGAATGGCAACGAGTGCTCAACCTGGATTTGAAGGAGTAATAGTGCTGCAAGTGTGGCCGGAGGGAGGAGAGCAGTGCCGTCCCACTAACAGTGGTCAAGAGCACCCAAGGGAAGGCACGTTGGATGAGACAGCCGTAACTATGTTCAGGGGTTATGGCTTCATGCAAGTACTGTGAGCAAGCACACACCAGGAAACAGGTATTCTACTGCTGATAGCGCGCTGCTGCTGGCGCCTTGCTATTTTTAACTTTCCCTGGTAAATATTTTTGTTCGTTTTATTTGTTCGTTTTTCCCTTGTTTTTAGGGACCGGGCTGGGCTGTTTTTCCCCCCTCCACTCACCGCACATAATAGAGTTTACACCACCGCTTTGGTGGGTCCTGGGTCCCTTGGGAGGTTCGGGGTCCGCATTCGAGCGCCATCTTGCTTTGGGCTCTGGCAAGACCGGCGGGCGCCATCTTGGAGCGTTCTTACGCTCGTCTTCTTCCGGGGAGCGCCTACTTAAGGCGGACCCTTAGATGCCTGCGTTCTGAAACAGGTATTCTACTGCTGATAGCGCGCTGCTGCTGGCGCCTTGCTACTTTTAACTTTCCCTGGTAAATATTTTTGTTCGTTTTATTTGTTCGTTTTTCCCTTGTTTTTAGCGGACCGGGCTGGGCTGTTTTTCCCCCCTCCACTCACCGCACATAATAGAGTTTACACCACCGCTTTGGTGGGTCCTGGGTCCCTTGGGAGGTTCGGGGTCCGCATTCGAGCGCCATCTTGCTTTGGGCTCTGGCAAGACCGGCGGGCGCCATCTTGGAGCGTTCTTACGCTCGTCCTCTTCCGGGGAGCGCCTACTTAAGGCGGACCCTTAGATGCCTGCGTTCTGAAACAGGTATTCTACTGCTGATAGCGCGCTGCTGCTGGCGCCTTGCTATTTTTAACTTTCCCTGGTAAATATTTTTGTTCGTTTTATTTGTTCGTTTTTCCCTTGTTTTTAGCGGACCGGGCTGGGCTGTTTTTCCCCCCTCCACTCACCGCACATAATAGAGTTTACACCACCGCTTTGGTGGGTCCTGGGTCCCTTGGGAGGTTCGGGGTCCACATTCGAGCGCCATCTTGCTTTGGGCTCTGGCAAGACCGGCGGGCGCCATCTTGGAGCGTTCTTACGCTCGTCTTCTTCCGGGGAGCGCCTACTTAAGGCGGACCCTTAGATGCCTGCGTTCTGAAACAGGTATTCTACTGCTGATAGCGCGCTGCTGCTGGCGCCTTGCTATTTTTAACTTTCCCTGGTAAATATTTTTGTTCGTTTTATTTGTTCGTTTTTCCCTTGTTTTTAGCGGACCGGGCTGGGCTGTTTTTCCCCCCTCCACTCACCGCACATAATAGAGTTTACACCACCGCTTTGGTGGGTCCTGGGTCCCTTGGGAGGTTCGGGGTCCGCATTCGAGCGCCATCTTGCTTTGGGCTCTGGCAAGACCGGCGGGCGCCATCTTGGAGCGTTCTTACGCTCGTCTTCTTCTGGGGAGCGCCTACTTAAAGTCGTCCCCTCCCGCGCAGCGGGACGCGCAGTTAGGACGCCTTCGCTGTGCCGGAGTCCTGCCCGTCTGCGCTCGTCCGCGCAAGGGAGACGCAGGACGCGGCAGGACACTATCGTGCTGCAAGTATGAGCTATCAGTATTCTAGTCAGGCTCTTCATTCGATCAGACGATGTTTGCCCTCTTGTTTGCACTCGGCTCAGCATCCTCTGTGCGGCCCTCATACTTGTCCATGTGGATGGTGGGAATTATCGGCACCGACGATGGCCCCTAGCCAGGTACTACCGCATTGTAAGAAGGAACCTTTACCCCCTAGTGCCGTTAAACTTTGGCACCACAATATCAGATCCCTGTCGAAACATCATCGAGATATCTATGAACTTATCTCCTTAGAAAGCCCTGATGTCTTCTTCATGACGGAGACCTGGCTAGGTGATGAGGATACGGCCATTATTAATCTGGCCCTCCCTCCGGGCTACGCAATCCATACATTAAATCGCAAGGGGAGAGGCGGAGGCATAGCCGTGGCTTTTAAAACTTGCTTCACTTGCACCTGGAAGCCTATGAACTTGGCTGGCGCAGAGTGTGCCTATTTTTCCATCGGCTTTAGTCAGCATCAAACATCGTCAGGTCTTTTGATTTACCGCCCTCCAGGGAGTGACAGTGCTTTCAGGAAAGCCCTTCCTGAGCTGGTAAGCTCTCTCTCTCTGTTCTCCTCCAACATCACCATCATCGGCGATCTTAATATACACTTTGATGCCATGGAGATACCAGCGGTTAGAGGTCTGCTGGATGATCTTGAAGCAGTACAGCTACTCCAACTGGTCCGTCATCCGACCCATGAGGGAGGCCATACCCTCGATCCGGTCTTTACAAATCTTCAACTGGTCGAGGTTTCACCCCCTAGACCCATGGGATGGAGTGATCATTACCTCATTGAGCTCTCTGTCACAATGGTGACACAATCTATTGGGAAGCCTGGTAAAACATCTTTCAGGCGGCCCTGGAAAAAGCTCAAATTGGAGGATTTCCATCGTCTCCTGCTCACTACACCTCTGGCTCACACGGATGACGTTGCAATCGGCTATACCATCTTTCGCGCTTGGATTGTTAAAATCCTTGACGTATTAATCCCAGCCGGCTGGAGTAGGAATCGACATTCTCAGCATAATCCCTGGTACACGGAGGCACTCAGGTGTATTAAAGCCACCTGCCGACAAGCCGAAAGCGCATGGAGGAAGAATTATGATAAAGACCTGAAAGTATGCTATCTGGCCAAGGTAAAGACATACCATAGAGCTGTCTGCCGGGCCCGAGCCGACTACTATGCACGGGAGTTCCAGGCGAGTTCTAACCCGTCCAAACTGGTCTTTAAAGTCTTGAAGGAGCTCACAGTGAACAGACTTCCTATTACGGAGATCTGTTCCCTTGCCCACTGTGAGTCGTTAGCCAGCTTCTTTGTGGAAAAAGTAAATGCCATCTACCGCTCTTTTCCTAAAGTTGACCCTGACGGTACGACCTTGACATTGCGTACTTCTCAGTGCTTGGCCTCTCTCTCTATACCATCGGAGCAGGAGTTTAATCTCCTAGCGGCCAAGGTCAAGTCTGGCTCTCCGGATGATCCTTTGAGACCTGCCCAGTTTATGGACTCGGCCTCCTTCTTCCTTCCTCCTATCCGCCATCTGGTGGAGCAATCCCTTACCATCTGTACAGTTCCACCAAGTTGGAAGGCTGCCTGTGTCATGCCCATTATAAAAAAGCCTGGATTGGATCCGTTGAAGCCGGAGAGTTATCGACCCATCTCCCTTCTTCCCTGGGTGGCAAAGATTACAGAGGCCCATGTGAATAACATCTTAACAAACCATCTGGCATCTGCACATCTACTAGATCCCACTCAGAATGGCTTTAGACCTGGTCATAGTACAGAGACGGCACTTCTATTCATGGTCGAACACCTCCGCTCTGTACTAGATGCAGGTCAAACGGCGGCAGTGGTCCTTTTGGACCTTAGTGCCGCCTTTGACACTGTATCTCACACCATTCTTATTCGAAGGCTTAGTGAGGCAGGTATTTCAGGCAGGGCGTTGGATTGGTTTCAATCGTTCCTTTCGGAATGATCCTTTCAGGTTGTGGTGCCACCGTTCAGATCCAAGCCCCACGCTATCACTCAAGGAGTCCCGCAAGGTTCGGCGTTGAGCCCCACTCTCTTCAACCTCTACGTTCAACCTTTGGCGGAGGTTGCGAAGAGTTGGGGTCTCACTATGGTATCATACGCCGATGATACCCAGTTGGCGGTGGCTCTTAATGGGGACTCTGACCAACTGGCATCAAGCTTTGCGGATGGTTTGAGGGCCGTTGCTAGTTGGCTTACGGCCAACTGTTTACAACTCAACGCCCTCAAAACTGAGGTGATGGTGTTGGGGAAACATCCTGATCTGTGGGGTGCTAGCTGGTGGCCTGAGGAGCTGGGACCTCCCCCAAAACCTGTCTCTGAACTTAAAAATCTTGGCGTCTGGTTGGATTCCAAACTAACCTTCTCGTTCCACACTAAGAAGGTGGCATCCATGTGCTTCGGCATTCTTCGTGGCTTGAGGCCTATCCTCAAATTTTTCGATGCCCCCACCCGCCAGATGGTGATCCAAGCTAGCGTATTATCGAGGCTCGACTACGCGAGCTCACTGTTCTTGGGCGCCAACCAGGCGGAAGTCTTGCGACTTCAACGGGTGCAGAACGCGGCAGCTAGGGCCCTTGTGGGCCTGCCGCGTTTCTGCTCAGCCCGCAGTACAATCTTCAATTTGCACTGGCTGCCAGTAATCAGGCGCATAGAGTTGAAGTCCCTCTGCTTTGCTTTTAAAATTCTTAAATCTGACACCCCCATCATCCTTCAGCACCTTCTGTCTCTGTACACCCCTTCGCGTAGCCTTCGTTCTGCCGGCCAAAATTTGGCACTTGTCCCCCGCTTTCAAAAATGCAGATTGGGTGGCCGATCATTTACGGTCTTAGCCTCTAAACTATGGAACGCACTTCCTGCCTACATTCGCTCTTTGGATGACCTTCTTGCTTTTAGAAAAGCTGTAAAAACCCATTTTTTTCCTTTGTCTTATTAATCATTCCCTACTTTTTCTGTGTTGTTAGTTATGTTACCTTTTCAGATACAGCGCCGGGACGCCCCTTAGCTGGGGCAGCTGTGCGCTTAAAAAATCCAAATAACATAACATAACACCCTGTGTTACTGACTTGCTGTGCATGTGTACTTGGTGGGGTTGTAGTGTATATTCGGATGGTACTCAACAGTTACGCTGTAAGTTAACCTGTTTGTGCATACTTTTGTTTGCATGTCCTCATGCATGAAGTTCTAACATGTGGTTGAGGGATTTTTTCCCTTGGTTTTCTGGAGATTTTGAGACATGAAACAACTAGTGGTGCGTGAAGTGTCACATTGAGGTGGACACACTTTGAGAAACACACTGTGGTGTTTAATGGTGATGGGCTCATGGAGATATTGTTAAGTAGATGCTAATAGCCTTATGTTTTATTTTTCTTGAGGGTGCTGGTTCTACTCAAAGGAAGAAGACAGAGTAAGACCTAAGGAGGAAACCCATAACGGCAGACACTGCGTGGAATGAACTTCGTTTATTCTTATCCATTTTCGTTAATCATAGATGTGTGACAAATAAATAAAATGGTATAACAGGTTGGTCTGAGCTGGTATTTCTTGTCCCGTAACAGCCACTTGGCTGCCAAAATGGCACTAACCACTTTGGAAGGAAGATCGAAAGCCAGAATCTCTGACAGAATATCGAGGCTGAAAATATCGACAGACAAAATATCGACGCTGGAATATCGAAGGCAAGTATATCGACACCCTATCTACAACATGGTAAGTACAAAAATATCGACACAAAAATATCGATGTTAAAAATATCGTAATTAAAAATATTGTTTTTTAAAAAAAAGGTAAAATTAAGTAAATTGTACTTATATATATTTTAAACTTATGTTAAAATGTGTTATAATGTTTAAAATGAATAAATAATACATATTTACTATTAAACATTTAATTACAATTAATAATAAAATATATAATATATACTTAAATAATTATAATATATACATAATTTTTTTAATAATTATAAAATATTCACAAATACTACAATTTAAAAATACATCAACACTCATAAAATAATAACATAAATAATAATAAATAATTATATTTAATAAATAACAACAATTAAATATACTTTCAATATTTTTAAAATTAATTAAATACAACATTATGTAACATCTTAAATACATAAAAAAAAATAATAATATTAAATAGCATAAGGGTAAAAATTACTATTCAAACTCCAGAGGTTGCAACAGTAGATAAAGCGTTGGATAGCGTAGGGGTAACAATTACTATTCCAACTCCAGCGAGTGCAACATTAGGGAAAGCGTTGGATAGCGTAAGAGTAAAAATTACTATTCCCACTCCAGTGAGTGCAACAGTAGGGAAAGCATTGGATAGCGTGTGGGTAAAAATTACTATTCCAACTCCAGTGAGTGGAACAGTAGGGAAAGCATTGGATAGCGGGTATGTAAAAATTACTATTCCCACTCCAATGAGTGCAACATTAGGGAAAGCGTTGGATAGCGTAAGAGTAAAAATTACTATTCCCACTCCAGAGAGTGCAACAGTAGGGAAAACATTGGATAGCGGGTGGGTAAAAATTACTATTCCAACTCCAGTGAGTGGAACAGTAGGGAAAGCGTTGGATAGCGGATATGTAAAAATGACTATTCCCACTCCAATGAGTGCAACATTAGGGAAAGCGTTGGATAGCGTAAGAGTAAAAATTACTATTCCCACTTCAGAGAGTGCAACAGTAGGGAAAACGTTGGATAAAGGGTGGGTAAAAATTACTATTCCCACTCCAGTGAGTGGAACAGTAGGGAAAACGTTGGATAGCGTATGGGTACAAATTACTATGCCAACTCCAAAGGGTGCAACAGTAAGAAAAACGTTGGATAGCGTAAAAATATTATTTAATATTCAAACTCCAAAGGGTGCAACAGTATGGAAAGCGTTGGATAGCGTAGATTGGCTAATTACTATTCCAACTCCAGAGGGTGCAACAGTAGGGAAAACGTTGGATAGCGTAGGGGGAAAAATTACTATTCCCACTCCAGAGAGTGCAACAGTTGGGAAAGCGTTGGATAGCGTAAAAGTAAAAATTACTATTCCCACTCCAGAGAGTGCAACAGTAGGGAAAACGTTGGATAGTGGGTGGGTAAAAATTACTATTCCAACTCCAGTGAGTGGAACAGTAGGGAAAGCGTTGGATAGTGGATATGTAAAAATGACTATTCCCACTCCAATGAGTGCAACATTAGGGAAAGCGTTGGATAGCGTAAGAGTAAAAATTACTATTCCCACTCCAGAGAGTGCAACAGTAGGGAAAACGTTGGATAACGGGTGGGTAAAAATTACTATTCCCACTCCAGTGAGTGGAACAGTAGGGAAAGCGTTGGATAGCGGGTATGTAAAAATGACTATTCTCACTTCAATGAGTGCAACATTAGGGAAAACGTTGGATAGCTTAAGAGTAAAAATTACTATTCCCACTCCAGAGAGTGCAACAGTAGGGAAAACGTTGGATAACGGGTGGGTAAAAATTACTATTCCCACTCCAGTGAGTGGAACAGTAGGGAAAGCGTTGGATAGCGTATGGGTAAAAATTACTATGCCAACTCCAAAGGGTGCAACAGTAAGAAAAACGTTGGATAGCGTAAAAATATTATTTAATATTCCAACTCCAAGGGTGCAACAGTATGGAAAGCGTTGGATAGCGTAGATTGGCTAATTACTATTCCAACTCCAGAGGGTGCAACAGTAGGGAAAACATTGGATAGCGTAGGGGGAAAAATTACTATTCCCACTCCAGAGAGTGCAACAGTTGGGAAAGTGTTGGATAGCGTAGGGAGAAAAATTACTATTCCCACTCCAATGAGTGCAACATTAGGGAAAGTGTTGGATAGCGTAAGGGTAAAAATGACTATTCCAACTCCAGTGAGTGGAACAGTAGGGAAAGCGTTGGATAGCGTATGGGTAAAAATTAATATTCCAACTCCAAAGGGTGCAACAGTATTGAAAGCGTTGGATAGCGTAGGTGGGAAAATTACTATTCCAACTCCAGAGGGTGCAACAGTACGGACAACTTTGGATAGCGTTGGGGGAAAAAATACTATTCCCACTCCAGAGAGTGCAACAGTAGGGAAAGCGTTGGATAGCGTAGGGAGAAAAATTACTATTCCAACTCTAAAGGGTGCAACAGTAGGGAATGCCAATTAATAAATATTTACAAAATATATTACACATCATTTTAATTAATTACAATTAAATTACTTCCCACCCTATTCCCCTATAAACCCACAACCCACTCTGGTACTAAAACATAACATTTAATAATAATTAACATTAATTACCAATTAAATAAATAATTTCTCAATTAAAATAATTAATTGCCAATTAATAATTAAATAATACATTAATTATTTACAATTTAATTACTTCCCACCCTATTCCCCTATAAACCCACAACCCGCTCTGGTACTAAAACATAACATTTAATAAAAATTAACATTAATTACCAATTAAATAATTAATTTATCAAATAAAATAATTAATTGCCAATTAATAATTACAATTAAATTACTTCCCACCCTATTCCCCTATAAACCCACAACCCACTCTTGTACTAAAACATAACATTTAATAATAATTAACATTAATTACCAATTAAATAATTAATTTATCAATTAAAATAATTAATTGCCAAAAAAATACTATTCCCACTCCAGAGAGTGCAACAGTAGGGAAAGCGTTGGATAGCGTAGGGAGAAAAATTACTATTCCAACTCCAAAGGGTGCAAAAGTAGGGAATGCCAATTAATAAATATTTACAAAATATATTACACATCATTTTCATTAATTACAATTAAATTACTTCCCACCCTATTCCCCTATAAACCCACAACCCACTCTGGTACTAAAACATAACATTTAATAATAATTAACATTAATTACCAATTAAATAAATAATTTCTCAATTAAAATAATTAATTGCCAATTAATAATTAAATAATACATTAATTATTTACAATTTAATTACTTCCCACCCTATTCCCCTATAAACCCACAACCCGCTCCGGTACTAAAACATATAATTTACTTAAAATTAAATTTATTAATATATAAAAATAATACACATATAATATAAATTAATTTAAATACTTAACAAAAACATATAACACATACATAATAAAAATCAAAAAAATAATACAAATATCGATATTAATAACATCGAAATTAGTTACATCGATATATATGCTATCGATATTACTAACTTCGATATTACTTACATCGATATAAATGAATTCGATATTACTTACCTCAGGGTCGATATTCTGTCCTACGATATTCTTGACATCGATATTCTGTACCTTCGAAATTTTAAACACGATATTTTGGTAGGTCGAAATTTTCAGCTCGATATTTTGACTGTGTACCCGAAAGCCATCAACTGTCGTTGCTTAATTGCCGTGCATGGAGTGTAGATCATGCAGGTTTGGGTGCAGGACTCAGCTATGCTGCTGCGGCAGAAGGTTCTCCTGAAGGGGCAGCTGAACTTGAGGTGAAATGCTCATGGCCAGAAGTTTCGGTACCACCGTCTCCTCACACAGAACAGCACCACTAGGATGACTTGGGCCTAGTTTTTCCTCATCTTTTTCAGAATTCTGGCCAGGAGAGGGAAGGGGGAAGGCATGCAGCAGTCCTGCTCCCCAATGCAGATGGAAGGAATGTATATGGAAGGAATCTACTAAGGAGGACTGCCTTGGGAACTCCAATGATTAAAGGTTTGACATTACGGGTTCTCTGTAGTGGCGAATAGAGTGAGCCAGGCATCTCCACATTGCTGGAGGACCCCCAGTGCCACCTCCGAGTTTAACTGCAGTTTGTGATCTCTGAGGGATGGGTGGCTGAGTTTGTCCTCTCTGGCTTTTAAATATCCTGCAAGGTGTTGACCAATCAGAGTGCTACCCTGAGCGTTCAGCTACTTCCTGAGGCACACAGGAGCCATGACCCCACTCTGCCCTGTTTGTTGCAGTACCACATGGCGAATTAGATGCTTGTGAGAACCTTCACCAGTTCCCTTTGATGTTGATGGATTACTTCAGTGCCAAGGAAATTGCTTGCAACTCCAACAAGTTGATGAGGAAACAAACTTCCGCTGGGGATCAGACTCCTTTGACCTCCACCTCCCCACAACCCAGAAATAATGCATTTGTCAAGACCCTTAGCTCTGGGTGGGATAGGGAGAGTGGTCTGCCATATGCCCAATTGTGGTTGGGCAGCCACCATTGCAGATCTTTTGCAGCCTCCTTTAGCACCAGGATTGAGTCTGACTTCAGATCCCACTGTAGATCCGGCATGTGCCAGCTATCATGGTTCACAAGCAAGATACAGAAGGCCAAGAAGCCTCAGAGCCGCACTCACTAAGACCCAGGTCAAGGGTCGAAACATCAGGATCATAGCCCGAACAACCTGGGCTCGTTGAGGAGGATGAAAAGCTCGAAAAAGCACCCTATCCAGGTTGGATCCATTGTAAGGATGCACTGTAAAAGAGTAAGGTGTGACTTCGACATACTGATTGAGAAAGGCAGCAATGTTAACAAGGTAACTAACCTTTGACCGAAGGTGGTTGATGATTGTTTCAGGCGAGTCCGCTTTCATTAGCCAGTTGTCGAGGTATGGGAAGATCGGTATTGCCAACCTCCACAGTTGGGCTGCAACCACAACAATCACCTTTGTGAACACTTGAGGTGTACTGGTCAGGCCAAAGGGGAGCAAAGAGAACTGAAAGTGCTCTTTGCCCACCTGAAACCACATTTAACGCCTGTAGGACGGCGATGTGAAAATGTGTCCTCCAAGTCAAGTACTACTATCCAGTCTCCTGAATCCATGGCAGGCAGAACTTGGTCAGGGTGAGCATTTCCCACTTGTCCTTTTGAGGAAAAAAGTTTAGAGGGCAGAACTCTAGGATGGGATGAAGGCCTCCATCTTTTTTTAGCACCAAAAAGTAACAGGTGTAACAACCAGTCTCAGTGTCTGGTTCGGACACCCTCTCTTTCGCTTCCTTAGCCAAGAGAACTTTCACTTCTTCACAGAGTATGGACAAGTGATCTTCTGGGAGGTGTTGCTGTGTGGATGACATGTCCGAGTAAAAGACAGAAAAGGTAGGGCGTATTCATGTTTCTCGATCTGAAGCACTCATTGATCTGATGTGATGCTCCGCCATCCGGGGGGTATGAAAGTTAATTCTACCTCCTACCGGGCGATCATGGTCCGCCAGGCTCAAATCAATTATGCTGTGGGGTTAGGGCGAAGGGTCTAGGTGGAACGTTGCCCTGGGGGCTTGAGTGTAGATGGCTAACAGCCCAACCTTGCCCGGAGTGCTGTTGGCTAACTACCCTGCCTCACCCTAGAAAGCGCAGGTAGGCCTGCTGCTGCTGGAGAGGGTATTGGCCTTACCTCTGCTGATAACCCTTCCAAAGCAACAAAAAGGGTATTGCTGTAGGGGAACTTCCTAACAGGCTGAGCGAGGACGAGAAAGCAAACGGGGGCCTTGCTCTCCTTGAATTAGTCAAGAGCCGAGTTAGGCTTCGACCTGAAAAGTTTTTAACTATGGAATGGCAGATCCATCAGGATTTGCTAAACGTCCAATGAAAGGCCTGTCGAGAGAATCCAGGCGATCTACCTAAGCTCTACCCAACCAGTCGGTGTGCCACGGAAGCGACAGAAGCGTCGGAGGAGGTTCACACCCATTACACTCGCGATAATGAGACTTTCTTCGAACTCCGGATATATAAGTCACTGTCTGAAACGCCCATAGAAAAACGCTGCTTTCTATATCCATATTTTACAACGAGTTGTGATTTTAAACTAACCATACCGGCAGGTTCAAGAATATGAATCCCCTGATGAAGGGCCTAGTGACCGAAATGCATTGGGCAAGGGATATATATGTGTGAAAGAAAATTATTGATATGAAAATAACATAATGAAAAGTTAAAAAATTCAAGAAAATTCAAATAAAACTTTATTCAAAGGAACTTTCAACAAAATTGTCAATCAGGTGTTTTTTAAACATCATTTTTCTGAGTGCGTTTGGGGACGTTGTTCACTTTTGGAATAACGCTACAGGACTGACTTGTTTGTAGGAGGGTCAGGAGGAAAGTAGCCCCTCCCCATCTTTAAGAAAACTCGTCCAGTCTGGTTTCCCGCAGGGGCACAGGCACCATGGCCAACACAATGGCAATAAGTCTAATTGCCGAAAAAAGTATGCAAAACCATCAAGCATTGTACTCCTGCTTCATTGACTTCAAGGCGGCCTTTGACCGTATAAACCGTCAACTACTATGGTCCAAATTAAAGCAGCAGGGCTTGCCGGACACAATTCTAAACCCTATAATGGATTTATATACAGATACCTGGATGCAGGTAAAGATTGCTAATGGGCACCGGCTGACACGAAAGATCAACACACATGACGGATTAAAACAGGGCTGTGTGCTGGCCCCTTATCTTTTTAATTTGTTCATGGCAGACCTAACCTTAAGGCTGGATGAAACCAATGCTCACCCACCGCGGCTAGGAACACTACGCCTGACACATCTCTCCTATGCCGACGATGTGGTGCTCCTAAGTCAAACAAAAATAGGTCTGCAACGTCTCCTGCACGAACTGGCAGATTACACAAAGCTTAATCTTCTCGAAATCAAGAGCCAGAAAACAAAGATCATGATACTGACCCGTCGACGAAATACTATGCCGGTTTTTGTTATAGACAATAAAAAATTGGAAGTGGTGGGCAATTACAAGTATTTGGGAATACAATTGGACAGTCGCCTCAACTTCTCTCAGCACTTCGATGCCATCGAAAAAAAAGGAATAGCCCTGTTACATGCGTTCAATAGCATTTCCAAACAGCTCAAGGCTTGTTTTTTAATCCACTTCTGACAGTCATCAAAGCCAAGCTGCTACCTACAATAGGCTATGGCAGCGTGTTACATCATGGCAGAAGTGCACAGCTCCTAGACCGAATTCAAACTAGAGCCTACAAGCGGGTTTTTAGTGTATCGTCCAATGCCTCACCTGCGCAGGTCCGATTGGAGTTCGGCCTGCAATCCCAAGAACTGCAAAAAAAGTATGAGACCATTAAATTCTGGTACGATATTTGGATGAACAGGAAAACAGGAATTAACCAAGCCACCTGGGAAGCAATGCAAAATAACCCTAATTCTCAGTACGCTAAGTATTTAAAACTATCCCTCGACACTACTGAACTTACAGCCCTGTGGCAAACTAACCTACTGGTATCATCATTCAAGCTGGCGATTAAAAGGGCTGCAAACAGGCACTCTCTGATCAATGACAAGTTAATCTTCAGTCACAGAGCGCACGCCTGGATGATAATACAATCATACAAAGTGCTTAAACCTGCAGCCTACTTTGGTCTTTCCTTTTCCTCACATGTCAAAACGAAATACCTTAATTTGAGGATGGGTAATCTGCCGACAAATGCTGACAAATCGGATTGGAGGAAACCGGACACTAAGGAGTGTGATCTATGTGGAGATGCAAAACAAGACTTTATCCATCTACTATGCATCTGTCCTGCACTGGATCAGGAACGACGGTACTGGTTAAAGTCAAAGTTAATTGAACATAGAATACGTACCTGTCGCTACGCGGTCATACAAGCCTTGTGTACAGTGGATCCACAATTGATCTGCAGATTAGTCAAATTTGTCATGAACTTTGAGAACAAAAGGGGTATTACCGCACAAGTTTGAAAAGTAAATTAAATTTTGTTTTCTCCTTTATTTTTTATTTTTTTTAATGTTATGCAAGACATCCACCTACCTTTTGTTCTTTGGTAGTTAACGGAAGACGAGTTTTTACTTACTGTTGCACAACAAGTAAATGGACAATATATAATTGAATTTACTTGGCACTGGATGTTTCTTGTACGTACCTTTGTATTTTAATGTTGCTAAATTTAAATCATGGATGCTCGTTGATCATTCATTTTAAATGGCTGTTCCTTTTTCTACTTTTTGTAATGGTTTTTATTAACTATACAATAAAGTTTATTTACTCTCTCTTCCAGTCTTCCTTGATGAGATGTTAGTGTTCTATGACTGTATTGCACACAATGAAGCTATTGCATTGTACTGTTTTGTTTCCAGTGGTAATTATCCCCTGAAAAGATGAAAAAGGCGGCTCCCTAAATCACTTATAGTCACTGCTCTAGAAAATCATGCACCCCTTTGGCATTCATGGTCCTGTTTGCTCTCCCATGTGGCAGTGAGGCCATGCTGCATAAGTCCAGCTGCGACTTTCCTGGCTTTGGAAGTGGCATTAAACACCAACTTCCAGTCCTGCCTGGTACTGTCAGGGTACCCAAATGAAGATCTTTTTTATAAGGAGTCCATTTTCAGATTAGATTAAAAATGACCCACTTCTAAATTTCTTTCAAACAAAATATATTAATATATTTGTGGATTTAATTCATCAGGTTTTTATGAAGTGACATTGAAAGACAATCGAATGATTTCATAATAAGAAACAGCCAACACATGGTTCGAGGTGGCCATCTTTTTCAAGGCTCAATTTATTATAAGTGTTATTGAATATAGGTCTCATTCTCTGTGTCAAACCAATTATGCTTATAGGCAATTCCGAAGGCGATCCATCAAAATAATGTACATTAATTTTATCTTCCATCTCAGTAGCAAGTTTTTATTTCTCCCCAACAAGAAGTATAAGGAGATTGAACACCACGATCTGTAAAGTGATTCACTGGTAAGAGTTGTCAAAAAGTGCCTAGACCAGGGATGTCTGACCCTATCATGTGTCAGTTACTATCCTACACTATGATGGTTATATAATCTACACAAATAGAGCTTGTACGGTCCTTATTTTGGATGCACACATCAATACATCTGGATCAGTTGATTATGGATCTTGAAATAGGCTTATAAATGTATTCTTGAAATTAGTTTTGATGTATAGTTTGATTTCTTGATGGAAACTGGATTTTTGTTATGTGAATTGATTCATGGAAGATGTATAATAATGATTCAAGAATTATGTGTTTTTGTTATACAAGAATTGATATATGGAAGTTGTATGATTCTATTTAAAGAAACCTGCAATAACAAACAAGGCAATACATTAGAAAGTTGTACAATGTATATGTCACACTGATACAAATCTTTTAAGGACTCTCTGCCGAAAGTAACATCTGGTTACGTACTTGCCTTAGCAGCAGGTTTAAGTGCAACAGATGCATCTGTTGCAAATACGTACCAAATGGAATGAGTGTGTTTACATGTGGTAAAACACAGTCTGTTTATCAAATTCAAACTTTCATTAATTGCAAGTTCACATTTGGTTTTTATATCATGCAGATAATTTGTAAACAGGCCTTTTTAGGTTCCTCTATTAGTTGGCATTGCAACACTTTTTGAATCTGGCAAAAGTGCATGATTTCAAGATGGCATGCCCTACTGGCTGGAAAAGAGATAAATAAGACTTGTTTGGGCGGTTTCTAAATACCATTGTGAGTGGGATGATACCACACTGATTGTTAACTTACTTTGGAAGGTACGTCTCTTTGAGCTTAGACATTGATTGTTGTAATAATAGCATACCGAGGGCATGATTATCAGAAGGATGTTTCCACTTAGTTGCCTGTATTATTTTTGTATATTTTTCTGCAGAGAAAATGCTTTTGTTGCTGTATAGATTTTGCGGGCACAATGAATTTCAATGATCCTCATGGATGAAAAGTGAAGTAGAATTCAAATCCACAATAGGATACATGACTGCAGTTAATCTATATAATTTAAATTTAGTCATAGCAAACAAAGTTTGAGCATCGGATCCTAACATACGTTATGTGTCACTGGTTCCTTATGGGAAACTTATATGTTGTGACATTTTTCTTTTTTCTACATGAGACTTGTCACTGAGGTATCTCTGAATATGTTTAATCTTATACTTTTAAGATATATCCAAATTTTGTATGATGAAATTACAGGGACTGCTCTAATGCCTTGACTTTTGAAAGAAATGATGTATGAAGATACAAGAAGGGATATTGTATATATAAATCAGTGGTAGGTTTGTTAAGATGTGTATGGGGGTTCTCAGAGCTATCCAAACTGTGAGTAATTAGACAATAGCATTCTTCAATGTGCTTGTAGATGCATTCCTTACTGAAGACTTCTCAGATGAGAAGCTTCTGAGCTACTGGTAGCTGTTTAGCTACCTGTATGTAGCTCTCTTGTGTGCAGCACAGTGAACTAAATTACAAGCTTTTGCTTGGTTGAATTTATATATTTATTCTAAAACTGAAAAGCATGTATTTGAGATGAAAATGTGTGTGTATTTTCAGAACACATAAGTTGATGTTTGGGGAATAATGATTGCATTTCCAATATATATTTAAAGCAGACATTTGAGTGACAAAAATTATACAGTGTTGGGAATCACTTATTACTAATATTTTTAACATGATGCTAGTCGCATTGCAGCAATGACTGTTATGTTAGCCAAGTAGAGGCATTTGACAAAGATAAAGCATTTTTTACATTCCTGCTGGTAACCATCCTGATGCACAGAGGTGGTCACTGCTAGTACTCTTGCATATGGTGGTCATCAACAAAACCTTGTCTTATGTGGTTACTATAACATCTCTAATAATATTAGTAACTCAGGAAGATTTTCATTGAACATAAGTAGATCTTATTACAGAAAAGGTTGGAGACCCCTGCTCTATTTTATTGGGTAATCCATTACACTGAGGAAGCTACATAACTCCCTTTATAATCTATACTTTATACTAGAATTATTTATTTGATTAGCTATGTACTTCATTAATTTATTTACTGTAACTCTTTGCATTGTGACATAAGTGAAAGAATCAAAGATAGTTGATGAATAACTTTTTTACTATGTGCCCCCTTTCTTTGTAAACCAATTGTAGTAAAGAGGGTATTCCACAGACTTAAATATTATTGGGATCAATTGATCAAGAAAATAAGAGCACAAATTGTATAAATATGTGAATTATTAAATTATTAGGCAAAGTTAAATATTAAGATGGAGGCCAATGCTGTTTGTAGTAGACATCCATTTTCTGTCCATATATACAAATTTGAATTTGATTGCACTTTATTGTTTATATCAATTTGTTGCATGTAGGATTATCAATAGTTTTTTAGACTATTTAAGTGTCAAATAGAATATTTGTGTATACACATTAACCATTTCAATGTATATTACTTGAGGATGTGAATTAATAATAGAGGTTATTTTGAAACTTTGTATGTATGTATAATATGTATCTTTCAAATTCCGTTTTTTTTCCATGTGTAAAGTACACGTGGAAAAAAAACTACAGCTCTGAAGAATCACATTTTTCTGAATACCACAAAGCACGTGTTGGCTGTTGCTTTGTAGACATTTGGATTATCTATTGATCATGTTAATATTATGTATAACATAATGAAGATGCTACTTTATTTTGTTACTTGAAGACATAATTGATTGATCAAAATGTGTTTTAGTATTAAGTGATATGATTCTGCATATAATGTTTTGCTTCAGTTAGATATGGACACCATACTCTACCCGAAAATATTTGTATAAATTTGCATAAAATAGCCGGTCATTAATGGTGGACCGGCCAGGGTGGGATTTAGTATTTGCAGAGTCACTGATACAGACTACTTCGGGGTTGATTTCGATGTCGTTCAGAAAGGCTCCCAATTGGATTCGGGTCCACAGAATCCTATTCGGGAAAGCTTTCTGAACAACCAATTATGATGTTCCGAAAGTGTTTGGACTTTCGAACTCGTTCCGGATGGCATTCGGAGGAACAGAGTGGTTTGGAGCCGACTCGTACAGGTCTACGGACTGCGTTTCTGACCGAGCAATTACGATGACAGATTCGGATATCCTTTCCAAATCAGTTTGTCTGACACGGATTGGCTGTCAGAATCTCATGATGGGGGCCCGTAGCAGGCCCCCTTCACCCGGAGCCTTCTGAATGCGGCCTGAGGGGGCCCCCAATGGACCCCCCTTTCAAACCATGCACACTGTGGTAGGCACCAAGGGGTTGCCGCCACAGGGTGCACGATTTTCCCCACCCACCCCTTTCTTCAATGGAAACCTATGTATTCGGTCAGAACACAGGCTCCCATTGAAGTCAATGGTAGTCCAACAGAATGGTATCCGGAACCATTGTAATCGGATGGTCGGACTCCCCAAATCCAATCCGGTTGGAAACCATTCCGAGACCGATTCGGACAAAATGCGTTCCGAATGACATTGTAATCGACCCCTTAGTCTGTGTCTTTTATTTTCAAAGAAACCTCATCAGACTAAGCTAGTGGTTGTATGTAATTGGTGCTTAAATGCTTGTTCTCCACTGTGAACTGTTTTGAGGGTTGCAGGTCTCTTTTAGTGAGGGCTCTAAAGGCATCCACTGAGACTGTCACATGGGATGCTGTAGAGAAGAATGCAACTATGTACTATAAAGTGAACAACGTGAAGTAATTTAAACCATCTACCTTAAGGTGAGCTCAAGGTAATAAAGACAGTTGTGACAATGATTAATACTATAGCAAAAGAACGCACTGGAGACTACAAAAAAGGGATGTAAGGAGAGTTTGGAAGGAGTATAAAGCTGGTATTTAACTTGCAAATAAATATTATATCTCCAAGATATCAGATCAATTCGTAAATTCTTTCCAGGAGTAGTTTAAAACCCTGAAATACATTCTACAGAGCAAATTACTTGAGATTTGGATATCTTACAACCTTTCTAGAAAATTAGACTCACTATTTTTACCCAAAGATGGAGAGGCTAATTGAATTAACACTTCATCTGAAACATCTAGAAAAGTCTTAAATCTACATTAGATTCAGTATAATATTTCCTAATGTTTCAAGAACTCCATGATCTGAACAAATCTGATTTATACACATTCATGTTTGTTATTTGAAATAAAAAACAATAGAAATTACCTCTAGGGAATCACCCGAGACCACCAGGGCACAGTCATGCTTCCTTCTAAAGGCATTTAGCTCCAAATGAGCTTCTCCTCGATTGCTTACCTGCAATAAATAAAAAGAATTGTTTAAAATGCAAGCAGTGAAAGAGTAGTAGAACAAAGAAGTATAACCAACTGATTGATTTGTAACACATTGTGTTCGGTGAGTCGGTTTCCCTCTTCCATCGGAAATCTGTCTTTGACACTGATACAGGTGCTTTACTATTGGAATGGTTCCATGCTTTTGTTTTGCCTAAGTTCTTTCCTTTTGATGACCTAGAGAAATGGGTTGAATGTTGTGGGAGCTATGGCTTGTTGGAGCTGATTGCAGACATGAGGTTTCTTAGTGTGATCGTCTGGTCTGCTTTGGTCCCGCTGGTGGGTCACATCACAGCCTTGCACAACTGCTGTGTTGTTGAGATGGATCAGTCTATACTGCATTAAATATGGACTATGACATTGCATTCACTGCCGGGCTGGATGGGTGAGACCTGATCGCCTGCCAGGTGCTGCCCCTTACTGACTCCCGACCCAACGCATATTCCAGGAGTGGGCACCTGGAGCTTATGCTCAATGGAATGTGTCTGGATAGTTTTTGCGATGGGGAACAGGCCCCAATCTTACTGTGGAGATTGGTTGTCTGGGGAGGGGGTTGGGGGGGGGGGGGGGGGGTCAGTCCGTGATGCGGAGCAATCCCCGGCTCACAGTAGACACATTGTCCTGAGAGGGTGAGGTTCTGTGCAGCACCTTTATGACGGGGAGCAGCCCCAGCTTCCTGGAGACGCTCTGACTGAAAATGATGGTTTGATTGTTCAGGGGATTACGGTTAATTCCCCCTAAAGAACAAGTTACTTTACCTTTGGTTTGTTATAGATTCCGTACCTGAGAATTACCCCCAGGCGTCAGACTGGATCTGGAAAAAATTTCGGCAACAGTACCTCTGCGTGTTGGAAGGTGGCATCGGTTAGCTACGTGTTCGTCGTTGGTGTCGTGTAGCCGGGATGACGTTGCGGCAGCTACTTAGACACCCCCCTCGCACGCGGACGTCAGTTCTAGTACACAACTTTCCGCGCCAGAAACGCAGAGCCATGCAAGACACTGACCACTGGTGCACAAAACTAGGGCCCTGAAAGAATAACCTTAACCCTGGAAATCAGTTCACAGAACAGGGAGCATGGGTGGGGTGGTAGGGAATCTATAACTAACTAAAGTTTCTTACAGATATATTGTTATATCGTTACCGAAGTTAAGTATATCGTTATATCGTTACCGAAGTTAAGTTAAGTAACATGTTCATCTAAAAGAAAGACTTTAGTTATAGATTCCTTACCTTAGAAAAGCAACCCCGTGGTTGGATTTGCACACAGAGTTCACACCAGAAAGTCCTGGAGAACAGAACAGCCAAAGAAGCCATCTCTCCGGACTTGACTGTCCAGGCAGTAGTGCTCGGTGAACATGTGCAGTGATGCCCACGTAGCTGCCTGACAGATGTCATTCAGAGGAGCGCCTCACCCCAGAGCAGTAGTGGCTGCCATCGCCCTGGTGGAATGGGCACCTTCTTTGCAAGAGAATAGCATGTTTTGATACACAAGATGACCCATTGGGAATTAGTCCGCTTGTGTACGGCTCGACCTTTCTATGCGCCCACGTACCCAACAAAGAGCTGGTCATCCACCCGGAACTGTTTGGTGCGATCCAGATAAAAGAAAAGCGCCGGCTTATGGGTCCAGAAGGTGGAGCCTCTCTTCCGCTTTCGAAGGATGCGGAGGTGGAAAGAGGGTGGGCAAAATGATGGTTTGCCCGATGTGAAAGGCAGTGACAACCTTGGGCAAGAAGGATGGACGAGTCCTGAGGACAATTTTGTACGGATGCACAGGCAGAAAAGGATGCTTAGAAGAAAGCGCCTGGAGCTCACTCACTCGTCTGGCAGAGGTGATGGCCATCATGAATGCAGTTTTAAGAGTTAAAAGCCTCAAAGGACAATTGTGAAGCGGCTCAAAGGGAGCACACATTAAATAAGTTAAAACCAGGTTCAAGTCCCACTGAGGCATAACGAAGGGAACAGGAGGAAAGAGATGAGTTATGCCTTTCAAGAAACAATTTACAACCAAGGACTTGAAAAGAGAAGGCTGATCGGGAAGCAGAAGGAAGGCAGAGATGGCCGAGAAATAGCTCTTGATAGTGTCCAGAGCAGAGCCCTGCTGGGCCAAAGAAAGAAGGAACAAGAGAACCTCAGAAAGAGGGGCAGAAAGGGGATCCACAGCCTTTGCTGTGCACCATGCCACAAATTTGTTCCACCGGCAGGCGTATACTGTCTTGGTGGAGGGACGCCTGGCTGCCAGAATTACAGCACAGACTACAGGAGGCAGGTCGAAAGACGTCAACTGCCGCCGCTCAATCTCCACGCAAGGAGGTGGAGGCTGGAGAGGTTCGGGTGGAGTACCGTCCCCTATTACTGCGACAGAAGATCCTCCCGAAGAGGCAGACGGGTCGGAGGATCTATGGCCATGTTGAGCAGCTCAGGATACCAGAGTCTTCGTGCCCTATCCAGAGCCATAAGAATGACTTGAGCCCGGTCGCGCCTGAGCTTCTTCAGCACTCTGGGCATACAACAGACTGCAACCCCACTCGCGACGAAAAGAGTTGCCTAGCGAGTGCGGGCTTGGAAATTCCAGCGTGCAGGATCGCTGACATTGTGCGTTCTCTTCGGTGGAGAATAGATCTAACCAAGGCTCCCCCCACTGTCGAAAGAGACCTTGCACCACCTCCAAGTGAAGACGCCATTCGTGATCCATCATGCACCTGAGGCTGAGTTCGTGGGCCCTGGCGTTCAGTGAACCTGCCAGGTGTTGAACCACCAGGGATATGCCCTGATGTTCCAGCCATGTCCAGAAGCGGAGGGCCTCTTGCATAGGGTCCACGACCCCACCCGCCCTGTTGGTTGCAGTACTACATGGCGGTGGTGTTGTCCGAAATGAACGCCTGCACTACTCTTCCTTGGACAGAGGGAAGGAATGCCTTGAGTGCAAGACGGATCACCCGGAGCTCCAGAAGGTTGACATGGAGCCCGGACTCTGCCGGAGACCAGAGACCTCTGATCTCCGCCTCCCCCACGTGGATGCTGTTGACCCAACCCTGGTTCGTGAGCCACCACTGCAGTTGTCCAGCAGTGCCCTCCGAGATCTGAATGTAGTCAGACAGATTCCCCTGATGCTGCGCCCACTGGAACTTCAGGTCCCACTGCAGAGCCTGCATATGCCACCGGGCATGATCTACCAGCAGGATGCAGGAGGCCATGAGGCCCAGCAGCCTCAGGGTCAGTCTGACTGAAACCAGGAAGAAGGGCTGAAAGATCAGCATCATAGCCCGAATATCCCAGACTCGCTGTTTGGGAGGATAGACCCGAAACCGCGTCGTGGCCAGAACCGCTCCGATGAAGAGGAGCTTCTGAAAGGGACTCAAGTGTGACTTCGGCACAATGATGGAGAACCCCAGCGAATGCAGGAGGTTGGCCGTGGTCTGGAGGTGGGAGACGACTGCCTGAGGCGAGCCTGCCTTCAACAACCAGTCATTGAGACAGGAGAAGACTGAAACCCCTGATCTGCGAAGATGAGCTGTAAACACTGCCATCTCTTTCGTGAACACCTGAGGAGCGCTGGTAAGGACAAAGGGGAGCACGGTGAACTGAAAAAGCTCATGGCCTACCATGAACCTCAGGTAGCGCCAGTGGACCGTAAGGACGGGGATGTGAAAATAGGGGTCCTGCAAGTCCAACGCTACCACCCAGTCTTGTGGGTCGAGGGAAGACAAGACCTGAGCAAGCATCAACATCTTGAACTTCTCCTTCCGGAGGAAGCGGGTGACGTTCCTGAGATCCAAGATAGGATGCAGGCCCTTGTCCTTCTTGGGAACCAGAAAGTAGTGGGAATAACAACGACAACCTACTTCTGGGAAAGGAACGTGCGCAATGACTCCCAAGGCCAAGAGAGCCGTAACTACCTGCTGGAGAAGGGCCAGGTGATCCTCCGACATGCGGTGGTATTGCAGTGGCATGGCTGTAGCAGTAGCCTCGAAGGGGAGGGAGTAGCCCCTTCGGACTATCTGAAAAACCCACCTGTCCGACTTGATGGTGCGCCAGTGGGGATGTGATGGTGAATCCAGCCGCCCACTGGCGTTCGATGGGCCTGAAATGTTGGACTAGGAAGGTTTGGAGGCTGCTGCAGAGGGGGGGATTGGTGGACTGGCCCACCCGCTGGCCCCAGGAACCACAACGGTTGTTCCCACGTCCCCCTCCGCCCAAAGGTGGGGAACTTGCTGCGGTCTGTGGCCCTGGGCAGGACGTAGCGGGCAACCCTTCCGGTGCCACGAAAGGGGTGAAAAGGGGACTGCGCGGGCAGCTGGAGAGGCCCGAGGACTTGGCCATGGCTCGTCAGTTCTTGAAACGCTCTAAAGCGTTGTCGGCTTTGTCGCCGAAAAGGTGACGGCCATCAAAGGGCATGTCCATGAGTGTATTCTGGATATCCCTAGAAAAGCCAGAGGATCTCATCCAGGCTTAGAATCTAAGATCTACCAAAGTAGAAATCGTTCTACCCAGAGAGTCGGCAGTATCCAGTCCACAATGGATGGCAAACTTGGCCTCATCCCTCCCGGTGGCAACAGTCTGGGAGAGCACTGTCCGGGACTCCTCCGGACACTGAGGCGCCCCCTGCGCAACCAAGTCCCACACACAGTGGGAATAATGGCCCAATAGACATGCGGTGTTTACCGACCGCAGTCCCAAGCTGGCGGATTTCCTCCAGCTGGGCGGTAGGGAAAGCACTTTTTGAAGTAGAGGCTTGGACCACCAAGCTCTCAGGGGTCAGGCGGTGGCGTTGGGTAATCATCCTATCCACGGGAGCCCCCATATTGGGCCTGGACCAAGTGCCCAAAAGGATGTCAGTAAGGGCCTCGTTGAACGGAAGCAGAGGCTCCGAAGAGCTCGCCGCCGGCTGAAGCACCTCTGTCAGGAGGTTAGTCCTGACTGCCACGGTGGGGAGTTCGAGGTTGAGAGCCTCGGCTGTCATATGCAACACCACTGCGTACGAAGCTCTCTCCTCCGTAGCCACGGTAGGGGGAGACAACATGCCATGGTCAGGGGAGGTGTCCAGATCACTGGTACCCCCCCAGTTCCTCTCTCCAGTCCTGTTCAGATTCTACCTGATCAGCTAAAGGGTCTCCTGACTCCTCCCAGTCCTCCTCCCCATCCTCGGGGTGCCAACCTGGCTGAAAGGGGACCCCAGGAGTGACCACGGGTACAAAAACCCCTCTCTGCGCCAGATCCGGCATCGGGCGACGAAGCTCCGGCTCCACGTCGGGATGGAGGCCAGGGTCGATGTCGGCCGGGGGGCCGACCGGCGTCGAATTCGGTAATGGTGCCAGAGGAAGTGGCACGGGTGGAGGCGTAATGAGGTCAACCGGCGCCGATCTGGATCCAGGCCTGGATCCAATGGGGGTCTGCGGCGGCGGGGCCGGAGCCGTTGGCAAAAAAGGCCTAGGCCCCCCAGCCGGTTCCGCGGGGCCCGAAGGTGCGCCTGCGGGTCCGGGACACCCAAAGATTGCATGCATCGCCTCGTACAACGTACGAAGCAGTGCGGGAGTCGCGCTAGGTCCCGGACAGGGAGGGAAACGCCGAGTTGACTCTTTGGGCTCCGCACGAGGAGCCCCGGGAGGGGCACCACCTGCATCCCTCGTGAGATCGGCCGACCAAGAGGTGAAGTCGAAGAGCGACGATGCTTCTTTGACTTCTTCTCATGCTTCGACTTACCCGACCCTGAGTGTGAAGACTTTGATGACTTGAATGAACGGTGGAGGCTCAGTGACCGGTCCCTCGCGATCGGGACATCAAACGGCGCAGAGCCGACTGACGGCACACAAGCAGCTTTCAGGACTGCTCCCACAAAGCCTTCAGCGCCATCGACCAGCAGTCAGAGCACGACTTGGGGTTGTGGTTGCGCTCCAGGCAAAAGATGCACACGCAGTGCATATCTGTCACCGACATCAGTCAGTTACAGGAACAGCAGGCCTTGAAACCGGGCAGCCATCGTGCACCACGAGTCAAAGACTCAAAGAAGAAGTCAACAAAAGTCAAGAAAAAAGTCAGTCAAAAAGTGGCTGGAGGTACTGCTGTTCACGGATCTGCTTTGGCTGGCGTCAGCGAGTGAAGGCAGCGTCTAAGTAGCTGCCGCGACGTTACCTGGCGATATGACGCCTACGACGAACACGGAGCCGACCGACACCACCTTCCGACACGCAGAGGTACTGCTGACGAAAACCTTTCCGGATCCAGTCTGACGCCTGGGGGTAATTCTAAGGTAAGGAATATATAACTAATGTGTTTCTTTCGGATAGCCCAAGCAACAGGATGTTTTTTTGGGGGGGAAAATGTTTATTGTTATTTGCATAAAACATTGCTGATTACAAACCCATGTATTTATCAGTTCATACATTGTACAAGATAGTGCTTTAAAGTGAACAGAATATATGTACTTTTGCTTCTCCCACTTTCCCAATGTACCCGTCTGTACAGTTAATAACAATTCTACCATGGGGAACGTCATCAGTGTTCATTACTCACTTAGTTCCAGTTCAGATTCTACGGGCGGAGGGGCGCATATGTTCCCACAAAATGCGTTCCATTACCGTCACACTTGCGTCCATTTTCAGGGACACCCTCTGTGAATAAATACCGCCTTTTCCGCTACCATGGCACTGTCTAGATCGCGACACCACTGCTGGTGGGAGGGGACCGTCTCCCCAATGTTGAACTATGTTCCACCTAGCCAGTGTGATACCCAGGGTTGCCCAGTCCAGCGCTGCATGGTTAAGGTCAGTTGGCTCCCGCACGTTGAGAAGGCACCTCCTCGGCTCAGGGAGGATGCCGAAGCCACATAACCGAGTGATTGTAGCCATTACCGCCCCCCAGTATTGTATGATTTTGGGACAGTCCCACAATGTGTGGGAAAAGGTGCCCGCCAACCCACAGCCCCTCAGACACAGTGTTGTATCAGTCCTCCCTATTTTGTGGAGTGTTGTTCTAGTGTAATACATTCTGTGCAGTATTTTGAGTTGCACAAGCTGGAGCCTAGAGGGGAATGCCACTTCGCCTGAGGATGCTAGAGCCTCTTGCCAACCCTGTTCGTCCATCTCCCCCAACTCAGCCTGCCAGTTTTCTCTAAGGTTGTGTGTGTGATCTTTCTGATGGTTAACGAATTTACGGTATGTTAGAGAAATTGCTTTTTTGGTTAGGCAGTCTGACAGTAATCGATCCTCGAGTGGCGAGGACTCAGGGAGAACAGTTCCCGGAGGTATGGCCCTCGTAAGTGCGTGTTTAATTTGCAGGTATCGGTATTCCTCCATCTCTGCCATCTGATATGTTGTCTGTAGGTGAGCAAATGTGACCCCCCCCCTTTTTTCCACGGGTCCCCACCCTGGATATGCCTATTAGATACCACCGGGTGAAACCTTTACTGTTGCGAAGCTTGCCCAACCTTCGGGTGTTCCAGAGTGGTGTGTGTTGTGTTAGCACTCCCTCCCAGTCGAGCGCACAAAGTGCTACAAACCAGATGCGCACAGCGTGCGCTGTGGGGCCAATCAATGCGTGTTTCGGGGATTTATTATATAGTGCATCCAGGATTCCGTCTGTGCCAAGGGTGTATCTATCCATGCGCAATGCTTGTTCGTCCTGTGGGGCGTGGAGCCACTGATTAACCACTATGAGCTGTGAGGTCCAGTAGTATAGTTGAATGTTGGGCAGGGCAATTCCGCCATTGTACCAACCCTGTACTAGCTTCACATTACTAAGCAACAGGATGCTGAAATTGGCCCACACCGGACATTAAGGTATCAAAAAAAGAAAAGAATGGATGAGACAGGTTTTTTGGTGGTGTGGACTCAATATTTTTGTGTAGCAGTTAGTGCGAGACTGTACAGAATGTTGTAATACTGATAAGGCGCTTAAGGGTAAAAAACTATCTATGTAAAATTAGTGTTTGCCGGATGTCCTTTGGGAGGAAGTTGCGGTAGATATCATGGGCCCTAATCAAGGGGAACTTGCCTCGCTTTATTTAATTGTTCTAATTGATCTGTTTCTGAAGTGGCCTGCAGTCAAATGTGTAGTGTATATTTCTACGAAGGATGTAATAAGATTTCTGGAAGAACTGTTTCTGGAAAAAGGGTATCCTTAGTCTCTGCTCTCTGACAATGGGGTGCATTTTGTGATAAGGAGATAAAGAGATTTTTGGAAAGCATGGCGTTTTGCAAAAGAAATGTGTGCTTTACCATCCGGAAACTAATAGTGTTGTTGAGCAATTTAACAGGACCTTGAAGGAAGGCATTTAGATTGCTCGTATGAATGACATGTAGCGAAAAGATAAGATAATAAAACATCCCGCTGCGTAACTACGAAGGATCCAGCATTTTTAAAGCACTTGATACTCCTATGAGGGGCGCAGAAGCGCATCCCTACATGAGTATCATACTACACCATGTAAGGTGTGTGGTTGGAAGGATGTTGTTTTTTTATGACCCTAAGTGGGAATAGTTTACATTTCGTGTGTGATGACCACCAAGGTGATGTTATTGTGTTATGGGAGGCAGCGCATAGCAGTGTGTTGAATGATGAAGTATAAGTGACAGACATGCAGTTCTATGGTTTTCAACATGCTGTTAGCTTTGAACAACTATGCAGGTCCTTTGTGTTTTTTCATACGAGAGTCTGCTTAGCCGATTACTGCACGGGGTTGCCCAATATGAGATTTTCTGTATAGGTGTTGTCTTTAGCTGGCATAGTTGAAGAGAGAGAGGAGTGGAGGGATCTGTAAGGATGGACATTGTTATTGTCATCCTATATCTGAGTGTCTATGTGAGTTTAAAAGAAGCAGTCAGATTGCAAAGATATTTAAGACATGCAGTGAATGGACTATATTAAAGTCCTCCAAAATTGTCCAGTAATGTGTGACAGAGCTCTTCATTTATTCCACGCGAGTTCATTTGCTGATGATTGTTTTTTAACTGTATAGAGCTAGTGATGGACTACCTTCATAGCAGATATGTATTGCGAATTTAATAGGTATAAGTTACAATTTGTTGCTGACCACTGCGCATTATAGTTTTAGCATTATTGTGGGCCATACCTGTTATATATGGAAGTACATATTTACAAGATGCCATGGCGAACCACAGGGCAGACCTTTTTTGCTTACATTCATAATGATCATGGTTTGTAAGCTGAGGATTGTGCCTGAGGGTGCAACTGCTGCTCTGTTGCCGGAACGCAGGTGGTGCCGTTATCTAGGAAATAGCCAATATTTGAACTGTCTTCGGAAGTGTATATGATCCTGTGTGCTTCTAATGCAGTACAAACTAGCAGGTTACAGACAGAGTGTGCAAGCTACGCACCAACTTTTTGCAACCTGCCTGTAGTTTTGAAATTCTAAATTATGTACTAATACATTGCATCAAAAAATTGGCAATCACAGATGGTTACAGAATGCTTAATGAATGTAAATTATGATGTGTGTGACCACCTGCAACTGGCCCTAAACACAGGAATGGTGGTCTTCCGCCCCCTGCAAACCACCATCTTTGCTTTCAAATTCCAAAACCGAAAATATTTTTGTTAAGCAGCCTGCATTCCTTTAAGGAACTGCTGCTGCTTTAAAAACAAATGTTTCCCACTTGAGAAGACATTGGTGGGAGCATACAGTGGTTCTCTTGTCCACTGCCTACACCCCTGAGGTAGCGTGGCATAATTCCCCAAGGGGAAGCTGTCCAGGGCAGATAGGGTTCCTTTTGCAAATGAGTTACCATCACTTCTGAGGCACCTGTAAAGACACAACTGCAGTCACAAGCCTTTCAAATATCTCACTGTGAATTGCAAATAGGAGGAGAAACTCTTTCACAACCCAGCCTAACTGCAACTCTGACTGAGTCGCAAAACCCATTTTGTGATTCAGAGAGGCTTTTCTCTATCACAATTGGGTTTAGTACATTGTTAAAGTCCTTTTGTGGTGGCAAACTCTGATTTTGCTAAACTCGTGGTTTGAGGCCTCAGAAGGGCATTTCCATGAGGTCCTTAGTGGCTTAATTTGCATGTGAAACACTGAATACAAATGAGACGTGATATATTTGTGGAGTATACAGCACACTGTGAAGGATTCCAGTACTGCAGAACTGGAAACTGGCACTACAGTGCCAGTAACATAATTACGTAATTGAAGCCAACTTAGTACCGCAGTCGCCATTTCATGATAGGACTCATATTTACTTTCTGCTTTGAAGACTCTAGTTGACACCAACTACTATCAGTTTCTGGTGTCATTATTTAAACTAGAGAGCAGTGAAATATGGAGTCCATCAAAGTGACTTTACAACTTTGCTATAAATTGTATTTGCAAGAGGAAATTTGCATTGGCACATTTTACAGTTTAGATTATGTCATTCTCATTCATGATAACCATTTCAACAAATACGGGAAAAATTACAAAAAATGTATCAAACTCACTGGTCTGAAAATGTGTATATCTTGAGTTCGGGATACCAAGTGGGAACTTTTAGCAATACAAGTAGCAGTTTCCAGTTTATCACCTGTCAACATCCATATCTGCAAAAGAATATCAAAAGTAAATTAAATTGCAACCTCGCACATTTAACAACGAGCCTTGCTACAGTGTACTATATGCCTGAGTGTGCTCTAAGTGAGCTATCTTATTTTCAACAAAAAATGTGATTGTTAACTGCAGGTAATCAAAAACCTACGTGACTAAAATATACCTCAGGGGTGTACTGAATAAATTATAATCATCAGCTGGACGAGAGTATTTTTATCTGAGACTGAATGTCAATTTAGATTTACAAATGAAGAGCACTTTCCTTTGCCCTGCGTGTTTCGTTGTTTGTTGAGTCTTCTACAGTGCTGTCTCATGTAACCAAAAACACCGTGAAGAATCTTAGCTCTCAGACAATGTAAATCCCACTGCAATATGCCCATCAGTCAGGAGTCTCCTCCCCGACTCGGTGTGGATGTCTAAGCGGTACCCATCTGAGGCTACATATTACCTCCTCACTGCCTTCTTAGTTTATCCAGACCACTGGCAGTGCCATGAAGGACTCAGTCCTGAAGAACGCTGTTCAGTCCACAGGCATCTCTTACTAGGCACCCTCTGCCCCAGTAGTAGCCGTCTTCACCTCAGCTTACACCTTCACTGTCGCTGTACCACAGAGCCCCCTTCTCTAACGTACATATGCACCCTCTCATGCAGCAGCTTCTATACCTCGAGTTTCCACTCTACTACTACGTATCTAACATGCAAACTGACCCAGAGTCTACGTAAGGATTGTTCCTGTGTAGTGCAGGGCTTAACCACCCAGAAGAGTGAATGGGAAAGAATGTGGTGAAAGTTGAACGTTAATGGATTCAAAACAGAACGTGTGTCATCACCGTCTTTTGTCTGTCACAAACTGACTTTCATCAAGTCCTAGATGTCAAGAGGAGCCAGAGGTCAGTCAAACATCATGGCGATGAACAGATCTAGCTGCAGCTACCTTCACAAATGCTTCAAACATTCGGCAGTTCTATGAAATAAGTATTGGATGACAGAATTTTTTTTAGCGTGTCCTTTCCTGATATGAAACGGAAATATCATTCTCCAACAAAAATGTGGTTTTGGTTCCACGGATGACCTCTGTAATAGGGTTCTTTGAAATGCTCATGGATGTCTATATTTCTAACATGGTCTGAACACTCAAAACCATATTAATGAATTGGATGTAATAGAGAAGGACATTAAGATATTAAAATCTATGCAGGACTGATGACGTTTAACTACAAAAAAGGTAGGATTGAAAAGATTCCATGAGACTTCAAACAAAGAAATGATATATATTTGATTGGAAAAATCCAAAAGGAGATTTGGGGGCCACATGTATGACCGTCAGGTTTTACGACTCGCAAACTGCAATTTGCGAATCACAAAATCTGATGTATAACAGTGTCTCAGACACTGTTATATAAAACACAGACAATACACAGACACAGGGTCGCATTAATATTCACAAGGTAGGTCGCAATGTGCGACCTATTGGTAATGGCCTGCACTTACAGGGATGGACTGCAGTTTTCTTTTTTTAAATGCAGCCCATTTTCCTTAAAGGAAAACGGGGTGCATATCAAAAATAAAAATGAAAAGTTTTCTTTTAATTTATTTTAGTGGACAGTGGTCACTGGGACCACTGTCTGATCTAAAAAAAAATTGGGGTCCCTAGGGGACCCCTTCCCATTGTCGAATGGCTAAAGGCCAATTTGAAACTGCAATCCCGGCGCAAAACATTTATACGTACCAGTGCAACTCGCTAATAGGAAGGGACGCCCTTTACACGCCCCTTCCTTATAGTGACTCGCAAACCCTATTTTGAGAGTCGTATTAGGTCACCGACTCACAAAATAGGATTGATATATAGGAAAATGCATTTTACTGGTCGCTAACAGCACACACGACTGGTAAAATTAGTCATATATCTGGCCCTTGGAGAGAGACTGGGTTACTTACTAGATCCACAATGAGATGAACATCACAAACAAGTATTAATTAGAGTTTGAGAGAGGTCCTATACTTTTTTGTGGTAACTATTATTTTTTGGGATGTGCAGGTGAAACATCATTACACATATCCATGAAGACAGGGTTTAGTGGGAAACATAATGTTATAATTTGTGAGAAGTAATAATTTAACGAGCAGTCCATTTCATGAATATACTGATCTCTGAGGTGATTCCCAAAATAAGTAAGACTAAACATTCTGACGCTTTCAGAAAAGGACGACATTCTGCAAAAGCTGGACCATGGTATGGACATGGACAACAGTGGAGTAGTTTACAATTTCCATGTGTGGGCTATAGTAATCTACAAGGTAGGAAAAGATGTGTCAGCAATTTGCCACATATGGTCCTAAGCAGATACATACTGGCTCCAACTGAGACACCATACAATAGGATAACAGGATTAAGTGCCATCTAGTAAGTATTCTGTAAGCATTTTCTTTTTTTCTGAAAGATTATAGATGTTTAAACCACCCTAGATTACAGGTTAGACCATCATCTTGTCAAATTAGTATTCAAATCCCTTTATAATGTACAATTTCACCAGGTTTCCTAACTGGTTATAAGCTACCGATGAAAACATACAAGTTAAAAGGTTAGATATTATTTTTCTTGTCTGACCGAGAGTGAACAACTTCTCTATTGAACTTTTTGTCTGCTTTCCATCTCTCTAATTTATTTCGAACGTGCCCACTGCAATAGTTGGGTAAGGGAGTTGTCAGCTCTATGAGAAAGACTAAGTGTAAAGTAAGTGTCTCTACTTAGCATCTCCACATTAAGGAACAGGTTCCTCAACAATGGAATGTTGTTGTGTAGTTTCCACCCTCCAGTTGGAACTGATTTTGGAACAAATTTTGAAGGTGCTCTAATAGGCATTTATTGAATAGGTTTATTGAGGCATCAAAGAAGGGCAATTTTAAGTTATTTGTGAGGATTTTAGCCCCTTTCTTGTGGATTGGAATTAATATACTGCCTCTCCAAGAGGAGGGCTTCACATCAATGTGAAAGCACTCTCTAAACAGCACACAAATGATTATGCCTCATGAATTAGCATATTTATTTAATAGCGAAGCTGAATTTAATAATGTATGTAGAGAGGCGTGAGAGTTTCAGGTATTTTAGGATGTAAAATTCACAGGGGAAGTTAATACACAGGGGTGTGGTTTGTTGTGTTGGCAATAGGTCCTTCTGATTTACTGGTACTAGAAGCATACAGCCAAGTAGCATATTCTCACCAAGTTTTTCAGGAAGGGAAACTTCACAACTAGTTGTGTAAGAACTGGTGCTGTTTCTGAAGACTTGCCAGTACATTTTGTTGTTTTTATTCCGAGATACTTCTTTTAAAGTGCACCACAGCTTGTTTTTTTGAGCGGCATGTTGATCCTTTGACACGGTATTTTTTGACCAAAAATATGGCTGTTTTTATATGGTTAGCTTGGTGGTTATATGCTAATGCTAGATTATTTGCTTGTTCATATGAACGTTTAATTCTTTGTCTGTGGCCATATTGAGGCACTTGGGGCTGGGATGTGTCAGAGTTAAATTACTGTTGTATCATAAAAGGACTGCTTTTGACATGAAGTATTTAAACCATTCAATGATAGTAGTCGGGAGAATGCCTTCTGCACGCTATACAAAGACTGGAATCAGATTATCCAAGGTGAATTGTGATTTAGGAGACCAATAGATTGATCCCATTGTGTGAGCTACTAAGATATGGCCATGTATATAATTAAATTCAGGGACCTCTTCTATAGTGAGGGATAACTGGGGTGATAGTATTAAATGGTTGCTTAATTGAGCTGGATTAGGGTTTTAATATTTCTCCTGGAGAGTTCCCATCCCTGTGATGTTCCAACCTGTGAAGACCAGATTTTCGCTAAAAAAGAATTCAGAAATGGATTTGTTTTTACCATTCGGACCGTTTGGAAGTCAAGCCCAAAAGTTTGAGCTGTTAACTTGTTCCTTGAATGTAGCCATTGCATTTTTCATCACTCTCTTAATTCTTACAGACCAGACCGTTGGTTTGCACTGATTGCTAAGGATTCCGTTAAGGGTTCCCAAATATGGAGTGATATGCCCAGGAAACGATGGAGACTGTATAGTATCAAATCTTGCGAAATTAGGTATTGCATTGAAGCCCACTATTCTCACTTGATTAACATGAGTGAAATAGGAAGCATCTAATGAACTGAACAGATTCAGTAAGAAGTCTGGTACATTGGAAGTTGTGAGCTTAAGTGATCCCGGAAATAAATCTGTAATAGCGATTTAAACTGATATGCCCCTAGTACAGGATAAATTACGATAAGAAGATTTTTTGTCTATTGTTCGTTCTTCTTGATTGTGTTAGAGAAGGGTTGGTAATGTTTTGGGAGATGGGCTCACCTTACACAAGCTAGTCAACTTTGCATGGTGCATGAGGGTAGTTTGTGCGTAGTAATGTTTAAAAATGTTGATTTCTACTGTTTCTTGAGGTTGCTATCTTCTCTGGTTTTAGAAAGAGTTAAGGCCACACTAGAATTATTTGCTGATTCTGTTTCCTCACATTGATTTCCTGGTGTTTGTAACTGAATGGGCTGTCTACATTCTTAGGGTGCTTATTTGAACCTACTCTGGCTTTTACACAGAGTGGGTATATTTTTACTCTGCAGTGGAATTTGGATTAATTGGTACCACATCTCTTTTAATTAAATGAAGAGGCAGCTCCTAAAACAGGCTTTTTAATGAGTATACAATATCTTACATGCTTTTGTTGTTTCTTGTAGATATTCCTATAATATCGCTCACTTTGAAGTATGATGCTGTTGTTTATTCAGACTGCGACAGGTCAAAAACCGCAGTTAATAACAGGACACTCCTCAGGGAGCCAAAAGACAGAGGATACAAGTCATGCACAAGCTGAAAAAATGATACAGCAATCGTGGTCAATATCACTGCCACTGCCGGATGATAAAAAAACACTATACTACATGTCAGAGGACATAAGTCATGCACCAGCCGAAAAAATTACACAGCAATCGTGGTCATTATCACTGCCACTGCCGGACGATATAAAACCACAACAGCAAAGCCCCGGACACCAGCCCAGCACCAGGTACACCAACCGCCAGAGCTCGAAATCCAAAGTAGGACCTGCCACAAGCAAACAAGGAAGCCCAACCATCGGACTAATCCAGGTGGCACAACATTTAGGGAGGAACAAAACGAGTCATTCGTCAGGAACAGTAACTACCATCATGAGATAGTCCTCACCCCGAGATTCTATAGCATGGGTTAGATTGACATTTTGAACAGGTGCAATATTCTTTGCCTTTTTAAGCACCCTCCGTGCTAGACAAGCTACAAACAGGGGACATAGAGTGGGTGAGATTATTGAGCATGAAGGGTGACACACACAGCAATTCAACAGTATTAGGCTTGAAGAAAAAGGAAACCGCACAAGCCATTTTGAACAACTCCATACAGCTCGCAGAGTGGGGCATCGATGCTCAGAATCTTCCCAAACCAAAATACCCATACATGCTTGCTCCAGACAAGGGGGACATGGGCCCCTGGTCAGTCCTGCAGGGGACAAATAGATCAGGACTCCCCGAGAATACAGGGAAGAGACATAAGGACTACACAGGAGTCAAGATCGCATGTCAAAACAACCAAAGGGTTATTAGTGCCATCCCCTCCCTCTTGGATCAATCCGCAAACTGGGGAAGAACACAGAATTATTCTTAACAACAGCAAGTCCAGGCCTGGCAGGAGTGAGACCAAGGGAGTACCTTTTCCTAAGAAGAACTTAACATTAATTTCATGGAACATCGCAGGGAGCAGCAAGATCGCAGAGAATAATAACCTGAGGCGATTCCTGGAAACAGGAGACATACTCTGCCTCCAAGAGACCTGGGCATTATCCAGCACACCATTGGCAGGGTTCTATTAAGATCATGTGCCAGCAAATAAGAAGAACCTCTTTGGTCGCCCGTCCGGCGGTCTATCAGTTTATATAAAACATGTAAGCCCCTTCGTAGTGACTGGTATAAACCTACATTTACCTGAGCTGCAAGCCCTACAAATCGAAGGTCTGAAACACACACTACAGCCAATGCGCCTCCTAATAATAAACTGCTACGTCAGTAGAGCACAAACCACCATGAAAGATCAGTTGGAGGCATTGACAAGGGAAATAGACAGCCTCCTAAACAAATATAAAAATCATCAAGTAATCTTAGCCGGGGACTTTAACCTGAAGGACCTCGACAATACAGCATCCCCATATCGAGGGACGGGAAGGGCCGCACCATTTCATGACTTATTCGACAATCATAAGCTATCTTCAACGTACGCTGTGAAAGCAAGATACTCGAATGACGGGAGACTACAGCCGACCTTCCAGGACATCTCGAGGATCGACTGTATCATGGTCAGCGAAGTTATGGCGGCCAGTCTGGAAGATTTTACAGTCAAGAGCAGGTCGGAAAGCGATCACAGGCCACTAATAGCAGTGTTCAAGCTAGAAGTTCCAGTGGCCCTTAAGTTCCAAGCCATCAGAGAGTCCAGAGGGGACGAAAATTACAGCCTCCTAAGGAGATGGCCAGACGAGACAGGAGCAACATTTAAAAACTGGCTGGACCTAAAACTGGAGGAGATCCCAGCAATTCCGTCTTCACCGATAAAAATATGGGAGACCGTAGTTGATGAGATACAAAAAGCTTGGGCCATCCCCAGCCACAATGCTCCAGGCCCAAAAAGAAAATAACAGCTGGAAGTATCTGTCCAACCAAGGACATACGCGAGACCAAACGCTTCTTGCGTAAGGAACTAGTAATAAAGAAAAGAGGGGCAGACAAACAGATGGGATATCGATTGCATCATTGAGGGCAGCACTAAGAAAGAAATGGTGGGAACACAAAAATGCTCACTTGGTGAGGGAATGGATCAAAGTTTTCTCCCTGCTCAAACAGAAGAATTCGGCAGGATTATTGAGACACATAAACCGGCTAAGCAGCAGAGGTGCTCAAAGAGAAAACGGGGTGGCAGAGCAAGATTGGCTGGTCCATGTAAAGCAGCTATATTCAATTGCTCATGTAAACACATGCAGTACTGAAGATTCTAACTGTGGGGTGGACTGTCTCCACCTAACAAGCGCAAAGATTGAAGAAAAAACCTTTAGCCCCCGAAATCCTTCTGAGGGACTGCGAGACCGGGCAGAGATGTGCCGTACCCTGTCAGCCCAGATAAATCCTCGAATGGTTATTAAGATATTTAAGAACATGAAGAACGATGGGGCCCCTGGACCAAACGGGAAACCCGCCCCGGTTTTTAAAAAGGCCCCCGACTTTTGGGCATCCATCCTCACTCCTCTTTACAACCATTCCTTAACGACAGCAATAATCCCCGACACATGGAGAGGCTCCATATTAGTCCCAATTTTTAAAAAGGGAGATCGTTTAAGCCTTCGAATTATAGGCTCATTGCTCTTCTTGACATAGAAGCCAAGGCCTACGCTCGCCTCATACTGAAGGACCTGGAAACATGGGCCGAAGGAAAAAGTATTATACACTGCTATCAGACTGGCTTCAGACCACAAGCATCGACAATGGACAATATCCTAGCGTTCGCGCACATAGCAACTGAAGCAATAAAGAAGAAAAGCCCTCCCCTCTTCTGTTGCTTCATTGATTACAGGACAGCATTTGATAAAGTGGTGCGAAACAGGCTATGGCGGAAACTAGAAAATTGGGGCGTTCCACCAAACCTACTGAAGGCAATCAGATCACTTTACGATGGCACCTGGGTGAGGGTTAAAACCAGCAGTGGTACAGTGTCCCCCAAAATAAAAACAAACAACGGTCTGAAACAAGGATGCGTGCTGGCGCCCATCCTTTTTAACCTGTATACGGCGGATTTGGGGGATGCCTTGAAAGGCGCCAGCCTAGTAGCGCCAAAATTAGGCAGCATGAGGCTGCCGGTCCTACAATATGTCGACGACAAAGCCGTAATGGACCACAAGAGGGTGGGCCTACAGAGAGCCCTAAATGCGTTGAATCAATTTAACAAAGATAACAACCTTCTAGTAAACCAAGGAAAAACTAAGGTTGTCATTTTTGGGAGCTATCATCTAAAAAAGAAAGCACAGTGGCTAATGGGAGATCTGCAGATCAGTACAGTGGTAGAGTATAATTACCTAAGGGGTTTGGTTTACGGAACGGGCCAAGGCAAATGTCCATCTGAAACAGCAGTCGTCCAAGGCCAATAAGGGAATATTCCTGTTAAAGCAACTGAGCTTACATCTGATAAGCCCCACGGCCGGACCAATATTAACTGCCTTAAAAGCAAAATTACTGCCAGCCATTAGCTATGGCCACCAGGCTTTTCTGGGGTCGCAGGATGTCCTTCTTACCGCAATCCAAGCCAAAGCATATAAATCAGTCTTTTCTATGTCAAGGTCGGCAAGAAAGTCAAGACTAAGATTGGAGCTAGTCAGACTTGATGTGCCAAGGGGAGATCATAAAATTATACTTAAGGATTTTAAGGGCACCAACAAACTCCCTAAGATACCAATTGAGAGCCATCTTTGAAGGGGCAAGATCAGCATGGCACACCAGTCTTGGCAAAGTACTCAAGATTTTTAAGATCGAGGAAAAGAGCATACCTCTGCCAGAAATCCCACTGAATGCATGGAAAAAAGCCATAAACAGACAGGTTTGCAAAATCTCATTTGAACTGGACCTTAAATTCCTTGACTATAGCCCCCACCTAGACCCGCTGAACAGTTCCTACACGGTAGGCAAGGCACAACCCTACCTGAATGAGACCCTGACACCACAAGCCAGAACCACAATCCTCTCTAAGAGACTGTGTACTCTAGGAATCACTGAATTTAACCCCACATGGGCTCGCAATGGGGAAAATACAAGCTGCAGACTGTGCCCCTACACGAGAGAATCCTGGCTTCAACTTTTATGCTGCTGCCCCTCCCTCACGAACGAACGTCGTCGATTTCTCCCCCCAGTCTGTATCATCAAGGGAATCAAGACATGCCGCGAAGCATCAGCCTTGTGCTTTTCTAGAATAACCACAATGACCTTGGCGAGTCTTGGGAAATGTATTCATCTGATTAGAATGGCTTTAAAGGCAGCAAACGATCACAAACAAACCAGGGCCACCAGCGAGGTATAATAAGGGGGTCAATGCAGCCTCCCCTCAAAATGAGGGAAGAGCCATGATCCTATCCACCCGCCCTACAGAAATCACACCACATCAATGGCTCGAAACGGAAGGGACAAGGAGAACGATACACAGACGGCTGTAGGAGAAAACTGCCAAGGCCTATGCAGCTGTCTAAGAAACTTGGTGCAAGGACTTATGATAAAGACCTGGTACTGGCGGTGCGAGTGGGTGCAGCGGAGAGGAGATATAATACTTGAACAAAAAAAGTTTTAACCAGCAGTCTTTATTGTTTTAATGTGACCATTTTTTACTCACTAGTTTTATTCTTTCTTACTGTAATGATTTTAATTAATTGAACAGCTAATAAATTAATTCATTATATTCAGACTGGAGACTTAATCTGAGGGCACATTGTATTCTGTGATATTATATAATTTTATTCTGTGGGTAATTTGAGAATAACTGATTAGTTACTATTAAAATCAGTGTCTCTGTTTAACCAGTCACATAAGATAGAATTAGTGGCACAGTGTTTTTGATACCACATAAAGCTTGGACTATAGCTGTCAATAAAAGACGACCCCAGAAGTGTAAGAACAGAGCAAAGAACTAACTCTAGTGCATGGATGGACTTGGATATTAATTAGTTAGTGTTTGGAGCAACAATATTGTGGTCCATGTGAAACGAGGGAAAGTCAGTCTGGTGATGTGAAGTGAGAAAATAACGATGAAATAGGAGAGAATTGAGCTTTCTCAGCAAAGGACAAAGATCTTTGAGACAGAAGAAACACACTATTGACAGACGATCTTTCAAATGTACAGCAGAAAAGAACTGAAGTATGGAGTCAGTAGGAGCATGGAAGGGTGGAGTTTAAGATGTTACCTTGAGTGAAACTCTTTGCTGATATGTTCTGGTGCCTCCTCTGTGACGCAGGACATCTCATCAGTCGACTGGAAAGGATACAGTACATAGAAGTCCCAGCCCCTATGCTATACATACACAAATATCTGCTCTTCCAACAACTATCTGCTCACCAGCCCAGCATTCAAGTTTCAGTGTCATGACAGACTTTTTGTTGGTCAGGTTCTCAGCAAAGCAACCAACTGCGCTTTCAAATAAGTACTCCCCTGTCTGTACTTCAGGAAAGGCATGAATACCTACCTCTTCATAGAACAAACCTTCCTCGCTGTTATTTACTGGTCCTTGTCTGGAGGCAAAATAGTATTGCGGAAAGGTATGAAAGAAGGTATATAGATAATATAATCCTGCGACACATTAGGGCTCACACATCTGCTGATCTTAAAACCAATACATCACCCTCGTTCATGCAAAGAGACAGGATACTATAAAGATGAAATGTGTAATTCCTTTACGTTTTTCTTAAGAATACATTCGATACGAGCAGGATTAAATGATCAGACAATATGCCCATCATACAATGCATTTCAACTTTCCATTGATGTATAATATAGAGTCAAGTCAGCCATAAAAGTAACCTATCCAAAGCAATGAGCTTCATTACCTTTATTCCAGCGTTTCTCAGCATCTCCAGAGTAGGCCTGACATCAGCCTGCAGTTGGTCCTCAACTCCAGTCAGACACAGCAATTCCATTTCCCTCTCCAGGCTCTCAACCACAGCAGCCACCTTGAGTGATCTGTCATGTATGCTTAGCTTTGCTTGGTTATATCGATTCTGTTAAAAAAAAACACACATTTTAGAGAAATTGTCATTGTTTCACAGCAGGATTTACTTCTAATGTGAAATCTAAAAGCTGTTAGCGAGATACTTTGTCAATGTGTTTTTTTGGGGAAGGGTGGAAAAATGGTTTCAATCATCATTTGGTTGGCACGAGTGGCTCCTAAAGTGGACAATCTTCAATTCAAAATCATTTTAAAAGATTTTGTTAAGCACACCTAAAGAGGAAACACCTCTAAGGGCTTGATAACAAGCTGAGCAGTGTAGGAGAGCCAGAAGTATCGAGTCCAGTCGATAATTGCTCCCCTGCTCTATCCAATTATAAGTTAAACAAGCCAGAATGGGAAATAAATATAAAGACACATTGTTTCTCGGCCATGTTCCACATAGTTTTCTTGATTTTTCTTTTTAACCATTCTCTTTAACAACTGCTGTAAATATGTGGAAAATGGTAGAGGGTGGTCATGGCGGGAGGCAGGGTGGGGCCAGTCAATCAGAAATGTGTGTGTGTGTGTGTGTAAATGTGTTGGACTTGTAAAGCGCACAGCTGCCGTAAGCGTCCCGGCGCTGGAGACCGCTGGGGAACCCGTCCTGGCTTTCCCTGTGAGATGGTCCCTTCTGGGTATCTCCAAGGTGAAACCAGGCATCCCCGGCGTCTGTGGGGGGCCGTTGTAGAGATGAGGCAAGCTTAATGCCTAGAGTTGCCGAGTGTGATCCCTGGTTAGAGTAGGCACCGAGGCGAGAATTGTCGAGTCCGCTGACCCTGGCCCACGACCCTGCCGCGTCGGGAATTGAAACCTGGTCCCGGGCCGTTCTCTGCTTCCGGGTCTGCCACCTCTAACCAGTGAGCCACACCACTCCTGGTTGCTTTCCACCACAGGTCTATTCCTCTGGCCCGGTGCACTAGGTGCTCGGTGCTGTGGAGATGGAGGTTTAAGTAGATGTGAGTGTGAAGGGATTGGGATGCCACAGCCAGAGATTTAGAGTCTGGGCAATCGACAGCTACCCTATTATGTTTGCAGGGTTGGGAGCGTGACTGTGTTTCGCCTCTATCCACATTCCTTGTACAACCTCCTGCTAGGTATTAGTGGGTACAGACTGGTACATGTTCAAACCAGGTCTGGTGTGTTCAGAATGCATTTATGAAAAACAGAAATTCAATACAGCAACTCTGGATCACATTTTGCATATTAACTTATGGCACAAGCATTGATTGCATTCCAGGTTGTGGACACTGAAAGAAGAAAGGGTTTAAGGTTCACCCGTTTACTCTAAGCAGTGTCCCATGAGTAAGTGTTTGTAAAATGTTTACTAGTTACGTTATGCTGGGATGAATGCCATTCCTTATCATGATATCAGACCAATCCAAGCTCCTTTGAAGTCAGACTACAGAAGATACTCAAGAGAATGCAGGTTTGACACTTTATCTTGGTCTGGTTTTAAATAATCCAATGTCTTAAATAGTTCTGCTGTGAACACTACACATTCTGCACTCAGTCACATAAACCTTACTGAGAAAGGATTTCCCCCAAAAAAGGGTATCCAAACCCCCATTAGTGAAACTGGGCTATCTTAATTTGCTTTCTGAAAACCGCCCACTCATCCGTGAAGGTTTTGTGGCACTGACAGCAGAGTCATGGACTGGTGTCCAGGCCAAAGACCAAGCATAGATAGTGAACAGAGGGTGGGACGGGGCAGAACCCCGACGAACCCTGCATCCAAGAGGACTACGGCTAGAGTCAGAGGGAAGTACTGAGACACCCTAGAACTGATCGGAGAGAAAGAAGCAGCTCAGAATGCCTTCAGAGATTTTGCACAGCATGGATCTTAACACCGGAAACAAAACAGTGAATGATAAATTATGAGACCAACATGAACTTTCTTATAACATACACTGTAAGTGTATTGCCAGCATTAACGCACATGCGGTAAAATACAAGTTTTTAATAATAGAAAGAAAAATGAAGAGGGCAAAACGCTTGCCACTGACCTACTTTGCCTCCCGTCACTTTCTGAAAGGTCATAAGATCTGTTGTAGCTTGTGCTTTCTTCAACATTCTCAATTCCACTAACTTTAATGGATTTTAGTACCAAAGCTATACAAATAGAAATTAGTTCAAGAAAATGTTAATGTGCAATTCTCAACAAATAGCAATATAGATATCTTACCTCAAAATCTTGATAATGTTCCTCTGTTAATGATTTCTTAGAAACAACAAGTGTCCTCAAACCTTCTCTCGCCATGTTCCCACACTAGAAAAAGTGCAATCATAAATTAATGCCAACGTTTTTTCATGCCATGCGAGGAGAATATATAAAGTGAACTCTCTTCAGTGGGTTTAGTTTTAAACTAGTAGTGCTTCGCTCCTTTCTACTATTTTGTTAGCTCCAGTCACAAAGCCCTAAAAAAGACCACCCTTGCGCAGCACGAGTGAAGCGGGCCCCCACACCAGTCCATGCCAGGTACCCACCAAGAGGTTTCTAAGTTCTCAACCCTCTAATGCCAACACCATGAAAGGAAGGCTCAAGCAGATGAGGAGATACATTGGAAGGCACGTCATATGGACATTAGGTAGGTGCTACAACTACAAGAGTCACTTTGGTGAGTAATCTTTACTGACTGAAACGTCTTGGAAACCTAGAAATGTACAGACAATATACAGACAAAACGAAATGGCCAAGCCACATACGTTCTTGAGCAAAGTTTGAACACAGTAAAAATCCAATCAAGAGTGTGTATCTGTTCAAGGGGTTTAGAGAAAGTGCTGAGTTGCTTGTGTATCAGCTGTGCAGATGGCATACACAGATCATGAAGCGTCATTATCTAGGGCCACCTTTGCTCTGACAGCATTGACGCAGATACCCTCAGGGGAACAAAGACCTCTCCGTGAGCAAGACAAGAAGCCATCCAGCAAACAAACATATGTAACTTTAGACCTGATTCTCAGACGAGGTTCTGAAACAGGCCAGCAGTTGTCACTAACAGGCAAAGGCATAGGAAGTTCTGAAAGATCTTTTTTTTGTGTGGAGTTTTATATAGCGCAAACTAGACCAGAAGGTATCCGAGCACTTTACATGAGCATCAGTTACGTTACAGACAGACACATTAATTTTTTGTTAGGCACACTGTGGATAGTTGATTGTTTGCCACATATGATGATGATAGAAGTATATAGAGGCAAATCTCCTGATTGATTTGGATAAGTAAAGGTTCTGCAGCCATGGACAATCAACATAACATTCATGTTTCATAATGAATGGGGGAGGTGTACCAGCCAATCGCTTAAAACAGACATTTGGATTTAGAGATTCTGGCTGCTACTATGGCTGGCAAGTAGGTCCTGTAGAACTCCATAAGGATACCGGACACAGTGGGAAATACTAGACACAATATTATTCAATCAACAAAAAAGTCAGTTACTCTCTTCCAAAGGCTCAAGTCCAAGGTTAAGAGATCCGAAACGTCCTGGACAGAGGGGATAAACCAGACTTACACACTGTCCTTGTGGATCCACTTGGAAACAAGAGGGGCTGTAAGAAAGGAGCTAAAGAACAGGTGGTTGAAGATGAATCTGTGATTCCAGTAACCTGCCAAAGAGAAAGGCAGGAGAAAGCACTTCATGTTTTCCTCCTGTACAAATAGGTCTACGTTTAGACTGCCTCACCTCAAGAATGGGTAGTATCATGTATACAATCATTTATTTCACAAACTTGATTATTGTTTCTTCTCTTTCTGTATTTGTTTTAAAAACAATCAACCATTATTGCAAACAAAAAAAGTGATGGGAAGGAGACCCCATCTTGGTAAAACATCCACTCATGAAGAGAGTGAACAAGGATGCTCTCGGACAACATATGGAAAAAAAAGTCCATCATGCTTGTTTATGAAAAAATTATCTGAAGTGTTTTCCAGGTAGGCCCACATGTTTTGACCACAAGTGAAGGTGGAATATCATCAGGTTCAGTGAATATAGCGCTGAGCTGCGGAATATTAACGTGGGAGCTTCGGTCATGAAGGGACAACAAAGCATTTTTCTTCAGGCATCCATCCATACTCTGACTCTGTGTGGCAGATGGCCAAATAACAGACTTGGGAGTGCAGCAACTACAATTCTATATTAGCTCGAATATGTTCTGGTAAAGGAAAAAAACTGGATTTTGGGTCTGACTCCTGTGGCGCAAAAAAAGTAAGATGCGGATACGTCATTCTCATGAAAATCTTGCCAGAGTGACACCTGCGCAAAGGAGGCCCTGTGGTCAAACATATTCTGCAACAAATACAGTTTCCTTTATAAATGAACGCTCTTGGGTGCGAATAACAAAATGTGATGGATAGAATGCTTGACTAAATCAAAACCACTGACATTTCACAGTTTGTTTGCTTATTGTAAAATTACAGCGAGGGATCAACTGTATGCAGATAAGTTATGAGGCCACTGCTAAATTGGCATTATATTGCGGCCCATGCCTCACCAAACAGGAACACAACAACCCTAGAACAGTTTCAGCCCCTCTGGATTTCATCAGTGGGGGCAGCTTGAGTACTTAAGGTATACTGTAGGATGGAATCCAAGTCTCAAAAAAGCCAGATCACTTACAATACCAAAAACATGATAGATGTTAACCCCGAATTAACCTTTAATAAGTGCCATTGCACACTGTAGCAGAGTGTCCTGCATTCTGACCAAAAGAGGATGAGGGCTCACCAGGAAGCATGCCGAATGGATGGGAGGCGTTCAAAGTGGCGGTGTGTGATGCCTGCATTGAATAAGTTGTGGGTGCGATGCCAGGGGAAACTAGTGCCTATTGGAGAAAGCATGTACTCCTTAGACGTTTGATGCATGGCAGACGAATGCCTCCGTGGGGAAAAGTGCTCCAAGAGAGACAAAGATGCATATAATCCCACTTCTACACTGTGAAGCGGAATGGGAGGGGTGATAAAGCTGGAAAGATGCTGGCACGGCTCTTATGTGCCAGCATTTCCTGATTAGAAAGACAAAGGAACTGTGATCCATTATTAAAGTGGGATTAATACATTTGTTCACAAAATATTACTTTGTTTTTGCCTTCTTTATTTCCCATAGCCAGTTCTGTTCTGTTACCAGCTGAGTTAATTTCTGCAGAAGTCGTTACTGGGCTGACACCGGAACAGAAGGAAATGTAGGAAGCCTCGCTTACTTTGACAAAAAGGAGAGACCTATCCTAATGCTAGGCACAAACAGCTTCAAATGGACTTTCAGTGGAATTTAACATTAAACACAAAAATAAAATGGAACCTAGAAGCACTCACTTATATAACTTCGCCAGAATAGAGCAGAAACTCCTGAGCCCTTCTCCACCACCCCTAAAAAAGAGGCCATAGTAATGGTTCTACCGTAGCCTGATTGGGAACCTCGAGAGAGGACCGTGTACCATGCACTGGTCATGTTAAATCCGGAATATAAGATGCATGGAAAGCTTTTATCTAACAGATTACTGACCACATAACCAACCCTTGTGCATCCAGACCAAAATAACTTTCTTCCATCACACATCACCTCTCCTCTGTGACGTCTCTAGGCATTGAGAAAGCCTTTGACACTCTGTGATGTGGAGATTTATGGTACTAAGTGCCATAAACATTGGCCCAGAGATTCTTGACAGAACATCTTTCAAGGACACCGACCCAGTGGCACAAATTCGTACTAGTCTGGTAATATCTCAATTGTGCACCGAGCAAGTACTAAGCAAGGTCAACACCATTAAAAAGGGCCTTTGTGTTGAACATGGAACAGTTGGCTTGTCGTTTTCAGAGAGAGTGCTTTAACAGGAATGCAACAATACGTTTCCTCACAAGAAGGAGATATCTTGTTTTATATTAAAGAACAGGTCTGGCCCAGGCGAAAAATATGGTAGACAATTGTGTCCTCTATGAACTTCAGGTTAGTTGGGACACATCCCTCTCAGAGTAGCATCAGCCACTGACACTGAAGTTTAGCCACCAAGTCCCTTACGATGGGTTCTCACCATGGCTGAGTATTTGAGGGACAGGATTTACCACACAGAGCTAATTTGATCTTTGAAATCTCAAAAATGACGTAATGCAACCTACAGAACAGTGGCCTTATCCCTAATAGGATGAGTAGCTCTAGCGAAAGTGGTGATGTCCAATTGCTTTACCATATCTTGAACATATTGGTTATTCTCACCCACATTTTTTAAGAGACTTAGGCGAATTGGTATTGGCTTTTGTCTGGAATGATGGTAAACAAAGTGGATATACTTCATTTGTGTTCTCATGATGCTGGTCTGGGCAACCCAGATTTGGAGCTATACTATTTAGTGGCACTGCTACAGTATAAAGTCTGATCACTGGCAGAGGACCGCACACCTGAAAATGAATTCCTTGACGGGCATTATGGATGAAATCCTAGCTGCAGTTCTTTCTGGTGGAGCCACTCAGTTCACAAACCAGTTCTTCACTTTGGTTTGAATGCGCCCAGCAGGTACGCCAAGCAGGCATGTCTGTGGGGGCAGCTGTGAATCTGTTTGTACGCCCCCACCAACATTTTTGCCACCCCAGACATAAACGCACTCGTTTGGTGGCCAAACACTTTGCATTTAACAGAGAATCTTGCCTAATAAAGCCCTGGTCCCTAACTCTCATTCTCTTCCCCAACCCGGTTTTCTTCTCCCTCCAGCACAGGGGCACACCACACCCCTATAACAATAACTACCCAGCCGTACCGGACTCCTTGTTTTTTTTCGAATACAGCCTACCTACTTATCAGATGATCGGCTGTATTGCAGACCTCTTTTGCCATACTGACATCCGATACGAATGCATGCATTACCCATGCTGCTCGTTTCAGTGTCATAGTTTATTTAAAACCGTGATAAAAAAACTTGGTAAAAAGAAAACAACTATAAATCAGTTTACATTCCTACTATGTATTGATCTACGAAGTCTGTCCAATAGCCTTGCAATCTCAGGCATTTGCATGTCATATGGAGATATGTTGCATCCCATTTAGGGCACACCCTTGATTTAGTGGGATCTATTTTGTGTGACATGGCAGGTGTGACATACGCCCTGTGAAGGAAGTTAAAGTGGCTTAGGTGGAACCTGGCATTACTAGTGGCGGTGAGTGAGAAGATCAGGGCTTTGTCCCACTGTTGGTCCGTAAAATTTATTCCGCACGCCGACTGCCATTTTGCCCTCCCTTCAAACGTGGGTTTGTTAATGTCCACACTCATCTCCGTGTAAATTTGTGTTACATCCATGTATTTTCATAATGTCCCAATGATTAATGCCAAATTAGAGGATTTCTAAGTCAGGTGAAAATAGCAGCTGTTAGTCAGACAACAGATGGAAAAGGCTGCTAAGAAACATATTTGTCCACTGCAAAGAGTGAAATACATTTTAATTCCTTTCTCAAGACTGACTATATTTTAGTGGTTGTTATGAAAACCAACTCTTGATTGGATTTCAAGAAACGTTATACTGGGCTGTCCAAACAATTGACCCTGCAGCCTTAAATAGCCCTAAAGAACAGCAGTGAGTACTTCGGAGGAATGAGTCATTCAGAGCGCGTCACGTGTCTTCAAACATAGGCTCCTGGTAGCTTTTATAGTCAATCTCAAGATTATTTTCAATTATCCGCTGACAGGGAGAACTCCTCAATAGAGTGTTATAAAGATATGTTCCCTAACTGCTCCTATTGTACAAAAAGTCTAAATCTCATGGTAGCTACCCTATGTAAAAAGACAAAAAATGGAGAAGACTGTTTGCATGCAGCCCATCCCCCTACCCCATGAGAGGGAACTCCGTACCTCTTTCCTCCTTCTCGACAGGGCAGAAATCCTGAGGAGGAAGTGTGCATTAACGCTTTTCACATTTGTTCCTATTATCTCCATCTGTGATTTTCTTGTCAGAGAAATCCATTTGCCAGTCTGTACCCATGCCACGACCTTATATGTGTGAGGGAAAATCTTTTCCATCACTTTTTTTGAGACTAGATCTACTTATGCGAGTGGACTCAACATACAACACTCGGAAAGGATGTGAATACCCACAGAGTAGCAACTGTGTGTCTGCTCACTTCCTTGCTCATAGCAATCCTGTAACCTACTTTAAACGCAGATTGCCAGGGGTAGTAAATCCCACTCGCAGGTGTAAATATGTCCACAGATTCTGATATATGCCAATCAAGATCTTCCCGCCATGCCTGTTGATGGCATTCTTTGCCTACCTCAATTCAATTCACACGCTGTACAAAATGTCGTGAACGTGACCCTAACGTTGCAACATGAATTCAGCAGCAGCAGATGTTCTTCCGGTTTAGTTGCTTCTGTGACCTGCTGCGGAAGGTTGCAAATCGACGAGAGAAGGCATGTTCCATGACAGCGTGCTACAGAAATCGCGTTCATAATTTTGCTTTCCCTAAACAGTTATGAAGTGGAGGGAAGCAAGGGCTGAGAAAATAAATCGGCTGTATGGATGATGCCCTCAGATGTTATTACCAAGGTCAGACCATTCGTATAAACCAGCAGCCTCTGAAAATGAAGATTCCAGAGATTTTAAATCGGCGATTGACAATTCAAAACATTCGGGATAACGTTTGGACAACATTCGGGGACAAACACATTATTTCAGAAAGACATAGAGGCCTTTTATATTTGATACATCGCTATTCTAATTTTTTAATGCCAGATTTGTGAAATGTATTTTCAAATAATCTGGCACAGAAGACAAGTCAAAATGCAGCACACGCAATGCCAGAAAAGGACTGCAAAATGTGTGATGAAAAATCCATGCAAATAAAATAAACACTAGTCTTAACAATGAAGCAAACAAACAGCCTTTCAAAATGGAGAAAAAAAACGCCCGGATGCTATTATCCTGATGCAAGACACTTATCGATTTGACCTCATAACGCCAATAAATTAAACACGCATTTTATAATTAATTATACATCATTATCACCAAAAGTAATTTTTATGACATTGTTAGGTCTTCGGGGAGTTTAATTTATTCATGCTCTTGATTAAATCAACCTGCCCTGAAGCAGATATTGATTCATATTGCCAATACCATTATGAACATATGTGGTTTGATCACTTTATTGCCCAACTGTCTGCATGCAGTGTTTCATTAAGATGATTACCGATGTCTAACCTTCAGCACTGTGCATAATATTTAAACACATCCATCAGAAAAGTAGTCTCTGCAGATGGTACAGATCAGCAAACTTCAGTTTACCGCAAACATACTTCAGAAGATTAAATGAAAATGAGTATATCTAGGGGTGCTAGGCATGTTTCTTCCCTCTTGATAATTACCTAATATCAATGATAGTCAAGAAAGGAGCATTTGTATGTGGTTGTGGGAAAAGATCCGTTTTCATTTAATGCAAGCAACAATGTATTTTGAAATTAAAAATGTCTCACCAATTTGTTATATAAAGGGATAAAACATATATTTTTATATCTGACAAATAAATACATTGGAGGCACTTAGCTTCATCTCCCTAAACCACAATGTAGTAAGCAGGTTCTGACTATCAAAAAGGAAAACAGCGAGGCTTTGCAGTCAGGAACAGTTTAAGTTTAATTAAACAATAACAGCCTAGAATAGCAGTCATATCTCTTGCAGTTGGCATCGGAATTTGACTTGCATTAGGCATGTGGCATGCTTTATACTGTACAGAAGGATGCAATAAAAAGAAGGTCACCCTCCTTTGAGTAGGAAAGACTGGTACAATGGGCCATAAATTACTTGTCGGATGCTTGATCCCAACCTGATAGAAGGGGCCATAAATACCAACTGGAGGTCACATACTGAGGTGGTCCAGGTGGACAGTTGTGTTGTGTGTGTGTAATCTAGGGTGCCACTTACTACTAGGTACTGTTTGGGCTTTATCTGATGAATGCAACTGTCCGGTTGCTCTGGTATCGTGTCCTTGGGCAGAATGCAGACCCTCTGTTGAGCATTTTTTTTTTCTTCGAAGTTTTATATAGCGCAAACTTGACCCGAAGGTATCAGATATCAGAGTGCTTTACATGAGCACCAGTTTTGTTACATTCATTTTTGTTGATTAAGTGAATTGCCCAGAATAACAGGCTGTTGAGCGTCGTTGCCAAGACTCAAACCCGGTTCCCCAGATTTGAGGTCAACTGCCCTAGCTGTTAGGCTACATCCTCTCCTGTTTGTGTTTACATCCCTATGCTATCAGTATCTTATTTTTGGAACATCGAGGTTCAGTGCCTGGCCTTGCTTCTTTCTTCATCTTCCAGTGCGCGGGTGGTTCACCTCTCCTCCCTGAGTCTCCTAGCTACGTCCCGGTGTTTGGATATGCCTATCTTTGTCCTAGACCTAGCTGTACTCCCCCCACTGGGTGTTTCTTCTTCTGTTACTCCTATGCCCTCTGCGACTCCACCTTCGTTTCCTGAACAGGGAAGCTACAGCTTCCTTCTTCACGAGAGCTTGCAGGATCGCTATCTAGGACGGCTAAGAAGCACCCAGATAGCCAGTCTGCCTCATTTAACCCTGGAGGGGCTGAGGTCCCGCTCCACTGTGGTGTGCTGTGAGTTGGTTTCCTGTGCGGGTGGATTTGGACTGGGGCAGGCATAGGCTATGTGGAGTAGTTAGGGGTGAGGGTGATTGGGATCCCCTTTTAGTGGGAGATACCTCTGCTTCCACTATGGGGGGTGGCAGTAACCCAAGGCTGGTGTTGCAGGGGTAACCACGCACATGCCGGTGTACGGAGGATGAGGAGGTGCTGAAGCCTCGACAGTGGGTTAAGCTGCAAGGTCCCCTACTATCCTCTCTTCGAACAGAGTCCAGAGGAGAAGGGTGCCTCCCTCCTTTCCCTCTTATCTCCTTTATGTTTGATAATAATTGTGTGCGTTTTGGTATGCCCAATTATTAGGGGGTTGAATGTTCCCTCCTTAGGCCACGGGTGCATGTGTGCTTTGGTTTGCAAGTGCCACTCTTGGAAAGCTTACTAATTTTTGCCTTTCCGTTGGGTAAGGCTCCCTGCATGTGCTCCAGAGAAGTGCACATTTTGTGATTTGAAGGGCCATGAGAGGGGCGTGGGTGTGACCCTGAATAGAGGTGGTGTAGGCGTTCAGTGGTGCCCTGGTGGTCTGAATTTGGAGAGCTTCGAGTGGGAAGGTCCGCAGGCCATGTTTTGTTGGGAGCTAGAGGATAAAAAAGTACGTGGAAAAAAGCGGTTCACTTTCCAACCTGAGGCAATAGAATTGCAATCAAAAAGCACTTTTTACATATATAGAATCATAAACATTTCAGAGACAATAAAAGTTTGTTTTTTTTTTGCTTTACATCAGTACCAAACGTGGGCAGCTGCTGATGACAGGACAAAAAGGTGAGGGGTATGAGAGCGAGAAAATGGGAGGGGTAAGGCTCAGAGGTACAGGATTCAGTAACACAGACAGTAAGTCACAAAGAGGAAAAAAACAGTTGCACATGCACAAGGGGGAGCATGCATGTTCAATGCAAAAGACACTTTTTTAAAAGGACGATGAGCACACCTCAGAAGGTGCGCACAATGACAGAGAGTGCACATAAATGCAGGACACGTGAAGCAACCCTCAAGGAATCACGTGCACACAAGAGAGTGCGCGTCTTGGAAAACCCTTTGGGGGGCCCATGTGATGAAAACTAAATTAGTTACATTAAATCAATACGCACACAAGAGCAGAGTGCATGTACAACCTAAATTCACATATGGAGCAACCCTTAAAAAATAGTATTCACAGAAGAAATCACAAGTTTTTAGAACGGCGCGAATAGTGTAACAACAATCAAATTATGAGCATGTAGTCAATATGCACAAGAGAGCTGAGAATGTGCGTATTGACCAGAATGTACATATGAAGCACTCCTAAAGAATACCACGCACACAAGAGAACGTGCTTTTTGAGAGCAGGGTAAACAGTGGAACAACAATAGAATTATGAATAAATAGTCATCATCATCAACACTGTTTATTTCTGAATGCAAATTCATAAAACATACAATAAAATACAACAGATACTTCAAATGCGACAATAACAAAACACACATTCCAACATTTTAAAATGCAACTGGTGGATTCTCCTAGGATCACGTCCTTGGGCTGAATGCAGGCCCCCAACTGTACTTTTGTTTGTATTTATGAGTGTGTGCATCTGACTCGTTTCTTAGGCACTACATCCTGGGATCATATGTGATTTACTGCTGCAATTTTCCAGGTGTTGGAGGCTATTCCATATCTGGTGTTTCCATCACAGGAAGCCCTAGGGCTGGACAGAGGGCAGCTATGTTATGTTGATCTGATAAACGGTGACTCTGAAACTGTAATAAGTGTTTTACTGCGAATTTGGGTAGCATAAGCAACAGTTGCTCTGTGGTGTGCTGGACTCCTAAAAGCAGGACCTCTTTATAAATCGATCCGATGCTAACAACACAATTTCTAACCTTACATATCAAAATAAGGAACATGATGTCACTTCACTGTTGTATTCTCAGTTTTCCAAAGGTTTTTTTGGAAGGATTTTCACTTCGCATATCTTTAGGTCATTACTTTTCTAGCAGTTTGCCCCACTGGCACATCAAATACAAGAATAAAGCTCTTTACAAGCCGGGTGAAAAATGCTAGTCAAAAAAGAGCCCACATCAGCAGGGACATCCATTGTGCCAGCACAGAGGTCATACTTACAGCTCTTCACAAAATGCTTATCAGAATAATGTGCTGTGCATCAACATAGGTTTACAATGCAAAGTTCTAGCTTTCTATCCATGAACTTGAGACAATAAAGATATACTTGGGAAGGAATCTAATACAGCGCATAAAACGTATGTGGTAAAATAGATGGTTTTGATTGATAACTTCCACCAACCTAAAGAACAGGGATGGCCACAAGAACAGTAATTAGGTAGTGGGTGTCCGGAATAATATGTGAAAGAATGTAGGTCAAAATAATTGTGAAAATTGGGATGGTGCCTGGTAGGGGTGTAAGGCTATGACTCACACTTTTGTTGTTATGAAGGCTATGACTCACACTTTTGTTGTTATGTAATTTATATAAAACTGAAAATAATCACAAAAAAGTTAGGTACTGGGAGATCACAGTACAAGATCGATGTCCTTTCAGTTCCCATGTTTTAAACAACGTAATTAAGTAAAGAAGGAGCACAAAACTGCAGCGTTAAATTGCTTGCACTTGCCGAGCAAAATCCTGCAATATCAGCCTTACATTAGACCTCATATGTCATGACGGGAGCCATCCTCCGGAGCACACGTTTTGTGCACCTGAGGGAACTGGTAGAGGTTCAACCTGAGGTGAGCTCTTGGATCCCTGGTCGCAGCAGCTTTCTGTGGCTAGGGAATAACCCTGCTTAATCATTCCTTCCTTGTGCCTGACATCATTCCTGTGACTACTCTAGGTATTCACGATCTAATGTTTACTTTCTGTAAGAGACTGAACACGATGAGCAGGGTTCCCTCTTTTCTCAGACTGGTCCCTTCTCAGGTCTGTCAGATCCGGAGTGGACCCTTGCAATCCACAAAATCAGGAGTCACCCATCCAATCTCATCTCATGACACTGAGGGCAGCTATGGGGTTCTGCTGAATTTCAGCCTGCGGGATGCAGCTGCCTCCGAAGTACTGTGCTGTACTGTAGGAGCATGGCACTGGTACATGCTCTCCCTTCTTTGCTTTGACCACTGTGGAGTACAGTCCTTGTTCTAGAAGGTCAAAGGCGTCCCTCACTGAATCACTGCTGAGTTTGTGGGAGATTCATTTTGGAAAAACATTTTATGGATGCTGAGACAATTCATTTAATGTTACTACACTAAAGGTTTTTAGACTTGTCCTGTTTCCTGATGTTTGCCTCATATTCAGCAGTAAAGAATATCTTGGTAATCTCCAAGTACATAAAACATACTGATAAAGCTGTAACGCATGACTTGAATACTGGCTCTTTTGCCATGCAAATTCGACACTGAACAGAAATTGTAATTTATATCGAAAATAGGCATTTGTGCATATGGACAGAGAAATGGGTTCAACAACTGTTATTTCACATTTCTAGCGAGTTGAAGGCTATGATTGAGGATATGATCCTTAAGGTGCTAGCTGCGCTTGGACCTCCACTAGGCTTAGTTCCATCAGGGCCCCACACATTCTAGATAAGGTCAGAAAAACCTCAAAAACAGTTTCGGACTGCCTTGATCAACGCAAGATTCCTCCAGAAACATGACCGTAAGGTTTCCACTTATTAAACAACGAGGAACTGGATGCCCTCTTTCTCACAGAAACCTGGCTATCAGCATCAGCCAACCCCACACGGACTACTGATATTCCTCCTAATGACAGAATTCTGAGAAAGGACTGCGAAATAGGTAGGGAGCGGCATTAGTGTGTAAGAAGGAACACCAATGCTCATCCTTTGCTCTTGAGGGCCTAGAGATGGCGGAGGCACTTGGCTTCTGTCTGTCCCTTACATCCAACCAGTCTCTTGCAGAGGTCCTTCTCTACCATCCCCCAGGTCCAGCCAGCCCCTGCTTGCGCTCGTTGAAGTGTGCATTAGACCCATAGGCGATAAGGTATGCCCATTTCCTAGTGCTAGGTGATTTTAATGTCCACTTGCACAATACCTCTGGGCACAAGGCCACCGCACTTTTAGAAATCATGAGTTCTCTCTTCATGAAACAACAGGTCTCTGACCCCACTCACCAAGCTGGCCATACCCTTGATCAGGTCTTTTCTAACGTGAAACTAGTGGTTTCTCAATCCACTGCTCTTCCATGGTCAGACCACTACCTTATTCCATTTGCTTGGCCACAGACAAGCAATAAGCCACCCCTGAAGCATAACACTCAGACCTACTATCGTGCATACCACAAAATACAGCAAGACAACCTGAACCGTGCGCTTACAATTAGTACTCCAGTCATGACCGACTGTGTGGAAGAGGACACCTCACGCTTGGACAGTTGGATATGGGGGATCGTTAACGCATTAGTCCATATTATAAAGTAATCTCAATCAAGGTTGAAACCATCTGCCACCTGGTTCAATGATAAGCTAAGAACATGCACAAAACTCTGTAAACAGCTCAAAAGGGTATGGAGGCGCAACTTTAATTCAGAAGATAACGCTATAGGATAGCACTGAAGTATCAAGGGAAATTGTCTCTAGCTAAAAAGATTTTCTTTGATATAAGGATTGAGGAGGGAGATAACAAAGCCAAGGAAATCTTTAAAATTGTTAATTCTTTTCTGCGCCCCGTTGTCATATCTAGAGTATGTACACCTACTGTTGAGTGGTGCAGTGAACTAGACTCTTTTTTCCCATGAAAAAATCAAGACCATTCAGAACAAATTCCTGAATAATGCTGAAATCTACGAAGCACAGGCATCTCCTCGAAAATAATCCGCTTCCCTGTCCAAGCCCTTCTCCCTAGACAAATGTACCCCCTTTCTCACAAACGGTCAGTCTCAGCGTTGGAGGCCTGAAGTCCGGCTCCCCTTTATATCCCTCCCAACTACCGTGCTAACGATGGCTGCTCAATCTTTCAATCCTATAGTGAACAACATATTTAACATCTTGCTGGCAACAGGTGTGGTTCCACTGGTTTGGAAAAGGGCAAAAGTGCTCCCACTGCTGGAAAAAACGGCAGCTGATCCCGAGCAGTTGGTGAATCATAGGCCCATTTCCCTTCTCTCTGCTTTCTCAAAGATTCTGGAGAAGGAAGTCAACCACCAACTCTCTCTCTACTCGGAAGATACATTTTTTTTACATCCCAGCCAATCCGGCTTTTGACCTAATTTCAGCACTGCGACTGTGCTTCAGGAAGTACTTGAACACGTAAGGAACACACTAGACAAGGGAGGCAAGGCCATTCTGATCCTCCTGGACCTCACTGCAGCTTTCGATACTGTGCCCCACTCTAAGCTGCTTGAGCGCCTTTAAGAGATAGGGATCAGACAATTGGCCTTTAATTGGCTGACATCATTTATGAGCAAGCATAATCAGGAAGTATGGCTGCCCCCCTCCGATTAGCAAGCCAGAACCCCGACTGTGGGTGTACCCCAGGGTTAGGCCCTTATCCCCACCCCATATACCCCACACCCTTGGCTATACTAGCTGAGTTCCTGGGTGCTAAAGTAATTTCTTATGCAGATAACACGCAGCTACCCTCCGATTGTGAGTAAGGGAAGTGAATTGGATGGGGAGCTCATCTCTCGGGGTCTCGCCAGGGTGTTTCAGTGGCTGGACCAGCACCAACTAAGGTGCAATCCGGTTAAACAAAGATCGTAGTGTTGGAAATGTCCCCCACAATCTGGTGAGAACCTGCTGACCTAGCGATGTGACTCAGCATGGTCCCCTCCAAAACTCTGTGAAGAACCTAGGGATTAAAACTGACAGCACCCTCTCTTTCCAACCACAGATTCAAGCTCTAGCTGGCTTCTCCTTCAGCACGCTCCGCATGCTACAACTTTTTTTACCTCTCCTGTCTGAGTCTGCAGTCCGAAAAGTTGTTCAGGCCCTGATCACAATGAGACTCGATTAAGGGATTGCCCTCTACCTCGGTTTCCCTGACTTTCTTCTCAATAGACTCTCGGTGGTCTAGAATTCGGCAGCTAGACTGCTACTCAGACTCCCACCCAGGTCTCACTTGTCCTCCTATTTGAGGGCCCATTGCTAGCTCCCTATAAAAAAGAGGACTGTTTTTAAGGCCATGGTCTTAATGCATAAGGCCTTGCACAATACGGTTGCGGTTTATTTCAGAGAGAGGATCAGCAAAAACATCCCAGCGCATACTCTTCGTTCGTCCTCCGCATGCTTTGCAAGAGTGCCCCGGATCAATCATAGTAGATTAGAGGAGAGATCCTTTAACTACTTGGGGCCGCTCAACTGTAACAAACTTCCAACAGACCTCCGTTTGCTCGGTAATCTTGCTATCTTAAGAGGAGATTAAATATATCAAATAGTGAGCAGCAAGAGAGAGCAATAGGGGATGGTTCTCACAACTACAGTAAAAATGGAAAGGAAACGTAAGCTAGTCCATGAAAATAAAGATGATACAGCGGTATTACTAAAGAAAACAATAGAACAGTTTTGGGTATCTCTTAATCTGTTCGAACGTATTATTGAGCACATTCCTAATATATATTTTGTTGAGCTCCTTTGATGAAAAAGCTGTATATGATGGAAGTATGCAGAATAATTACAGGAAGTCATCTCTTTGGCAGTGACGAATGGGGAATGGGGCATATGACTACAAATCAAATGCTCTAACTCTGAGAAGTCAACTGATTTGCTCGAAAACATCTTGTTTGAGGCTCTCAGGGAAAGGAACCTTCAGATGAACTCGAAACCACATTTACTGAGGACTCAACACGGATAGAAATTGAATCCATCAAATAGAAAAGAGGAAAAAAAACTGAATTTGAAAACACAAAAATTGTAAAGTGTCTATCATTAATATAGGGGGTACGTTTGACACTTGAAACAATGGACTCTCCTTCTCCAAAGAACAAAGAAGTCTCTATCCTACATAAAAGTCTGCATAGAAGTGGAACAAAGGACTCAGGAAAGCTGGATGTGAAATATTGTTTTTCATGAAGACGTGCTAAAAGCTGTTCATGCTGCTTTCATAAGAATCTTATGATTTACTGTTTTCAAGTAGAGGTGTTCCTATATGTAACACAATTTCTTTTTTTCACAACAAGCTCACATATATGAGCAAGTTGATAAATGAAAACGTTTTCTAGAAATTGATGCGTATTATTTTAGGTAGGTTTGTGGTTTGTTTAGATTCATTTTCTGAATCACTGAGATACTGCTTGAAAACGATGTCTAGTTTTCTAACTTGTATGTGCTTATAAAATATACTACAAAGAAAAGTACAGACATGAGAAATTACGGGACTGAACTGAACAGTATTTTCCATGCATGAGAAATTATGTAAAACTTAGAGCAAATAAACAAATGATTTGGTAAGTAACTGTGCGTTTTTATTATGTTTGAAGATTTTGATAAAGATTCACTGATTATACAATAAAAGTTATTTGAAAACATTAAGGAAGACCGGGTCTCATCCCTAATAATACAATTCAGCATTTACTGAGTGGGCTATTTTCACTTCAAACGAAAAAAAAAAGTGTAAATATCTGTTCAAGGTATACCAGTTAAGACATGCTCAATCTCATCTAAAGTATATAAACTGGTAAAGTTAAAGATAATTCATAGTAGTGATAATAATATTATTTATGATATTTTTTCCTTGATCATGGTCCCCCTTAAATTGGATCATTCTTTAGAGCTACAGTAAATATGAAGGTTCCAGTCATGGGTGCACAAAGAAGAAGAGGGAGTCAGGTTGAATAATTGTTATTTTTTATGCCCAGAGTGGAGGTGGCTGTGATCAAGGGTGTGGCCCTGAAGGTAAGTTGGTCTGTGCTAAAAACTGGAAAACCCCAGGACATATTGAATTCCAAGCAGTAACTGAAGTTATGGAGGATGGCGCTTCTCAGCCTCAGGTTTAGTTGAACAATGAAAAGAAACATTTATCTAGTCCATGAAAAGAGTTATGACCTAGATGCACAATCCAAAGGAAAAATAGAGCAGTTGTGTGTATCGCCGAATTTATAAATATGGCACTCAATTTGCCATTCATGAATACATTCTTCAGTGATAATTTGAACAACCTTTCCATGTAAACTGTTTTCATAAGAAATAAGTTACTTACCTGTAACTGCAATTGTCCAGCTTTGAGATCTTTCATTAAGACACATGCTTAATTCACACCCTGTCATGGGAGTCCCCATGGAAGAGTTTTAAAATAGTAGCAGTTTGAAAGCAAGTTTCTTTGAAAGGTAAAGCACAACTTCACTTTAGCAGCACAACCACTCCATATAAAAAGAGCCACATTGCAGCCAATGAGGTAACAGCTCTATTCTCCCAAGAGTCCACCAAACTTCAGATTTCCATAGCACCTATTTGACGGACTTTAGTATGCCTCTGACCCGGAGGGGGGAGGGACGCATGCAAATCTAGAAAGATTTCAACGCTGCAGAAGAGTAGTTACAGGCAATAAATGTGTTTCTTATCCAACATTGTATCTTTCATATTTTTGCACAATGGAATCAAAATGGCAAGCTGTATCTAGTCATTGATCTATAGTAACCCTGACAATTTCTGACAGAGATGGAGACATTTTAAAACCAAACTTAACGTGCGCTAAGGGAATAAAAGGTGGACAGAAGCTCATCTCAATTAACTAGAAGGCACAAGACTGCTTGTCCAACAGCTGTCTCTCTCTGTGTCCAGACAGAAATGTTTTGTGAACATATATGTTGATTCTTTCACGTCACTGCTCTGCGGATATCATCTGGATGCACTGCAGATTATAGGGATGCAGTTACTGCCACTGCACTTATTAAATACACTGAAACAGTGGTGCACAGGGGATGATCAGCTTTACAGTTGCAAAAAGTAGTGGCTGCAGCTATCCACCTTGCAATTTCTTGTTTGGAGTGGGATGTGACTTTATTGTGGGTGCCTGAAGAATACAAAGAGCTAGTTCATTTTCCTGAGGCTTGATCAATATTGAATTTCAAGCTGCACCTGGAGTTTAACACATGCAGAGAGCTCTTTGCACTGCATTTGCCGGGTGTTGTGACAAGGCTTTGAACACTACTAGTTCATTCAAATGAAAGTCATAAGGGGACTTTGAATTACCTTCGGATTAATCTATAGTATCCTAATCACAAACACTTGTATCTCACCAATTCTACACGTAGTGCCAATACGCCACTTTCCTGGATAAAAACGTACTCTCTGCTTTGTATACATGCTCAAATGGATTCATCAGTAGAGACAACACTTTTCAGTTCTCTTTCAACGTCCAGACGTCTTACTGATATAAATGCTATACTAAGTCCTTTGTGAAACCCTGGGCGAATTGTACACAAAACAAGGATCAAGAGTAAGCTGAAACACTGAAAATGCTAACAAGCAGACTAATGTTAACACCCGTTTGGGCTAAGTGCAGAGGTACAGCAAAATGTGGCATGGTTTGGATATCAATGGACATAATCCTGTATACTTAGGCCAGAAGCAGAAATTATTCAATTTGGCTTGATACTTTCTGTGTGTTGAAATAGCCCTAGGTTTAGCTGATATATTACAACAATCCTCAGGTATCTTTAGCAATAAGAAACTCCACGTTTTCAGGACCCAGGCTGAGAAGGGTAGTTTTCTAGTGGGTGGTGGAGAATCTGTCTTTCCGTTCTGGACCAGAGGTCTGGTCATTTGTCCAGGGGGATGCTGGACATTTTCAGTATCTGTAGAAGGTCCGTGAACAAATACAGGTGAAGCCATTTTAGGAGTGTGAGAATCAGATAACACAATTCACTCTGCATCTTGCTGATTAATATCGGCATGAGGGGCAGCGATGGAAAAGCAAATGTAAATGTTTTAAACCATGATATTAACAAGCATTTACAATGCAATGGTTTCGCCTTTGGAAAAGTTAGAGTTATTGGCATTGTATATGCCAAAATTTGTATTTATGTTTTTGTTTCTAAAACAGATAAGTAAATGGCATTGTCATTTACATTGCCATTACCTTTTTTTTTGCAGTCACTTGGCACTCTCTAGCACTCCCTAGTACTCTTTATGCACTCTGCATTTCTTATGCACTCTGCATTTCATATGCACTCCCTGTGCACTCTGCACTCCCTATGCAGCACTCTGTATGCACTCTGTACTCTATATGCACCCTGCACGCTCCACTTCCTATGCACTCCCCATGCACTCTGCACTTTTTATGCAGCACTCTGTATGCACTGTGCACTTTGTATGCACTCCACACTTCCTATGCACTCTGCACTCCCTATGCACTCTGCACTTATCATGCACTCCCTATGCACTCCCTATGCACTCTGCACTCCCTATGCAGCACTTTGCATAGAGAGTGCAGAGTGCATAGAGAGTGCAGAGTGCCTAAAGAGTGCAGAGTGCACTCCCTATGCACTCTGCACTGTCTATGCACTCTGCACTCCCTATGCACTCTGCACTCCCTATGCACTCTGCACTCCCTATGCACTCTGTATGCATTCTGCATTACCTATGCACTGTGCACTGTCTATGCACTGTGCACTCTGCACTTCTTATGCACTCTGCACTCCCTATGCACTCTCTGCATTCCTTATGCACTCTGCACTTCCTATGCACTTTGCACTCTCTATACACTCTGCACTCCCTATGTACTCTCTCTGCACTTTGCACTGTCTATGCACTCCCTATGCACTCTGCATTACCTATGCACTCTCTATGCACTTTGCACTCCTTATGCACTCTGCACTCTCTCTGCACTCTTTATACATTCTGCACTTTTTATGCACTCTCTCTCTGCACTCTCTATGCACTCTGCACTCCTTATGCACTCTGCACTGTGTATGCACTCCCTATGCACTCTGCATTCCCTATGCACTCTGCACTTTGTATACATTCCCTATGCACTTTGTATGCACTCTTTATGCACTCTCTCTGGACTCTGCATTCCCTATGTACTCTGCACTGCCTATGCACTTTGCACCTTCTATGCACTCTGCACGCACTCTGCACTCTATGCACTCTGCACTCCCCCTGCTCTATGCACTCCCTACTCTGCACTCCCTTTGTTAAAGTTTGAGCTTTTGATAAATGGTGTTTTGTATCTTCATTGAATTATGTGTAAAACGTTGATGTGTTTTACTTTACACAGAAATCTGGAGTGCATGTATAATGCAATTATTTGCAGAGAGAGGGAAGGGATGAAAGAGGCCAGGAGTAAGAAAGCTCAAAAGGAAGCGAGTGCAGGATAGAGAGGGAGGGCAGGAGGGAAGGAATAGACGCAGGAGAGAGGGAGGGCATAAAGGAGTGTGAGGGCATGAGGGAAGGTAGGAAAGTGTGAGAAAGGCAGAAAGGAGAGGGCGGCAGGTAAGAGAGGGAGGGCGGAAAGGAGAAGGAGGGCTAGAGGAGGAGAGAGAGGGAGATGGAGGACAGGAAGGTGAAAGAAAGAGGTGGAAAAGGGAGGGCAGTAGAGACTAAGAAGGCAGAAGAGAGAGATAACAGAAGAGAGAAGGGCAGAGGTAATAGAGTGAGAGAAGGCAGAAGAGATAGGGAGGGCAGGAAAGAATAGAGCAGGAAGGAGGGCAGAAGCGAGAGAGTGTTGAAAGAAAAGATAAGGAGTGCGGGATAGAAAGTGAGGAGAAAATGTAGATGGAGAGTGAAAGGCAGGAGTGTGAGAGATGTAGAGGGAGGGTGAAAGGAAGTGAGATTGAAACAAAGGAGAGAGAAAAAAAGAGATTGAGGACAATAAAGTGAAAGAGCAGAAGAGAGGTGGAAAGGGAGAGAGTGGGAGAGAGGGAAAGGGAGGGAGTGAGAAGGAAGGATGTAGGGCAAGAAAGAGAGGGTAGAAGGGAGAGAGGGGGCAGGTATTAGTGTAGTAATGTAGACAGAAAGAGGAAAAAAATGTGTGAAAAAGTTGACAGTGCCTCAGGAAAGCAACACCATTGGAGTGTGCAGATTTGTTCTCATCACATAAGGAACACCATTGGAGTTTGCAGATTTGTTGTCACATGCACTCACTTTCTCATCATAAGCACTGGTCAACTTATAGCCTCTACACATGCCCTTTTAAACATGCACTATTTGCACTTGATCTCTCTGTACTTGCCCTGTCCGGAAAACACCCTCTCTGCACACGCCCTCTTTACTCATGCCTTCTCTTCACTTGCCCTCTCTACACATGGACCTGTGCAGAGAGATCATATGGAGAGAGGCATGTGCAGAGAGGCCGTGTGTAGAGAGGCTGTGTGCAGTGATAGCGCATGTTGAGAGGGCATATGCAAAGAGGAGAGGACAGGATACAGAGGTAGTGCAGGAATAAGAAAGTGCAAGAAGTAGTGGGAGGGCAGAAAAGAGTGGGAGAGCAAGAGAGAGGGCAGAAATAAAAGGGAAGGGATGAAAGAGGCCAGGAGTAAGAAAGAAGAAAGATCAAAAGGAAGCGAGGGCAGGATAGAGAGGGAGGGCAGGAAGGAAGGAATAGAGGCAGAAGAGAGAGAGAAAGGGCATAAAGGAGTGTGAGGGCATGAGGGAAGGTAGGAGGGTGTGAGAAAGGCAGAAAGGAGAGGGCAGCAGGTTAGAGGGAGTGCGGGAAGGAGAAGGAGGAGAGAGATGGAGGACAAGAAGGTGAAAGAGAGCAGAAGAGAGAGGTGGAAAGGGAGGGCAGTAGAGACTAAGAAGGCAGAAGAGAGAGAGGGATAACAGTAGAGAGAAGGGCAGAGGTAATAGAGTGAGAGAAGGCAGAAGAGATAGGGAGGTCAGGAAAGAATAGAGCAGGAAGGAGGGCAGAAGCGAGAGAGTGTTGAAAGAAAAGATAAGGAGTGCGGGATAGAAAGTGTAGAGAAAATGTGGATGTAGATGGAGAGTGAAAGGCAGGAGTGTGAGAGATGTAGAGGGAGGGCGAAAGGAAGTGAGATTGAAACAAAGGAGAGAGATAAAAGAGATTGAGGACAGTAAAGTGAAAGAGATCAGAAGAGAGGTGGAAAGGGAGAGAGTGGGAGAGAGGGAAAGGGAGGGAGTGAGAAGGAAGGATGTAGGGCAAGAAAGAGAGAGGGTAGAAGGGAGAGAGGGGGCAGGTATTAGTGTAGTAATGTAGACAGAAAGAGGAAAAAATTTGTGAAAAAGTTGACAGTGCCTCAGGAAAGCAACACCATAGCAGTTTGCAGATGTGTTCTCATCACATAAGGAACACCATTGGAGTTTGCAGATTTGTTGTCACCTGCACTCACTTTCTCATCATAAGCACTGGTCAACTTATAGCCTCTACACATGCCCTTTTAAACATGCACTATTTGCACTTGATCTCTCTGTACTTGCCCTGTCCGGAAAACACCCTCTCTGCACACGCCCTCTTTACTCATGCCTTCTCTTCACTTGCCCTCTCTACACATGGACCTGTGCAGAGAGATCATATGGAGAGAGGCATGTGCAGAGAGGCCGTGTGTAGAGAGGCTGTGTGCAGTGATAGCGCATGTTGAGAGGGCATATGCAAAGAGGAGAGGACAGGATACAGAGGTAGTGTAGGAATGAGAAAGTGTAAGAAGTAGTGGGAGGGCAGAAAAGAGTGGGAGAGCAAGAGAGAGGGCAGAAATAAAAGGGAAGGGATGAAAGAGGCCAGGAGTAAGAAAGAAGAAAGGTCAAAAGGACCCGAGGCGCCCAGCTCACCTCACCATACACAGGGGTCTCAGAGCACACACTCGCACGTTTATCTACGCCTGATGGGTCAAGTAAGGGCACACCCCATGATGGGGACTCGTTGGGTGGATTGCGTTCTGCTGACGTCACTCTCCGGGTTGCTGACCGCTCTCCAGCATTGCTTGCGTCACCCTAGTCCCTGTGGCCTGCAGTCCGCTTAAGATGCGGCTCCAAGGTCAATTCACCAAAATGCCTGGGGTAGCGGAAGTGCCTTTACATTCCACTTGACCTTCACTTACACATACATATTTATACATATACAAACACACACTCTGCCTACTCATTTACACTCTTACATAAACACACTTAAAACTGCCAGCACGCACACAACATACATATATATAAAAGCATTTTTCCCCTTACCTCAGCTGCGAGGGAAAAGCATTCACCAGCTATAAATATGGGGTCGTTGGAGCCCCCCTCTGGGGCTCGACGTCCTGAAAAATGGCCCCTCTGAGCCTCAACAGGCTCTCTTCAGCGTTGGGGCGACCCACTGCCATCCGGGGCCGCCCTGACTCTCCATTTACTTCACCAAATGCCCCCCAGAGCCTCTCAGGGCTCTAAATACAAAAAAAGTGGGGCGGGGAGCCTCTCCGGGCTCTGTGCACGTTGGGGCGACCCACTGCCAACCGGGGCCGCCCTTGAAGCCCTCGTGGCTTCACACACCCAAGGAACGCGAGCTCGCGCTACTGCGGGGGAGGGGCGGACACCAGCAATGTGTCCCGGCGCCCCTCCCTTTCGTCGGCTCACTCACCGGCCGGCGGCTCTCTCTTCACTCGGGGCTCTCCCTCCAGTCGGGGAGCCTCACGGGGGGGGGGGGGGCAGGCACCGGCAATGTGCTTCGCGCCCCCTCCGCTCGCTTCTGAAGGCCGCTCCTCTCGCTGCAGGGCTCCCTCCGCTCACGGGGGCCCTGCAGTCCAGCTGCCATCACTCTTCCTCCTCTTCTCCCCGGACCCGGCGGTGATTACCCGGCACTTCGGAGATTCCCTCGGCGAGGACGGGGTCGAACGGCTGACTCGGCTTCCGGATCCTCGCTGGGGCGGCTCCACTGCTGCGGCCCAATCCGGTCGCGGCTCCTGCGTCTTGCTGCGGCCCAATCCGGTCGCGGCTCCTGCGTCGAGCCTCCATACACGCCCAGCTTCTGCGGGCAAGGCATCGAATCAGAGCGGGACAGGCCTACTGCAAACGGCCAATCAGAGCGCGCCTCCTGTCAACAGAGGACCAATCAGGTCGCGGCCCCTTCGTTTCTCTCGCTTCAGCTTCTGATCACTTTTAGGCCCCCGGGCCGCAGCGGTGAGAACACGGGGCAATGCCGGGTGGGCACCGGCTCTTCAGTTAGTTAACAATCGAGGTGGCCACTCGATCGGGCCATAACAGGACAGCAAGGAGGGGGGAGGGGGGACGGCGGGAGGAGGGACACAAGGCAGGACAGCAGCAGAGGGGGCGGGAATGGACAGCGCATCTGAAATCACTTTCAGTGAAAGGGGAGGGAACGGAAAAAACGTAACTCCGCCCAGGGAAAAAATCTCGGGAACGCCCCCGAATCTGGTCCGGCCTTGACGGACAGATCCGGCACTCAATGGCTAGCCTCCATTTATGGAGCTAGCCAATGAGAGCCGGGGGACGTTCCCGAACTCCTTATAGTCAACAAAGGATTTCACCTGCGCTGAAAACCTGCACAGAGCGCAGCCTTTCGGCAGGCGAAACCCAAAAATGAATAGTGTCTCCATCAAGGATATTAGTGCTTGCTACTGAAGAACCAGCATTCCTAGTTGGCTGATGAGTCAAAGAGGTCTAGAGTTGTTGACTTCATTTCCTAAAGATTATGTACACTACCTCCTGATTGAGGTCCCTTTGTGGGTGACATCCATTCTCCTGCTGAGGGGGTCTGCCTACATATAGGCGGTCCCCAGAAGGTGTTGAACCATTATTGGAATGCTGTGTCTGATTCCTAATGATCTGCCTTGCCTTCGATAACACAGGCAACTTTTTTCTCCCTGTTTCGTTTTGTAAAATATGGAAGAGGTATTGTCTGCCCTTATTAGCATCTGTGCATTTGCCAACCTGCGGAGAAATAATTGTAGTCCTCTTTGTATTACATAGTTCAAAAATATTGATAAGCAGCATTGTCACTGATTGTAACCAAAGGCTTCTCGCTTGTAAATCTTGCAGCTGAGCAGTCCACACGTTCCTAGATGTATCTATTGTCAAGACAAAGTGATCTGGTGGCAGTTGGAAATGCAGACCTATTGCCACACTGACTCTCACTCACCGCCACAAATGCGTTTGCTTGATTTTGCCCATGACCTGAATGTGGTCCTAGGAGTACCCGGAAAGTCTGTGCCATTGAAAACCTTTTGGAGAGGACATGTTTGTAAGTTGCAATGAGGAATGCATGAGGGGATCATGCCCATCAATGATTTGTAAGGCTAAAGTGACAAACCTGACAGCTTTTGGATCTGTAAACCAAGTGTCAGCAGTTTAAGGATTCTTTCTTCTGATGGAAAAGCTTTTCCTTATTCAGTGTTAAACAAGTTACATACCTTCAGTAACACCTTATCTGACAGCGACTATATCTAGCTGCAGATTCCTTATCTTTGAATTTCCCAGGCTTCAGACTGGATTCATAAGAATTATCATGAGCAGTATCCCTTCGCGTCTGTAGGTGGCGTTTATCAGCTCTGCGCGTGTAATCGGCATCTTCCACGTCGGAAATGATGTCCACAGAACCATTATAGATGCCACCTAGGGCTGTGATGTCAGTTTCTTTTCACAACTTTCCACGCCTGAAGCATGGAGCCATGCAGAACACTGATCAATGGTGTGGAAAACTAGGGCCCTGAAAGGGATCAGCCCAGTCCCTAGAAATCCGTTCACAGAACGGGAAGGATGGGTGAGTCGGTAAGGAATCTGTGGTTAGATATAGGGCCTGATTTAGATCTTGGCGACTCCTGCTGTCCTCTGTGGCGGCATATACAAGTACTTCATCGAGCTGACGGATTCCCACCCGCCATATTTAGATGTGGGATGGCTTATTCACCGTCTGCATTAACAAACTGTTTTCCGTTATGTAACCTCCTTCGACACGGTGGACTACTCTGCTGGCTAACGTTATTGCTTTGCCGCCAGTGCGGCCTAATTGTGCAATGGCTATCTAGATTGTATAGTTGTGTTGGCGTTTTTCACCACTTTTTTCTTATGTTTCGTCGTCCACACCACTGGGTGGTACAGACTGGGGGAGATTGAATGCAAAAACTTTTTAAACAAAAGGTGAACATGGATTCCCTAGAAAAGACAGTATAATTGTAGCCGCTGTTTATTCACACAAATTTGGGTGACAAAACTATGATGGAGGGATTTCCAAGTACCTTGTTCATCTAAAAGATCAGGTCTATATTGTGCAGTCATGGTAGAACAACAATGTTCTTTTGGGGTCCAGATGGTGGAGCACTCCTCTTCTTTAGAGGGATGTGGAGGTGTGTAAAAGGTGGGCCTGGTTGATAGATTGACACACATGAAATGGGGATACCACTTTTGGTAGAAAGGAGGCCAGTTATTGAAGCAAAAGTTTGTCAGAAAGGGCTAAGAGGTAAGGAGGCTTAGACGATAAGGCCTGCATCTCACTTACTCTACGGGCAGTTATAATCATCACAAGGAAGGCTGTTTTGATTGTGAGGGGCAAATTGTGTAGAGGCTGGAAAGAAGTACATTTTGAGAAAGTCAGAACCAAATTAAAGTCCCCTGAGGCATAATAAATGCTGAAAGAGGGAAGAACTTTTTAAAACGTATGCACAATAGGGGGCATGCAAAATTAGGGTTTGGTCAGGCAGTTGCAAAAAGGAAGAAAGAGCTGACAGATAGCCCTTAAGGGTGCCCAGATCAAAGTCCTGCTTGGCAAGGGAATGAATGAAGAGTAAAACTTCAGAAAGAGGGGCAGAAAGGGGATCAATATGCTTCTCTGCACCCCATGCCACAAATTCTTTCCAACGGCAGGCGTATACCATCTTGGTGGAGGGACGCCTGACTGCTAAAATTACAATACAGACTTTGGGAGGAAAGTCAAAAGCTGTCAACTGTTGCAGCTTAATCTCCATGCAAGAAGGCAGAGAATTAACAGGTTCAGGTGAAAAACCCTCCCCTTCTACTGTGACAAAAGATTCTCCCGAAAGGGCAGCCTGATCGGTGGACTGATCGCCATGTTCAATAGCTCGGGATACCAAAATCTGAGTGCCCAGTCCGGAGCCACCCGGAGGATCTTGAGAACTCTGGGCAGGAGTGGTATCGGCAGAAAGGCGTACAGGAGGCCTGAGCTCCATTTGAGATGAAAAAGGTCTTCGAGCGAGAGCACCTTGGAAACTCTAGCATGCAAAACTTCTGACATTGCATGTTCTCGACAGAGGTGAACAGATCTAACCAAGACTCTCCCCACTGTTGAAAGAGACCATGCGTCACCTCTGGATGGAGACCCCATTCGTTATCTGCTAGGCCTCGACGGCTGAGTTTGTCCACCCTGACGTTCAGGGAACCTGCCAGGTGTTAAACCACCAGGGATATGCCCTTCCGTTCCATCCATGTCCAGGGACACAGCTCCTCATGATAAAGGGGCAATGACCTCACTCCGCCCTGTTTACTGCACTACCACATGGCGGTGGTGTTGTCCGTGAACACCTGCACTAGCCTTACCTTGATGGAGGGAAGAAAGGTTTCCAATGCCAGTCGAATCACAGAGAGCTCCACCAGGTTGATGTGGAGTTGGGATTCCACCAGAGTCCTCTGATCTCCCCATCTCCTAGGTGGCCGTCCCCAGTCCAGGAGTGACACATCTGTAACTACTGTGACATCTGGTTGGGGAAGGGAGAGGGGTATGCCTTTGCCCCATTGCAGTTCCTTAGCCACCACTGCAGATCAAGCACAGTTTCTTTTGAGATCTGGACCATATTGGAGAGGTTCCCCTGATGCTGTGACCATTGAAACTTCAAGTCCCACTGCAGAGCCCATGTATGCCACCTGGCATGTGTCACAAGCAGGATGCAGGAAGCCATGATTCCCAACAGCCTCAGGGTCTGCCTCACCGAAATCCAGGTTAGAGGCTGTAACATCAGTTTCATAGCATTAATATCCTGGACTGGTTGGATGGAAAAGCCCAAAACTGCACTGTGTCCAGAAAAAACTCCAATGAAAGGAAACGTCTGAGAGGGAGTCAGGTGTGACTTTGACATGTTGATAGTGAACCCCAGGGAGTACAGGTGGGTCGCCGTAGTCTGGAGGTGGAAGGCAATAGCCTGGGTTGAGCCATCCTGCAACACTCAGTCATTGAGATAGGGGAAGACTGTCACCCATGGTCACCGCAGATGATCTGCAACTACCACCATCACCTTGGTAAACACCTGAAGGGCACTGGTAAGGCCAAAGGGGATCACAGTATACTGAAAATGCTCGTGGCCTCCAAAGCTACAATTCTGTCTCTAGGATCAAGGGCAGACAAGACCTGAGACAACGTGAGCAGTTTGAATTTCTCCTTCTGGAGGAAGACGTTGAGGACTCGCAGATCTAGAATAGGACGAGGACCTTCATCCTTTTTAGTGACCAGAAAGTAGGGGAAATAACAACAACACAGCCTATTTCTGGCCCTGGAACGTTCTCTATGGATAACTTGTCCAAGAGAGCCAAGACTTCCCCGGGGAGAATGGACAGATAGTCCTCCGTCAGCCAGTCATGAGATGGAGGCATGGAAGGAGGGGTAGTCTTGAAGGGGAGGGAGTAGCCCATTCGGACAATCAGCAAACGCCTCCTTTTCCATATTATGGACTGCCATTGGGGCAGGTGACAACGAATCCAGCTGCCAACTGGAGGCCCACGGTGGTAAAGGGGCAGATTAGGAAGGTTTGGAGGCTGCAGCTGCCGAGGGGGATGGTGGTCTTACAGACCGCTGGCCACCTGCCCCATGAGGTCTCTGGGTATTGTGCCCTTGTCCACATAGAGGCTGGAAAGCATGCATGGCTCAGATGCTGGAAAAGAATTTGCGTGGCTGGAAAACCCCAATGTAGCCATGAAAGGGGTAAAGGTAGATTAGTGGTGACGAGGGGCCAAAGAAACCTCAAGGACTTAGCCGTAGCCTCACTGTCCATGAAGCGCTCTAGCACCAAATCCGCCATGTCTCTGAAGAGACGGTGCCATTGAAGGGCATGTCCATAAGGGAAACTTAGATATCCTCTGAAAAGTAAGTCATCCTCAGCCAGGCATGGTGTCTGAGGGCCACCGTCGATGAAACTGCTATTCCCAGTGAGTTTGTGATGTCAAGTCCACATTGTATTGTGCATCTCTCCCATCAGCAACAGCTTGAGAGAGGGCGGACTGGGCCTCCTCCGGGACCTGTGGCAGCACTTGTGCAACCATGTCCCTCAGAGTGTGGGAGTAACAGCCCAATAGACATACCGTGTTCACAGACCACATTGCCAGGCTGGCAGAAGAAAATATCTCTTTCCCCAAAGAGTCCAGACTCTTGGATTCCTTATCTGGTAGGGAGGTAGGGAATGCACAATGGGATGATGAGGCTTGGCCCACCAAGCTCTCAAGGGTCAGGTGTTGTCTGAGGAAGTTTGGATCCCCTGGAGCGAGGTGGTGGCAGCAGGCAATCATCATATTCACAGGAGCCCCGGTGTTAGGTTTGGACCAAGTCACCGAAAGGACATCAGTGAGGACATCATTGAATGACAGTAGCGCTTCAGATGTAGAGAATCCTGGTTGCAGCACCTCTGTCAAGATCTTAGTCTTGACTGCCACCAAGGTCAATGGAAGGTCAAGTATCTCAGCTGCCCTCAGCACCACCACTGAGTATGAGGCTCCCTCCTCCATAGCCACAGTAAGGGAAGAAAGCATATCAGTATCTGGAGAGGTATCCAGTCGACTGGCTTCACCCATTTCCTCACCCCAGTCCATTCTAGGGTCTTCCTCAAATGGCTGGTATTCTCTAGGGTCCAGAGACCCCTCCCATTCTTCCTCGAGCCCCAACCCAAGGTAATAGGTCAGTCTAGGAGGCAATGCTCCTGTCGGTGTAGGAGTGAGGCCATGACCATCTGGCTCCGTATCGGAGTCGGGGATCACAATAGGGATGTCATTGGGACTGGCATTGAGGAAGGTCGAGTTGGTATAATCGGCTTTGTACGGATCCAGGAAAGTATCCATATGGGTCTTCAGGAGCTGCCGGACCGGAGACATGGGTGCCTAACCAGTCGGAGTCCCCTCCGACACTGCGGGGCTCAAAGACGCATCGCAGGGTTCAGGGGCCCAAATATGAGGTGCAATGCCTCATAGAACTCCTTCAGTTAGGCAGGGATCGCTCCAGCTTCCGGAAAGTCGGGGAGTTGGCCCAGAACAAGGCCCAGGCTCTAATGCAGAGCCAGGTCTTGTATGTCTCCACGCTTCTCTTTTTTTCTTGTGCCTAGACTTACCCGAGTGTCCAGAGGACTTGGAATGGGACAACAACCTCAGACTCAAAGAGCACTTCAGGGACCTTCCTCCCGACTGGGACCTTGATTTACAGGGAGTCACATACCGGGCCGCCATGATCTATAGGGACCTCTCCCTCAAAGTAACACAGAAATAGAGGGAGGGTCTGGGAGCAATTATAAAGAAAAAGAACAGGTCCAGTACCAGTGCTCCCAAGGATAAATGTAATCACAATGGATGGTGACTGTTCCTAGAACAAAAGCGCGCTCTCAAACCTATTCTGGTGGAGATATGGTGATTCCAAGAGAGAAGCTGAGAGCGGTGGGACCAAGAAAAAAAGATAAGTGAGGGAATTCCTCCTTTTAGAATTGGTGCCCTCACACACCCTAGCCGGTGTCGTGCTTCATCATCGGGCGTTGCGCCTGGTGGGCGTGGTGCTGCAGCTCCCCATGGGCCCCGCGAGAGGGCTCTTTATCGGAGATCTTTTGTTAGGAGGTGCCACAATTGTGAGTGCGGGTGTGTGGGCCTCGTGAAGGTGTATGTGTGTGAAGATATAATTATCCGGCCAGATCCCCAATACAACTTTATTAAGGGGTCCGGGAGAAGAGTTAAAACATGGGGGGCTGGAGCTAATCCTAGATAGCAAATATATAGGGGGGGGATAAGTATGCTCCCGCTGCTCTCAGTACGTGAAAGTGGGGCTAAGGTGAGGTGGGGGTCAACATGTTTCGCGCATAAAAATGGGTCCCTAATGGATCCTCTGTGCACTTCGTCAGGACCGTGGAAAACGTGAGATAAAAAAACTGTAGGAGTCAAGAAAAAAAAAACTTATACTCCCACCATACCTATAATGAGGTCAGCATGCGTCTTAGCGCTCAAAGATAGGTATTGCCAGTATCTTCGTGATCCCAACCCTTCTCTCAGTGCAGGTTGGCCACGTCGGCAGAGGTTGAGGGAAAGGAGACCGAGGTGTGTCCTCTTATCGTGACAGCGTTTAAACCTGCCCTTCCCGTCAGAATCGCCGGTAATCGCCGTATCTTTGAGCGCTAATATACATATAGAAACGGTTGGACTTGCCCCTTTTTGCAGGGTCATTCCTGAACTTTTTGCCTTCCTCCTGTATAGTTTCTGACCTGTTTTTGTTGGTTTTAGGACTCTGGGCACTTTGCCACTGCTGATCAGTGTCAAAGTGCAAGTGCTCCCTGTATAAAGTGTTAAGGTAATTGGTTGTCCATAATTGGTATGTTTTCCTTACTAAATAAAGTCCCAGTAAAGTGCACTAAGTGTGGCAGGGCTGGTAATGCAAATGCTACTCGTGGGCCTGCAGTACTAATTGTGCCACCCACACAAGTAGCCCTAAATAGAGAACTCAGGCCTGCCACTGCAGTGCCTGCGCGCAGTTTGCTAACTGTCATGTTGTCCTGACAAGTGCACCCACTTGCCAGGCCTTCCCCTTCCCATTCCATGCACATCAGACACCCCTATGGTAGGTCCAAGGTACCCCCCTGGGCAGGGTGCAGTGTCTGTGAAAGGTAGGACATGTACTGAGGCGTGTACCATGTCCTAACAGTGAAATGCTCTCCATTTCGTTTTTCACTATTTCAATGCCATCTTGCCCATACCACAGAATGGGGAATGCTGGGTAATATATTTCCATATATTTGAAAACAACAAGGGCACCCAATAAAGTCGGTAAGGGACCTTGGGAACCAATTTTTTTTAAACAACAGTGGTCCCTTACAAGCACAGGGATGCAATCTAATAAATATAGACGCAGTCGTTTCTATATTGGTATGACGTGTCCAGCCGGACAGAGGTCTAATATTTACTTAGTTAGTAATATCAAAATTTCAACAAAGTGGGGCTTGTGCTAATCGCGTCGATTGGCCAGGTATTCATTCTGCAATACGAACTGCCTTATTACTTGCAGTAGGGATTGTATTATTACTGCAATATGAACTGCCTGTTTACGTACATTGAGGATTGATTTATTCTCGCATTACGAACTGCCTTATTGTGTGCATTGAGGATTGAATTATTCTCGCATTATGAACTGCTGTATTATTTGCATTAAGGAATGAGTTATACTTGCATTATGAACTGTCTCATTACGTGCATTGAGGATTGCATTATTCTTGCATTACGAACTGCCTGATTACGTACATTGAGGATTGCATTATTCTTGCATTACGAACTGCATTAGTCTGACAATACGAACTGCATAGCATTGCACTAGGACTGCATTTGAACATTGTGAACTGCTCATTAATACCGCAAGAACCTACAAGTGTTTGATGGCCTAATATCCGGCAAAGTGAAATATTAGGAATACGCATATTTTGGATTCTTATAGTTTGGTCGTATCGTATTTTTCTTCTTGATAAAGATACCGCTATTTTCATACATCAGTGTGGTGTCCATTTGTGGTGTTACCACTGTGTCACTGGGAGTGTGGTTGCAAATACTTTACTGGGAATATAACTTTGAAAGGAGGGTCTGGGGGACAATATTTACCGACCTGTCAAGCTCATACCCCTAATGAACTGTACTGTAAGAACAAGAAAACTTGAAGGTCTACAAAGTTGAGAAAAAGAAGTGGCCACAAGAAAAAATCACACACCACTATCACGACTAACGGTGAAGGACCATCAGTTGTAAAGGAGTCCTATCAGCCCACCCGTATGGCGGAACATCGTCATCTAGGACCTTATCAGCAGGTTCTTATATGGCCAAGCCCATAGTTTATTGCTTGGTACCAGTAGATCCTGATCTGAAAGAAGATGTGTCCTCACTGAGAGTGGTACTGATAGGGTGCAGTGCTCAAACAGGTAAGTGAGTGATTAAAATGACGGTCAGGGTAGAAAAATATGTTTATTAGTATCTCCCTGGACGTCAGATAAAAAAAGTGAAATGACAGTGTAAAAATATCACTGTACAGTAAGCATCGCCAACATGTTTCTGCCGTTGTGGTATCAGTTTACCGGCATTCTTCAGGGCCAGGCTGGAATATCAGCTACTGCAACATCCACTATTATTAGTGTGAAAGTATAAAAGAGAAATTATATGACATGGTTGAAGCAAGTAGAATTGTGTGGCTCGATGAACCACCCTACCGTTTCCTCGTTAATAACCATGTAACGAGCAATCCTGTCCTGCGAACATCAAGAAAAAGGAAAAGGAAAAAGAACAATTTTGTAACAACAACAAAAAAACTCTTTTTAAACACATGTGTGAACAAAAATTGTGGCATTCATTTGCTCAATAGGCCAGTTAATTATATAACGGCCAAGTGGAAAACTGTGCAAAATAAAGTCACATCTAGATAATCTAAGTACAAAGAAGTGATAAATCTAACATACACTTACCCAGCTTTGTGTGGGAAGTAAGCCTCACCTCACCCGGCAACGGCTCGGATAAAGAGGCCCCGCTCTATTGGACTTATGGAGAAGGACAAATTCAGGGCGTGATATCTGTCAACGTCCCAATATGTATTGTAAGTTATAAAGAAAACTAAAAAAACTTGGTTGTTCAAATATAGCCCATAGGTCCCAAAGAAGCGATATGCTGCACTCAGAGGGCTGCATTCAACTAGGAATATTATTGTTAAATCATATACCCCATTCCTGTCATGTCTAACTGTAAGGGTTCAGGAAATTGGAATTGGCAAATATGACAAACAACTCTAGAGTCTAAATGTAGACTGCAGAAAATAATTCTATTGTCAAAATCAAGTGTCTACTCAAAGCCTCCCAAGCTAAACCATTTGGTCATGTCAACTAGCCTTAGTGGAGCTGCCAGAAGAGACTAGGGCGGCTCAAGAGTCTAAAGACAGCACCCGGGTCTCTGGTGTCCTCGTGTCCTCGTGTCCTTACCTGTCCGTCGGTGCCTCCAGGAGTGTGCCTGAACCGAAGGGGAGGTGCCGACGGACGGGAGGAAACACGTATTTATGCGCCTGTTAATTGGCAATGGCGCTCGTAAATTATCCACACCTGCAGGGCAAAGGCGCGGCCGTGTAGTGTTCGATATAGCGCGCATGCCGCAAGGCCGTTGTCTTTGCCTCGCGCATGCGCAATATGCTGTATTCTGTAAGGCGGAGCAAGGGATTGGCCCTGGAACAGCTAATCCCGATGCGGCGCAGGCCAGTGCAATTCGGTGCATGCGCGCAGAGCAGACGCTACGTGAGGCCGAGAGCAATTGTCTCAGCATAGCGCAAGCTCCGATTAGTAGAAAAACGGTGTGTACTTCTGTCAAGGCTAAGTGTTTGACGAATATTACGGGAATGTGCCTCGTTTCGCTAGATGTTGATACATATATATTCTAACACCAATGTAGGTGGAATAAAAATTGTCATAGAGAAGGTTAACATATATAATTTAAATATTTATGTTAAAGATCTTCTCATGTGTTGGAAGATAGAATTAAATCTTGCCGTTCACTTATTGCCATTGTGAAGTAACCTAGCTTTATGTACATACTAGACAACTGCACATTAAGTATAAAGAATTATAGAAAAAGAAACCACAAGATGACCTATCATATGTCGGTTTCAATACTCTTAGTATGCTCCTAAAAGATGTATGTATTCATAGGGTGCCAGACCTTGTTCTTACAACTTACAGTTTGCGTCAAAAGGTGACGCAACCAATTCGACAGGTTGTAAGAAGAGGTGCGTGTCTAAAGGTATAGCACTCATCTTCGACTGAGAGAAAGTAAGTAGGTAATATGTGGACTGTGCCAGATGCTGTAACTAAATTTGTCATCTCTCAGAGAGACACCCAGGGTATATTGTCATTCAGCCCCTGGACGTCCGTCTTCAGTTTAAAAATCCAACGCTGTTCCCTGATGAATAGAAAACGTGATACATCAGTTACGTGTGGGGGAATGAACGGTTGTTCTAACACTACCCACTTAATTTCATCGGCTTTGTGTTTAAGCTCCAAAAAGTGATTAGTTAAGCGAGTAGATTGTTTATTGCACCGGATGGTGCTTTTGTGCTCGCTTATACGGAGCTTAATCTTCCTGGTAGTATGTCCGATGTACATAAGCTTGCACGGGCATGTGATCATATAGATCAACTTGTCTGAATTGCAATTAGTATGGTTATTTAATCGCCAAGCTCTGTCAGTCCCTATGTCTATTGTCAGGGTTTTGCATGTCTGTGAACAGGTGGCGCACCCTCCACAGGGGTAATGACCACGTACCGGTTCTGTGTTCCAAAGGGTATTGGTGACTTCTTTACGATGGTATTTTGGCCTGGTGTGGACCAGATTATCCCTGATGCTAGGACCTCTTTTAAAGGCAAACAGGGGACGTGGAATATCTCCCGAAGCTGTGTTCAATATTTTCCAATGTCTGAGGACAATTTTCTTCACATCATTGGAAAGGGTGTTAAAAGTATGTACCATGGTCATACGATCTGCAGTTGTTTGTCTATTCTTGGGTTCCATGAGCGCTTCCCGATTGTTGTTAGACGCTCTTTTGCAAGCGCGTCTGACCAAATGGTTCGGATAATGTCGTTGCTTAAGCTGTGTCGTCAAGTCTTTAGCATGTTGTTGGAATAGGGTCTTGGAGGAACAATTCCTTCTGATTCTTAAGAATTGGCCTACCGGTAGGTTGTCCAGGAGTGCCTGGGGGTGAAAACTATCATAGGACAACAGGGAATTGCGTGACATCGGTTTACGATAAAGTTCACTTTGTAGGCCTCCTGTTCCTGGAAAAATCTAAATATCTAAAAATGGAAGTTTCTCTTTGCTTGATTCCATAGTAAAATTTAGATATTGATTTTGTAAGTTGAGCCAAGTATGGAACGACTCAGCGTCATTGGTAGAACCTCTCCAGATGACTATTACGTCATCAATATATCTTCTCCACAGCAACACCTGGTGGAGAAAGGGGTTGTTGTGGTGAAGGACGTGATCTTGCTCAAATTGATGCATGTATAAATTCGCAAGGCTCGGGGCGAAAACGCTCCCCATAGAGGTTCCAGAGACCTGCAAAAAAAGTTCGTCCTCATATTGGAAAAAGTTTTCCATCATGGCCAGTCTGGCACATTCCATGATGAACCCTACTGGGGTAATGGTTTCAGTTCTCTTGATTCAAGGAGACACCTGATGCATTCCAGTGTCTCTTGCTGTGGGATGCATGTGTATAGAGACTCGACGTCAAAACTGACCAGAAGGTCAGTCGTGACGTCGAATTCCACTGCTGCCAGTAGTCTCAGGACGTCACCAGTATCCTTCAAATATGTTGGAGTTTCAAATACGATCGGTTTTAAGAAAAAATCCACGAACGTGGATAGAGGCTCCAAAAGTGAGCCTATTCCCGAAATAATGGGGCGTCCTGGGGGTGGCCTTTTTTCTTTATGTATTTTGGTTAGGCAGTAAAAATAAGGTGTTACAGAAAAATCTGTTCTGGACAAAGGGCTAGGTTTCGTTCCTACGAACATATGTGACCCCTTTACATTGAGACGTGAACTTGAGAACTTCTATAGGAAGATACGTCTCCATTTTTTCTTTAACACCAACCAAGAGGTAGTGAATACTGGTGAAGCAACAGACTGTAACACTGGTCTTAGACCCAAATCCACTTACATGCCTCTGAGCCATCAAGTTCCAGCACGGGTTATTGCTTTTGAACAAGCTGTAACCCATGACATCAAGAACCTTAGTCAATACAAGCACAGACCTTATCACAACGTCACGAGAGCTGAAAAAGCTGCTCTGATGGATCTGGCTAAGGATACATCCTTGACAGTTAAACCAGCTGACAAGGGTGGAGCAATTGTGCTCTTGGATGCAGAGGTCTATCGAGCAGAGTGCTTGAGGCAGCTTAATGACACGAGAGCCTATCGCCGCCTCACTGAGGACCCTACCACTAGGATAGCACACGAGATCAAAAATCTTATTGAAGAAGCATCTAGTGAAGGCTGGATTACGCCTCTAGAAGCGAGATACTTTGTCACAACTCATCCTGTAACACCTTTTTTTACTGCCTACCCAAAATACATAAAGATAAAAGGCCACCCCCAGGACGCCCCATTATTTCGGGAATAGGTTCACTTTTGGAGCCTCTATCCACGTTCGTGGATTTTTTCTTAAAACCGATCGTATCTGAAACTCCAACATATTTGAAGGATATTGGTGACGTCCTGAGACTACTGGCAGCAGTGGAATTCGACGTCACGACTGACCTTCTGGTCAGTTTTGACGTTGAGTCTCTATACACATGCATCCCACAGCAAGAGACACTGGAATGCATCAGGAGTCTCCTTGAATCAAGAGAACTGAATACCATTACCCCAGTAGGGTTCATCATGGAATGTGCCAGGCTGGCCATGATGGAAAACGTTTTCCAATATGAGGACAAACTTTTTTTGCAGGTCTCTGGAACCTCTATGGAGAGCGTTTTCGCCCCGAGCCTTGCGAATTTATACATGCATCAATTTGAGCAAGATCACGTCCTTCACCACAGCAACCCCTTTCTCCACCAGGTGTTGCTGTGGCGAAGATATATTGATGACGTAATAGTCATCTGGAGAGGTTCTACCAATGACGCTGAGTCGTTCCATACTTGGCTCAACTTACAAAATCAATATCTAAATTTTACTATGGAATCAAGCAAAGAGAAACTTCCATTTTTAGATATTTTGATTTTTCCAGGAACAGGAGGCCTACAAAGTGAACTTTATCGTAAACCGATGTCACGCAATTCCCTGTTGTCCTATGATAGTTTTCACCCCCAGGCACTCCTGGACAACCTACCGGTAGGCCAATTCTTAAAAATCAGAAGGAATTGTTCCTCCAAGACCCTATCCCAACAACATGCTAAAGACTTGACGACACAGCTTAAGCAACGACATTATCCGAACCATTTGGTCAGACGCGCTTGCAAAAGAGCGTCTAACAACAATCGGGAAGCGCTCATGGAACCCAAGAATAGACAAACAACTGCAGATCGTATGACCATGGTACATACTTTTAACACCCTTTCCAATGATGTGAAGAAAATTGTCCTCAGACATTGGAAAAAATTGAACACAGCTTCGGGAGATATTCCACGTCCCCTGTTTGCCTTTAAAAGAGGTCCTAGCATCAGGGATAATCTGGTCCACACCAGGCCAAAATACCATCGTAAAGAAGTCACCAATACCCTTTGGAACACAGAACCGGTACGTGGTCATTACCCCTGTGGAGGGTGCGCCGCCTGTTCACAGACATGCAAAACCCTGACAATAGACATAGGGACTGACAGACCTTGGCGATTAAATAACCATACTAATTGCAATTCAGACAAGTTGATCTATATGATCACATGCCCGTGCAAGCTTATGTACATCGGACATACTAACAGGAAGATTAAGCTCCGTATAAGCGAGCACAAAAGCACCATCCGGTGCAATAAACAATCTACTCGCTTAACTAATCACTTTTTGGAGCTTAAACACAAAGCCGATGAAATTAAGTGGGTAGTGTTAGAACAACCGTTCATTCCCCCACACGTAACTGATGTATCACGTTTTCTATTCATCAGGGAACAGCGTTGGATTTTTAAACTGAAGACGGACGTCCAGGGGCTGAATGACAATATACCCTGGGTGTCTCTCTGAGAGATGACAAATTTAGTTACAGCATCTGGCACAGTCCACATATTACCTACTTACTTTCTCTCAGTCGAAGATGAGTGCTATACCTTTAGACACGCACCTCTTCTTACAACCTGTCGAATTGGTTGCGTCACCTTTTGACGCAAACTGTAAGTTGTAAGAACAAGGTCTGGCACCCTATGAATACATACATCTTTTAGGAGCATACTAAGAGTATTGAAACCGACATATGATAGGTCATCTTGTGGTTTCTTTTTCTATAATTCTTTATACTTAATGTGCAGTTGTCTAGTATGTACATAAAGCTAGGTTACTTCACAATGGCAATAAGTGAACGGCAAGATTTAATTCTATCTTCCAACACATGAGAAGATCTTTAGCATAAATATTTAAATTATATATGTTAACCTTCTCTATGACAATTTTTATTCCACCTACATTGGTGTTAGAATATATATGTATCAACATCTAGCGAAACGAGGCACATTCCCGTAATATTCGTCAAACACTTAGTCTTGACAGAAGTACACACCGTTTTTCTACTAATCGGAGCTTGCGCTATGCTGAGACAATTGCTCTCGGCCTCACGTAGCGTCTGCTCCGCGTGCATGCACCGAATTGCACTGGCCTGCGCCGCATCGGGATTGGCTGTTCCAGGGCCAATCCCTTGCTCCGCCTTACAGAATACAGCATATTGCGCATGCGCGAGGCAAAGACAACGGCCTCGCGGGATGCGCGCTATATCGAACACTACACGGCCGCGCCTTTGCCCTGCAGGTGTGGATAATTTACGAGCGCCATTGCCAATTAACAGGCGCATAAATACGTGTTTCCTCCCGTCCGTCGGCACCTCCCCTTCGGTTCAGGCACACTCCTGGAGGCACCGACGGACAGGTAAGGACACGAGGACACGAGGACACCAGAGACTCGGGTGCTGTCTTTAGACTCTTGAGCCGCCCTAGTCTCTTCTGGCAGCTCCACTAAGGCTAGTTTACATGACCAAATGGTTTAGCTTGGGAGGCTTTGAGTAGACACTTGATTTTGACAATAGAATTATTTTCTGCAGTCTACATTTAGACTCTAGAGTTGTTTGTCATATTTGCCAATTCCAATTTCCTGAACCCTTACACTTAGACATGACAGGAATGGGGTATATGATTTAACAATAATATTCCTAGTTGAATGCAGCCCTCTGAGTGCAGCATATCGCTTCTTTGGGACCTATGGGCTATATTTGAACAACCAAGTTTTTTTAGTTTTCTTTATAACTTACAATACATATTGGGACGTTGACAGATATCACGCCCTGAATTTGTCCTTCTCCATATGTCCAATAGAGCGGGGCCTCTTTATCCGAGCCGTTGCCGGGTGAGGTGCGGCTTACTTCCCACACAAAGCTGGGTAAGTGTATGTTAGATTTATCACTTCTTTGTACTTAGATTATCTAGATGTGACTTTATTTTGCACAGTTTTCCACTTGGCCGTTATATAATTAACTGGCCTATTGAGCAAATGAATGCCACAATTTTTGTTCACACATGTGTTTAAAAAGAGTTTTTTTGTTGTTGTTGTTACAAAATTGTTCTTTTTCCTTTTCCTTTTTCTTGATGTTCGCAGGAAAGGATTGCTCGTTACATGGTTATTAACGAGGAAACGGTAGGGTGGTTCATCGAGCCACACAATTCTACTTGCTTCAACCATGTCATATAATTTCTGTTTTATACTTTCACACTAATAATAGTAGCTGATATTCCAGCCTGGCCCTGAAGAATGCCGGTAAACTGATACCACAACGGCAGAAACATGCTGGCGATGCTTACTGTACAGTGATATTTTTACACTGTCATTTCACTTTTTTTATCTGACGTCCAGGGAGATACTAATAAACATATTTTTCTACCCTGACCGTCATTTTAATCACTCACTTACCTGTTTGAGCACTGCACCCTATCAGTACCACTCTCAGTGAGGACACATCTTCTTTCAGATCAGGATCTACTGGTACCAAGCAATAAACTATGGGCTTGGCCATATAAGAACCTGCTGATAAGGTCCTAGATGACGATGCTCCGCCATACGGGTGGGCTGATAGGACTCCTTTACAACTGATGGTCCTTCACCGTTAGTCGTGATAGTGGTGTGTGATTTTTTCTTGTGGCGACTTCTTTTTCTCAACTTTGTAGACCTTCAAGTTTTCTTGTTGTTACAGTGAAAATACTTTACACCTTGCCTTGAAGATAAGCCTGGCTGCTCGTGCCTAGGCACCAGGGGGTGAGGAGAGGTTATCGAAGAGGGTGTCCCTCCTTTCCCTGACTAGAAGCAAGGGTCCCTATTTGGACTAAGGTTACTGCCTCAGCCAACAAGAGACGCCCAGTTCTAACAGGGACTAACCGATAAATGCAGTTCCCACTATTTGCCAGTGGAGACATGAAGAAATGGGACCGTTCTAAAGGGGAAAGACCTAAATGAGAGAGGGAGGGAGGGAGGGAGGGAGAGAGAGAGAGAGAGAGAGAGAGAGAGAGAGAGAGAGAGAAGAAAAAGAACAAGAAGTAGGAGCGATTAGCAGCAAAAACAGGAAGGTCACACTAAGGCTTCAGCTCCTGACCAGACAATGGTTACGAAACCATCATAGCCAGAAAAACATGTAATAGAGGAAATAACGCTCCCAAAAGGGGAGGCAAAATAGCAACACATAGCGTTCTACTGCAAAGGCGAAGGAGCATGAAAATGCAGTGTAAGGGTACTGCCAAACTATGTGGCAAACAAAAATAAGGGAACCAAGAACCCAACGCAAGAGTTCCCTGGTCCTTAACATTGAAGCACCTGGAAGGAGGAAAAGCACCAGGACCCTGACAGACAGCTTTTTTATTTTTTATTTTTACGTGTTGCCTACAGGGAGCAACACTAAGTATCGACTGGATAGACAGTATCACCATGTAAGAAAATATATATATATATATATATATATATCCAACAACAGTCGTCCTCGGAATAATAGACAACACGCTGAGGCCCTGAATTGCTCCTTAGTGAGGTTTATTGACAAAATCCACCCGACGCAGTACGGGTGTGTTATCACACCAATAAAGTTATACCATAACAACATATCACGTGACATTCCTTTCACCGCAAGTGAAATTATACTTTAACAATTCATTACGCATTCATCTTGCGGTCAAAACAAGAAGAAAATTCAGTTCATAAATGCAAAGTAAATATATGTGTGCATTTCAATAAAACAGGCATATTATTAGTGTCCTCTGTAAAGCTGTTCATTTTCAAAAACCGTAGCTTTGCACTGATATCGGCAATGTTTTTTAATGGCCAAACTACATTTCCCAAGATTCCCGTCAGGGAACATCGAGACCCGGTTGCACATTGCAGCGCAAACCTCCTTTAAATGCTCACAAACATAAAAACAGCCCGCCCATGAGGGCAAACATAGCTCTTCTAGCAAAAATAAACCAATACATTCAGTTACATAAATGCAAAGAAAATATATGTGTGCATTTCAATAAAACAGGCATATTATTAGTGTCCTCTGTAAAGCTGTACATTTTCAAAAACCGTAGCTTTGCACTGATATCGGCAATGTTTTTTAATGGCCAAACTATATTTCTCAAGATTCCCCGTCAGGGAACATCGAGACCCGGATGCACATTGCAGCGCAAACCTCCTTTAAATGCTCATAAACATAATAACAGCCCGCCCATGTGGGCAAACATAGCTCTTCTAGCAAAAATACACCAATAACTGTGACCAACTGCCCTTTTTTTAATAAAAAAAAACTCCAGTGGGTATCGATTCCCGATTCATATCAGGAAAAAAGCATAATCTTCATATTCGGACTCAAAGGCAAACGATCATATCAAAAATATCAAATGGTATATCTGAAAATTCTGAAAAATTATAGCTAGTCATTATTACCGGCATTGCGTATTTTGCCGGACTACACTTCCCATGATTCCCATCGGAAAACATCGAAGCTCGGTTGAACAACTAGACAAGAACTTGCCGCTGTACCTTTGTTACCGGGTTCTGAAGGACATCATGCCCAAGTGATATTTTTGATATTTTTATGTTTTAATCACCTCCATCTTGTGTCACATGTGAACTACTAAACAAACGATACTGAAGACAGACTCATAGTTTTTCATGGATCTCTTAAAAAAGGGTTCAAACGATGCATGAAATCTATAATTCTCTTCGTTTAAAATATGTACAATATAACTAAAATAGCATATATTTACATATTAAACGTATATTAAAGAGATAAGATGTCATAATTCATAAATGTTTATACCGAATCCGTTTTACACAATTTTATCACAGTCCATGTTCAATCCTGCCTCGATATAGTATGGTCCTCTACTGTGGTGCTAAGCACCCGAATCCTGCCCAAGTGGGCATTACAAAAGGATAATAGAATAACACCTGGTTAATAACTTAATCTCGTTATGACCAATCGCATAATGCATTTCAATTCATAACCTATAAACTGTTCATTAAGATTGTATATATACAGTCTTCAAACGCACAAAAAAGGGAGAACCCACTTATCAATTCCATTAATGTAATCTAAACAATCCTGCCCCAGTGGGCCTTCAACGAAGAACCAAAGTTATCGTTTACTGTCTGTCCTCTGCAAAAAGTACACGTGCCAAAATAAAAAAAAATCTTATACATACAAAACTACTCTAAAAGTTAAAAACATAGAGATTATCGGGATATCAAGTTCATGGCATACATCACATTATAAATGGGTATGGAAATCTTCTTCCATATTGAGACCATCTGGAAATTTTGTGCTAAGTTGAATGACAAAACATGATTCAAGCTGTCTCAATGTTCTTTCCCGATTACCACCTCTCGAATTCAGTGAGACAGCTGCAATTACAAAGTATGTCAGTCATTGTATATTTCTACTGTTGTGCTGGTCAAAAGGGCGTGCTACTGGGTACGATTTATCGCCATTTTTTCTTGCCCTCAGATGTTGTAGCACTCTTTTATGCACAGGTAAGATTGTGCTGCCTACGTACCTCAATCCACACGGGCACTGAAGCACATAGACAGCAAAATCAGTCTTACAAGAAAACTGACCCTTGATTTTCTTCTCTCTGGCTGTTAAACTAGATCTATAAACAGCAGTGTTCTTGCATTGGGTGCAGGCCTTGCATTTTGTACATTTTACAAACCTGTCACCCCGCTTAAGCCACATTGCTGAACTGGTCTTTGGTTTAGTCGGAGTTATCATATTGCTTACAAGAGCTTGTTTTAGAGATTTGGCCCATCTAAACGTTATCTGGGGTCTTCTTTGAACCAATTTGCCCAAGACAGAGTAATTTTTAATCAGGTGCCAGTGTTTGCTTAGAACTTTTCTTAGCTTCTCTTCTTGATTACTATATGTAGTAACCATCCTACACTGATTAGTTTCTTTCTTTTTTCTATTCACACCTGAGTCTGTATTGAACAAAACTTCTTCCCTGGATCTTTTCTTAGCTTTATACAGTGCTGATTTTATTGTCTCAGAGGCATACCCTCTGGCCACAAATCGAGATTCCAGGTACCCAAGTTCTTTCTTTAATTCATCTTCATTGCTGCAATTTCTTATGGTTCGAAAGCATTCACCATAAGGAATACTTCTGACCAACTTTTTCGGGTGGAAGCTCGTTGCATTAAGCAACGTATTGCCCACGTAGGCTTGCGGAACAACGTTCTTTCTAGATTTCCATTTCAAATGTACACTGTTAAGTCTAGGAAGTTGACGCTCGTTGCACTTATGGTACTCGTGAACTATAATTTAAATTGTTCACTTGTAACTTCTTTATAAAGTCATTTACAGTTTTTTCTGGACCTTTCCACACGATAAACAAATCATCCATGACTGGCTCCAGTGCATGACGTGGTCATACCATTCCTCTTGGAATTGTGTCTGGACCACCTGCTCCTCCCATCAGCCCATATGCAAATTAGCATAGATGGGGGCGAAGCAGGTGCCCATTGCAGTTCCGCATACCTGATGAAACAGTTTTCATTGAAGAGGAAAAAATTATTTTTGAGGCACGTTGAAGTCAATGACAAAATCATTTGTGTATGGGACCACAATTTGAGAGGGTTATTCCCTAGATAGTATTTTACCGCATTGATGTGCTCTGCATGTATAATACTGGTGTACAAGGTGGTTACATCTATTGTCACCAGTAAATACTCAGGTTCCATGGAAGGTCATACATTTCCTTTAAAAAATCCCCTGTATCCTGAATATAGGATGCAAGATTCTGTACGTAGGGATTTAAAAAATAATCAACATATTTTGATGTGTTTTCTAGTGCACTTCCGATCACCGAAATTATAGGACGACCTGGAGGATTTGTAGGGTCTTTGTGGACTTTCGGAATTAAATATAACACTGGGGTCACAGGGTTACTTATTTTCAAAAACATGTATTCATCTTGATTGATTAAGCATTGATTGTGCCATTCCAATACTTGCAAATTGTACATATGATGACTATCAGTCATTGCTGTAGCCTTCACCTTTATGTAGTTTAGACAGTTGTTTAGTTGTTTGTAGGCCTCACTCAGATATTGTTGCTTACCCCATACACAACATTGCTCCCTTTATCAGCACTTCCAACAATGCAGTTATTATCAGTTGACAAATTATTAACCAAAGCATGGTAATCTTTTTCTTTTTGCGACAACACTTTATGTCTTTCATTGACATGTTTATATAGCTTCTTAAGTTCATTAACCACAAGTTTGTGTTAAGTGTCCACACTATCTTTTTGTGACATTGGGATAAACTTGGAAGCTGGTCTGAACATGGTAGGGCCATCACCAGAAATGTAAATTCCTTCCTCTTCAACAAATCGGGTGATTACTTATTCAGTAGGCTCGCAATCTGCACATCATTTAGTGTTGTTTCCCCTTCTAGTTGCCTCAATTCCAGCATTGGATTCATATCATCCACCACAAGATTGTCCGGCTGTAATTCAATGGTACCCGGGCAAGTCACGTCCTTCGATTTCTGATTGACTGCAAAATGTTTCATTAATTTTAAGGATCTTATAAACTTAAAAATGACGATTCGTGTTGTCACATAATCCAGATCTGGTGTTGGACAAAACGACAAACCTAGTTGTAATATGTTCATCTCTCTTTCTATTAACACAACATCAGTGAAGTTGATTACTGCTGCCTTGTTGTCTCCACCTATTTCTTGGTTTACTTGTTCTTCGATCCTACTTCAACGCCAGAATTGTTTTGCCCCCTTCTGCCTCTGGTTCCTCTGTCTCTTCCTCTTGGAGGCTTTGCACTTTGTTTTGGTGCTCTTGGGCGGAGATTGAAACATCTCTCATCGCGTAAAAAACTAAATTCATCAAATACAGAGGGTCCAGGGACTCCCCTTGCTCCACTGGGAATATCCTCAGGTTCAGTAACCAACTCAGAGCTCTGGACACTACTCGCTTCTGGTTGCTCATGTGTTTGTTTGCTAGGGCCGCTCATCTTTTGGCGTCGAAGATTTTCAGACTTTTTCGCGAACGTAAATATCCGCCCCTGGTCATAGTCAATCTTATCACGCAAGAATTTCTGCGCCTTCATCTCTTAGGTGTGTGAGTAACTCTGTGTATGAGTGGCAGTGTGTGACTGAATGTATAGATGTATAAGTGCATTTTATAGTCCTCTATTGATGAGTAACTACATGTATAAGTGACAGGATGTGTGTGTAGACCTAGGAAATAGTGAGTGCTTTGTGGTATATGGCATTCTTCTGTGTATGGTTTCAAAAATAGTGGTCAGTATTTTAGAATGGGTGTATCAAAGTTTATATTAGAGCATCAGTATGTGCATCAGATTGTCAAGTGCTAATTGCCATGAGTGATGTCATCAGTGATGTCATTTGAGATGTCATCAGTGATGTCACTGACCATGCCATGAGTGATGTAATATGTGACATCATCAGCAGTGCATTGCGGGCGCGCAAGTTATAGTTAGCTCAACTAACTATAACAGGTGAATTTCTCTGGTTTTATATGAGTCAAATGTTCAATTAACTATAAAGTCCCTGAAACCTATGTTTTTTCTGTGAATTTCAAAGGTTTTTTAAATGTTAATTTCATATTTTAATGTTTATAAAACCTATATTTTTTCTATTATATTTTTAAATATTTTGGAACTCTATTATACTTCTTTTTTTTAAATTTAAAAATCATGTAATGTTTTATATCTTCCCAAAAAAACTAATTTTTTTTTTAGGGGAGAAAACTGCACTCCCATACTGGTAGCGTACCAAGCTCCATCACCACACAAATCCTATTCGCCATATTGCTAAACTCATAAATGATGCGCGTTTCGTATCCAACGAGTTCATGGCACCGCGTCCCGCGTAACATCATACGCATGAAGTCACCCCAGGTACTACTTTGGAATCCGACGGATATGCAGCACCAAGCCACGCGTTACGTCATGTACGTATGGGGTCGAGCCTGCTGCGCATTGCATATTCGACGAGTACACGCTGCCAGGCCCTGTGTTACATCACAGACGTATAGTATCGGGTACACCGTTCCCCTTTTTTTGTCTCTAAAGTATATCTAAATAACTTTAAACAGTATATGAGAGCACGCAAAAATCTAAATTATTTCAAACATTTATATATTTCTAACTGTAATAAACTTATATTATGATAAATATATTTTGTCAAAATCACATCGGGTGCGGCCTCCTTGCGCGCTCGGTGCACGATTGCCAAGTGACCTTAAAAAAAAGCATTTGATTGGTTCATAACATTTCCCATTGTAACAGTTGTACAACCCCACCCATTTTACTCATTCTCTCTACAGCGTTTGATGAGAGACACCTCTTCTACTTAGAGAGCTTTTTTGAAAAGTGTCTTCCTGTATACACATATCTTATACTACACATAACATGCATCAATCATCTTGATCAATATTCATGCTCTGTACATTAGCCTTCCACCTGTGATTGCCATGCATCTCAAACGTTCCATCAAAAAATAAATATGTGTTACACGATGCCCCTGGTGTGTGTGTGCACATTATTGTGCTGTTTTTCAGCATGAATATTGGTGGCTCTAAGGAGCCTCATCAGCCACGGGCAGACTGCACATCCTAGATCACATGCCATCTCATTAAGATAGTTTCCGTCCTCCCAACACATGCTACACTAATCTAAATTGTACACTCTGCGAGGTCAAAACTACAAAAGAAACACACATAAGTACACTTCCTGGCGAGGCAGGAACTGAACAACGCCCAAGTCCCAGGAATAATTATTCACACCCCTAAGCTGGCTTGGCGCACGCAAGCCCAGCCCACTTTCCGTACGTATAAATAAGATAACTACGACCCCACACGTCCCTTTTCTTCCACACTACCTCAAATGATATGCCGCATCCACTGCGCATATCACAATGCGCAATAAAAAAAAAATGGATCCAGGAGGTGTACACCATCCTGGCAATCAACATGGGCTCTAAATTGTGAGCCCTACTGTCATTCGTCTACGAAAGGGATCCATGAGGTGTACACTCTCCTGCAATCAACACTCCATCTGAATTGTGAGCACTGCTGCACCTAGTGTTTGCTCACACAACAATGCCAGCAGGTAAGCAGAGCGGCCTGGGTGCACAGGGCCTCCAATTGTGCGGGAAAGAGGGGCGGGGTGCTTCAGCCTGACTGCGCAGGTGCGAACAAACGATATTGCCATGCGTAATGATGTGATCTCTGACCTCATTCAGTCTCATCTCTGTCTCATTTCAAAGACCTGCTGTACCGTAAGGTAAAACCAAAGGGGGCGATGGACGGGGCGTTGACAATACAAACACTCACCCCCAGTCACCTGATCTGGGTTTATTCCATCACCGTTCTTTAGCTCACTCCGCCACCCCAGTTCAGACATGGCCATATGCAAATCAGTCTGACCCTGTGCCTCATGGGCACAGTCCAGCCCGAACTGCCAAGCCATGGCTTCCCTGGACCGGAATCAAGCTTCCCAGGACCGGTTTCTGGCATTGCAGCCGTCTTCAGCCGGGCTTGCTTGAATCCAGTGGCAAAGTGAGCAAGGGACTCACGTCTGAGCATACCCTGCCAACTTAGGGCGAACAAAGAAAAACTAAAAGGGGGTGATGGACTGTGCGTTGACAATAAGAACACTCACCCCCAGTCAACTGATCTGGGTTTAATCCATCACCGTTCTTTAGCTCGCTCCGCCACCCCAGTTCAGACATGGCCATATGCAAATCAGTCTGACCCTGTGCCTCATGGGAACAGTCCAGCCCGAACTGCCAAGCCATAGCTTTCCTGGACCGGAATCAGGCTTCCCAGGACCAGTTTCTGGCATTGCAGCCGTCTTCAGCCGGGCTTGCTTGAATCCAGTGGCAAAGTGAGCAAGGGACTCACGTTTGAGCATACCCTGCCAACTTAGGGCGAACAAAGAAAAAACAAAGGGGGTGATGGACGGAGCGTTGACAATGCACAAGTTACTACTTGTGTAACGATATATCTGTAAGAGACATTAGTTAGTATTAGATTCCTTACCTTAGAATATCCCCAGGCGTCAGACTGGATCCGGAAATGTTTGCGTAGCAGTACCCTTGCTCGTCGGTAGGCGTCGTCTGCGGCTCTGCGTCCGTCGTCGGCGTCGTGGGCGCCGTGATGATGTCGTCGGAGTACTTAGACGCCGCCTCCGCGTGCTGACGTCAGTTCTTAGACACTGCTTTTCCGCACCAGAAACGCAGAGCCATGTTAAAAACCAACACTGGTGCCATTGAAACTAGGGCCCTGAAAGGGGGGGAACCCTAACCCTAGATATTGGTTCGCAGAACGGGGAGGATGGGTGGGTCGGTAAGGAATCTAATACTAACTAATGTCTCTTACAGATATATCGTTACACAAGTAGTAACTTGTGCATCTGAAAGAGACACGTTAGTATTAGATTCCTTACCTTAGAATAGATACCCCAGCAATACCAACCCCGGTGGTGGGTCTGCGAACCAATAATCACACCAGAAAGTCCTGGAGGACGGAACGGCCAAAGAAGCCATCCCTCCGGACTTGACTGTCCAGGCAGTAGTGTCTTGCAAACGTGTGCAGCGATGCCCACGTAGCTGCCTGACAGATGTCTTGTAAGGGCACTACCCTGCCCAGGGCAGTGGTAGTCGCCGTGGCTCGGGTGGAATGAGCCCGCAATCCAACAGGGGGCTCCTTCTTAGCCAAGGAGTAACATGCCTGGATGCACAAGATGATCCACCGGGAGATGGTCCTCTTGTGTACCGCTTTCCCCTTCTTAGCGCCCACATAACCAACAAAGAGTTGGTCATCCACCCGGAACTGACGTGTGCGATCCAAGTAGAATGAGAGCGCATGTTTTGGGTCCAGACGGTGGAGCCGCTCTTCCTCTTTAGAGGGATGCGGTGGTGGAAAGAAGGTTGGCAAGGTGATAGACTGCCCGATGTGGAAGGCCGTGACAACCTTGGGCAGGAAAGAAGGCTTAGTACGCAACACCACTTTGTCCGGATGGACAGAAAGGAAAGGTGGAGTACAAGAAAGGGCCTGGAGCTCACTCACTCTCCTGGCAGGGGTGATGGCAACCAGGAAAGCAGTCTTCAGAGTAAGAAGGCGAAGAGGACAGTTGTGAAGTGGCTCAAAGGGAGCGCACATCAGAAACGTAAGAACCAGGTTCAAGTCCCACTGAGGCATCACAAACGGAACAGGAGGGAATGTGTGAGTGTTGCCTTTAGAAATCTATTTACAATAGGGGACTTGAACAAAGAAGGTTGATCAGGCAGCCTCAGAAAGGCTGAAAGGGAAGAAAGGTAGCCCTTGATAGTGCCCAGAGCAGAGCCCTGCTGGGCAAGAGAAAGAAGGAAGAGAAGAACCTCAGAAAGAGGGGCAGCAAGAGGATCCACAGCCTTTGCTGTGCACCATGCCACAAATCTGTTCCACCTGCAGGAGTAAACCGACTTTGTGGAGGGACGCCTGGCTGCCAGAATGACGTTACAGACTTCAGGAGGCAAGTCAAATGGCCTCAACTGTCGCCGCTCAATCTCCAAGCATGGAGGTGGAGACTGGACAGGTTCGGGTGGAGGACCATCCCCTGCTGCTGCGACAGAAGGTCCTCCTGAAGAGGCAGACGAACCGGGGGATCGACTGACATACTGAGTAGCTCTGGATACCAGTACCTTCGAGCCCAGTCCGGAGCCATAAGGATGACTTGGGCCCGGTCGCGCTTGATCTTCTTCAGCACTCTGGGCAGAAGTGGTATAGGCGGAAAGGCGTACAGTAGACCGCAACTCCACTCGCGACGAAAAGCGTCTCCAAGTGCCGCCTTGGGAATTCCAACGCGCAGAACTGATGACATTGCGCGTTCTCTTCGGTGGCGAATAGATCTAACCAAGGCTCTCCCCATTGCTGAAAGAGGCCTTGCGCCACGTCCGAGCTCAGACGCCATTCGTGATCCATCATGCACCGACGGCTGAGCTCGTCCACCCTGGCGTTCAGAGAACCTGCCAGGTGTTGAGCCACCAGGGTCACGCCCTGGAGTTCCAGCCATTGCCAGAGGCGCCGAGCCTCCTGGCAAAGGGTCCACGACCCCACCCCGCCCTGTTTGTTGCAGTACCACATGGCGGTGGTGTTGTCCATGAACACCTGCACTACACTCCCCCGGACAGAGGGGAGGAATGCTTTCAGTGCTAGACGAATCGCCCGTAACTCCAACAGGTTGATGTGGAGCCGGGCCTCCGCCGGAGACCAGAGGCCTCTGATCTCTGCCTCTCCCATGTGGCCTCCCCAGCCCTGGAGGGACGCATCCGTCACAACTACGTGCTATGGTTGGGGAAGGGAGAGGGATCTGCCGCTGACCCAATCGCTGTCCGTGAGCCACCACTGCAGCTGTCTCGCAGTGCCCTCCGAAATCAGGACGTGGTCGGATAGGTTGCCCTGATGCTGGGCCCACTGAAACTTTAGGTCCCACTGCAGAGCCCGCATCCGCCACCTGGCGTGATGCACCAGCAGGATGCAGGAGGCCATCAGCCCCAGAAGCCGCAACGTCAACCTGACCGAGACCCGGGATAACGGCTGAAAGATGGGAATCAGAGCCTGAATATCCCGGACCCGCTGTTCGGGTGGATAAACCCGAAACCGCGCCGAGTCGAGAACCGCTCCGATGAAAAGGAGCTTCTGAGAGGGGCACAGGTGTGACTTCGGCACATTGATGGAGAACCCCAGCCGGTGCAGGAGATCTGCTGTAGTCTGGAGGTGGCTGACGACTGTCTGGGGCAAGCCCGCCTTCAACAACCAGTCGTCGAGGTAGGGGAAGACTGAAATCCCTAACCTGCGCAGATGAGCTGCGACCACCGCCATCACATTTGTGAACACCCGTGGGGCGCTGGTAAGGCCGAAGGAGAGCACGGTATACTGAAAGTGCTCGTGGCCAACCGTGAACCGCAGGTAGCGCCGGTGGGCCGGAAGGACGGGGATGTGGAAATATGCGTCCTGCAAGTCCAACGCTACCATCCAGTCTCCTGGGTCCAGGGCAGCTAGGATCTGAGCCAGTGTGAGCATCTTGAACTTCTCCTTCTGGAGGAAGCCGTTGACGTTCCTTAGGTCCAAGATAGGGCGTAGGCCCCCTTTGCCCTTCTTGGGTACCAGAAAGTAGTGGGAGTAGCAACCACACCCTACTTCAGGCCCAGTAACGCGCTCGATGGCCCCCTTGGCCAAGAGGGCCGTAACTTCCTCCTGCAGAAGTCGCAAATGATCCCCCGATACACGGTGGTTCTGCGGTGGCACGGCTGGAGGAGTCGCCTCGAAGGGGAGGGAGTAGCCCCTTCGGACGATCTGCAGCACCCACCTGTCCGAAGTGACGGTGCGCCAGTGGAGGTGGTGATGGCGAACCCTGCCCCCCACTGGCGTCACATGGGCCTGAAAGCACGGACTAGAAGGGTTTTGAGGCAGATGCTGCGGGGGAAGGTGTGGACTGACCTCGCCGTTGTCCCCGACCGCCGGGACGGCGGTTCCCACGGCCGCCACCGCGTTGGGTATTACCTTGCAGAGCGTGGCTGGCAGCACGTGTGGGTACACCCCTTCCGTGGCCACGAAAGGAGTGAAAGGCAGCCGATTGCTGGCGTGGGGCCGAGAGGCCCAAGGACTTGGCCGTAGCCCTGGAGTCCTTAAAGCGCTCGAGCGCATGGTCTGCCTTGTCGCCAAAGAGGCGACGGCCATCAAACGGCATGTCCATCAGAGTGTTTTAGACATCGGCCGAAAAGTTGGCGGACCTCAACCAGGCGTGGCGTCTAACCGACACCGCCGTTGCCATCGCTCTATCTAGTGAGTCGGTGGCATCCAGCCCACACCGTATAGAATATTTGGCTGCATCCCGGCCCTCCACAAGGGCTTGGCCGAGTTTGGCCTGTACCTCCAACGGACACTCTGGCAGCACTTCCGCAACCGTATCCCACAGAGAGTGGGTGTAGCGGCCCAAGAGGCATGCGGTGTTGGAAGACCGCAGTCCCAGACTAAGGGACGAAAAGATCTTTTTGCCGTACTGCTCCTACCTCTTGGATTCCCTGTCCGGCGGCGCCGATGGGAATGCGGTCTGGGAATTGGAGGCCTGGATGACCAGGCTCTCGGGGGTAGGATGGGTGGACAGGAAACATGGGTCGCCCGGGGCTGGGCGGTGGCGTCTGGCCACGTTCCTATCTACGGGCGAACCCGTAGCGGGCTTGGACCAAGTGCCCAGAAGAACGTCGGTCAAGGCCTCATTAAAGGGCAGCAGAGGCTCAGCCGAGCTTGACTGCGGTTTAAGGACCTCAGTGAGGAGATTAGTCCTCACGGCCGCGACGGGGAGCTCAAGGCCCAAGGCCTTGGCAGCCCTCATCAACACCACACTGTAGGTTGCCCCCTCCTCCGAAGCCACGGTAGGAGGGGAGACAAAACCAGTGTCTGGAGAGGTGTCCAGGCCACTGGCCTCCCCAAGGTCTCCTGCCAGTCCTCATGAGACTGACACTCTCGGGTCAGAGGGTCCTCAGACCCCTCCCAATCCCCTTCATCACCCATCTCCTGATACTCAGGGTGCTCAATCAATGGGGCCTGTTCATAGAAGTGAAACTCCCCAAACGACGTCTGGAGCGGCGCCCATCGGGGCTGTCCCGACGTCGGAACAGGAACGAAGGAGGTATCGGGGACGGCGCCGCCTGAGGACGGCGCCGGAGGCGACACCTGATGGTCCGACGCCGGGAGGTCGTAAGGTCCACAGGCGACGATCCAGATCCCCAAGAAGGTCTAGCTGTGTCCTGCGGCGCCGGGTCCGAAGGCGCCGGGGCCGCTGAACCCTGCGGCGCCGGGGCCGCTGAACCCTGCGGCGCCGGGGCCGCTGAACCCTGCGAAGGCGTCGGCGGCGTCGGGGCCGAAGCACCTGACGGCGTCGGGGCCGAAGCACCCGACGGCGTCGGGGCCGAAGCCCCCGACCCGCTAGAGGCCCCAGACGGGTCCGCTAGGCCCGAAGGCGCTGCGGAGCCCGTCGGAGGAGAGAGTTTCCTCATGGCCATGAGGAAGCACTCGATCTCCTCCGGCGTCGCGTCTTGCCCAGGGACCGGAGGGTGTGGAGCTGGACGTGGCGCCCTCGATTTCGACGGAGCCGCGTGGGTGGTGTCACCCGAACCCCCGGCCGCATCGCGCGAGCGTCGGGGGAGTCCGAAGAGCGATGACGCCGCTTGGACTTCTTGTGCTTCTTACCTGACGACGACTTCGACCCGGAGGAGTGCGGCCTACTCTCGGAACTGTGGTGGCTCCGAGCCCGCGACCTGTCCCTCGACCTCCCGTGGGAGCGAGACCTCTCGCGGCGCGGGACCGACTGCCGGAGTTCGAGTCGCCTGCGGGACCGCTCCCTCCTGGCTTTCGTAAAGAGGGCCCGGCAGTCGGAGCAGGCCTTGTCGTCGTGGTCGACGCCTACCTAGACAAGTTAGGCACAGGTGGTGAGTATCCGTGACCGACATCGTGCGGTCGCAATCCTCGCAGTGCTTAAAGCCAGGCATCCCTACGGCACCAATCGGAGTCGAAAGACTTTGAGAAATGATAAAAAATTATCCAAAAAGTTAGTCAAAAATTGACTACGGGTTACTGCTTTTTCCAGATCTGCGCTTGCTGGCGCGGAAAAAAGAAGAACTGACGTCAGCACGCGGACGACGTCATTACGGCGCCCACGACGGACCGCAGATGACGCCTACCGACGCGCAAGGGTACTGCTACGCAAAAATTTCCGGATCCAGTCTGACGCCTGGGGATATTCTAAGGTAAGGAATCTAATACTAACGTGTCTCTTTCAGATACAAACACTCACCCCCAGTCAACTGATCTGGGTTTAATCCATCACCGTTCTTTAGCTCACTCCGCTACCCCAGTTCAGACATGGCCATATGCAAATCAGTCTGACCCTGTGCCTCATGGGAACAGTCCAGCCCGAACTGCCAAGCCATGGCTTCCCTGGACCGGAATCAAGCTTCCCAGGACCGGTTTCTGGCATTGCAGCCGTCTTCAGCCGGGCTTGCTTGAATCCAGTGGCAAAGTGAGCAAGGGACTCACGTCTGAGCATACTCTGCCAACTTAGGGCGAACAAAGAAAAACCAAAGGGGGTGATGGACTGTGCGTTGACAATACAAACACTCACCACCAGTCAACTGATCTGGGTTTAATCCATCATTGTTCTTTAGCTCACTCCGCCACCCCAGTTCAGACATGGCCATATGCAAACCAGTCTGACCCTGTGCCTCATGGGAACAGTCCAGCCCGAACTGCCAAGTCATGGCTTCCCTGGACCGGAATCAAGCTTCCCAGGACCAGTTTCTGGCATTGCAGCCGTCTTCAGCCGGGCTTGCTTGAATGCAGTGGCAAAGTGAGCAAGGGACTCACGTCTGAGCATACCCTGCCAACTTAGTGCAAACAAAAAAAACCAAAGGGGGTGATGGACGGAGCGTTGACAATACAAACACTCACCCCCAGTCAACTGATCTGAGCCTACGAGCAGCACTGCTCTACAGACACCTGTTGAGGGCGGGTCTGCGGAAGGGGTGGGGTGCATCACCCTGAATGCGTACGTGTGAAAAAGTGATGTTGCTGTGCGTAATAATGTGATCTCTGACCTCATTCAGTCACATCAGTCTAATTTTAAGGACCTGCTGGACCGTACTGTAGGCCTGAGCCAGCGGGCAGCGTTGCCCTACAGACACATGGTGTTGGATTTTAGGACACTGTAGTGAGCTCCTTACTAAGGGTACATGCACACAGGCTCCAGCCACTGCATTACACGTGCACATTATGCTTCTAGCATGCGCTTTCCTTTCTATGTTAACGTTGGCATAACATATTATTATTTAACCTTGTGTATTCTCCTGCACTCCAACTCCTCTTTGAACCACGATTACCATTAACAGTTGATAGATCATACTTCAAAAGCGAAGGATGCACTCAACTCCTATTTGCTATCAAGCTTGAAATAAACCTTCATTTACCTGCAGGCGTTTCCGCCATTAAATTATTACTCCCTTTTCAGACATTCCATTGATTGCCACAAGAAGGGTGGAGCGGGAGCTGACCCCGCAATGATGCCCTGACATTCAGACACTTTCCACTGTGGTATCAAGACACCGCCCCGACCTGAGACCTGGTCTACCGTACAAACGTACCCCGGATTATGAGCTTGCACCAACATGTCTTGGGACACACCAGTGGTGGAAGGTGAGCAGTGAAGCCTAGGTGTGCAAGACCTACAATAGAGCACAGTGCGGGGGAAGGGGTTGGGGTGCAGCACCCTGGGTGCACAGGTTAATGCGAGCGATTTTCCCATAGCTAATAATGTAGGACTATATTATCAAAGAACGGCGATAACATTATCATCACTTTAGCGACAGAAAACTGCCGCTAAAGCGATGATAAGAGGTTGATAATATGCCCTTTTGAATTTCCATAGAAGCCCAGGTTCACACCAGAACCTGGGCTTCTAAGGGAATTCATAAGGGCATATTATCAACCCCTTATCGCAGTTTTAGCGGCAATATCCTGCTACTAAAGCGGCGATAATGTTATCGCCCTTCCTTCATAATATGGCCCATAATCTCTGGCGTCATGGATTTAATTTTAGGACTTGCTGAACCACAGCGTCCTAGACAAACGGGTGACGGAGGGTAAACACTAGGGGCTGGGTGCAATAGGCCGACGCTCTGTCTCCTCCTCCCTCTCTTCTTTTGACTCTTCCTCCCCTTCCACCCACTCCCCCTCCCTTCCATTCTCACTATTGCCGTTTCATTCGGACTACCTTTCTTTACCTCCTCCACATAGCACACATACTTATGTTTCATTTTTGTCTTGCAGGTTTCCTACGCTGCTTCCACTGGAGTCCAACCCAAGTTTTTTTTAATAATACTGTTCTATTAAAGTTACGTTTCTATTTATTTCAGTTTTAATAAAGCTTACTTTTTTTCAAATAAATATCTGAGTGTATAGGTCTTCTTTTTCTGACAACACTTGTCTATTATTTATTGTGAAAATCATCTGCTTATAGGAGATTTTAAGGACAACATTATTTAATATTAGAGTGCACCTACCAAACATAATCTAACTGACTATTAGACAAATGAAGCTTGGGTAACTGTACAACTGCAAGAGTTCTATGAGTGTATCATTTTATAACACCATACGTACTGCCCGTGTGATTACAGAACAAATAAGGCACTGCCTAGGACCACCGAGGCTTCAGGGACTGCCGAGGCCCACCCTGCATATTTAAATAAAGACCGGGAGTGTGGCGATCCCCGGACTTCAGTTGGCCTCGAACCCCCCAAACAATTAGTAAACAATACCCGGGAAGGTCACCCCCCAAACAATTAGTAAACAATACCCGGGAAGGTGGTGCTCCCCTAGGCTGCAAAACGTCTCTGTGCCCTTCCGCGCCTAATTTACATGCAACATTAAGATCCCCAGTCCTACAGAGACCCCGCAATATAATAATTGGATTGGCCACGGAACATTACCCACCCACCAGGGGCCTCATTTTTTTTCTTTTCTCTCCATTCTTACCATCCGCATCCCCTCTAATACAGCGATACAAGGTTTTCCTTCTCTCGCTTCAAGTAGTCAAACAAGTATTTGCTATCACAGGGTGGAAGCCATGCACCACCCTCTAATAGCAAACACAAATGTCCAGCGAATGCACACCCCGAGACATTGTATGAGCTGCACCTGAGAGGTCGCCCTCCCTACTACCATGATGCCTTTGTTAGTATAAACACATACTAACACTACTTACACACGTGTAGTACAGCGACCAGAATGTAGTGAAGAAGCAGAGGAAGCGCAAAATCTAAAAATATAAATCCTACAAGAAGTCGGATGACATAGTTCAATGAGCCGACGACCCTGGCATGAGTAGAAACAGCTACACGAAGAAAACGGGTCTTCAGCACAACGCAAGCAATTTTGAAATATTGGTGAGTGGTGCCTTCTTTTTGCCTTTGCCTGCTCATCGCCAAATTTATGTAGCGAAGAGGCAGACAGCAGTGGATCCAATAAGTAGATTTATTACAAGAAAACAAAACACCTGAAACATCCACCAACAGGAGCAGACAGCAAAGCAACCGTCTAATCCAGCACCATGTACAAATTCCGCAAGGTTCCCCTCATGACAGCCCTACATTGTAACATTACATACTGATGGGCATATTATCAAGGAACGGTGTTAAAATTTTCGCCGCTTTTGTGGCAGGAAACTGCAGCTAAAACAGCGATAATGGGCTTGATAATAAGCCATAGAGAATTCCAATAGAAGCCCATGTTTTGGTGTTAACATGGGCTTCTATTAGAATTCTCTACGGCATATTATCAAGCCCATTTTTGCTGTTTTTGCAGCAGTTTCCTGCCGCTAAAGCGGCGATAATTTTAACGCCGTTCCTTGATAATATGCCCCATAGATTCTAGTAGAATTACATACTAACATTCTACTATGACTTACAATGGAATACTACACAGAGCACATGACTTTACAGCAATGAGCTCATGGTTTCATCCACGAGTCTTGAGACCGGTAGGGGTAAGACTTTCGCTTCCCACTCCCTATATTGTATAGTAGCAGCCCGTCCCGACGTTGTCCAGGTATGAAATAGAATGTGTGTAATGTGTGTATTTGGCAAGGGCAATTTATTTTAAAATCTCGCCGTAGACAACATTTTTTGTTTCATTAGAATAGGGACGGAGAAGGCCCAGCTACAGTCCTGGTTGATGTTAGCAGGTGCGTGTAATTGGTTTAGTGATCCGCTGCCTGAACCCGGCTACAGCCCTGGTTGATGTTAGCAGGTGCGTGTAATTTCGTTAAATGAGAGAGTTATCAGCCGCGGGTAAATCCGTTTAATGAGAGAGTTGAGTGACAGCGAGTAGGAGAGGCTACAGTAATTGTCCCTACAGACACGCTCATTTACGTGTTCCCCCGCTTGAGGCCCAGATGCAGGCCTGTTTGATGTTAGCAGCCGCGTGTTCCCCCGCTTGAGGCCCAGCTGCAGTCCTGGTTGATGTTATCAGGCGCGTGTAATTAGTGTACTGATCTGCCGCCTGAGCCCGGCTAGAGCCCTGGTTGATGGTAGCAGGCGCGTGTAATTTCGATGAATGAGAGAGTTCAGTAACAGCGCGCAGGAGAGGCTGCAGTAACGTTACTTACCAGGCCTCCAGGTGAACGCGTTTGTCAGGCCCCCAGCACAAGGCTACAGCAGATGATCTTCTGATTAATGTACGACCCACATGGCATGAAGGGCAGAACGTAGAACACGTCCCCCAGCGTTTCTCACCCCCCTTGATGCGGCGCAATTGCGTTCACATGGCATGAAGGCCGGACACACGCCCCCAGCGTTTCTCACGCCCCCAGCGTGCCCCTTGATGCTGCGCAGCAACGTAATTGGCGCTTGTATGTACGACTCACATGGCATGAAGGGCGGACACACGCCCCCAGCGTTTGTCACGCCCACAGCCCACAATGTGATGGCCATACCACACGCCCTCAGCGTTAGTCACGCCCCCAGCCCACGCCCACAGCACAACGCAGACACGCCCACAAGAGACTACTTTGCTGGCACGGTTATTTTACCTTTTAAATGTATAGAGGAGTTGGCCTAACGGCTAAGGCGCTCGACCTTGGACCTGGGGATCTGGGTTTGAGTCTTGGTAACGACGCCAAACATCCTGTGATTCTGGCAAATCACTTAATCTCCCCGTGCCTAACAAAAATGAATGTGTGTCCTCATGTAACGTAACTGGTGCTATGTAAAGCGCTCTGATACCTGATTCAGTTCGGGTCAAGCTCGCGCTATATAAAACTCTGCAAAAAAAAAATATATATATATGGTGGCCGTCTGCATAGCCTATGTCCTTCTGCTGCAACTGCCCTTTCCAACGATGTATTGGGTGTTGTGATTGGTGCTGTGGTTACTGAGATTACCCGCCTCAAAGGTTTGGGCTCTCTCTTTATAATATTAGTATGGATATGGAAAGGTAAACTAACAATTCTTCCACAAGTATGCTACAGCGTCCAGAGCACCTCACTTTACAGCAATGAGCTCACAATTTAGGCTCACGGTTTAATCCCCGAGTCTTCACACCAGTAGGGATGAGTAGTTCGCTTCCCACTCCCTAAATACTATAAACGCATACTAACACTACTTACACACTTATACTACAGCGGCTAGTATCCTACAGTGCCCAGAACCCATCACTTTACAGCAATCACAGCTCGGTTTCATCTCAAGTCTTCACAACGGTAGGCGTAACTACTTCACTTCCTGCTTCCGGTATACTATCAACACAGTAGCGGTCAGTAGTTTGCTTCCCACTCCCTGCATGGCATAAACGCCTACTAACACTACTTGCACAAGTCTACTACAAACACCACACCACATCACTTTACAGCAATGACCTCACGGTTTAGACTCTCGGTTTCATACCCGAGTGTAGCACCATATCACATCACCACCATGCCACTCTGAGCAACACCGCACTTTCAGACCATTAACAGTGATAACTACCTACTGGCAACCGCCAGTAGATAATCAAGAACAAATTGCAATAGTTCCTTGATTCTTTTAGCTTTCAAAAATTCTCTCTATTACGGTCTTTCTACTTTTACATGTAAATAGTTTTTTTAATGTTCAAGTACACATCGAAGTCAGAAATGCAACGTATTCTATCAACACACTTTCTAGAACATTCTACAACACGTGGAGAAGTTGAAGTGGAGGTTAAAAGTTCATCCATTTTTTTTAAAGCTAACGATATTTTTTTGCAAATTTTTCTCGAACGTTTAACAGCACGTGCAGGTTAAAAGTTCACAATTGTTTTAAGTTCGAACAGTGCCTTCCAAATGCAAGTAGCAGGTGTGATTGAGTTGAGCACATTTTATCCTACTGCTTTTTCTTAACCATTCAGAACGATGCTTTTCCACAAAACGAAAGTGCACCCTACTTTTAAAAAACAATGCCTTTCATCTCCCAATCATGTACCATTTTGTATGCGAAAAGAAACTATTTCCCCATCTTTAAACATATCTCTTATTCTACGAAGGAACTGCATGAGCTACAGACATCTTTCCATACCTTCCAGCAATACCTTCAAAATACTAGTGTGGATCGTAGGAGATAGCTATGTTTTCATGTGCAAGAGGTATGCAGAACAGAGACGTACTGACTTAGACCTAGGTTTACAAAACGTGGACATTAACTGGTTTGGACAGAGAGGACTGAAGTGGCACCAATTGTTGCCTTTGGTTAAAACCTGTTTGCATTTCCAATACCCTGACCTTGATGATTGTGCACTGTGGTGGAAACAACCTAGGCACATTGACTTGGGTAGGTTTGGAAATGCTTATGAAGGACACCTTTGGACAATTGATGTTACTTTTGCCTCATACTGTCTTTGTATATTCCAATATATGCCAAAGAGAGAAGTGGAAATGGTCCAAAAAATGTTGTCCTCAGATTGAAAAATCTCTGAAAAAAGTCAACAAAACTGTCTCTGCATACCTCAGAGACCACAAAATGGGGTCCATATACAACAACAACATACGTTTTGATATGGCGGATATATACAGTGATGGAGTACACTTCACAGATCAGGGAAACTGAGTTTTCCTGAATAACTTGAAGCTGTACATCCACACTTATATGTAGCTCCAACTAATGAACACAAGGGCTCTTTTTAGCCACCCTATAACTTACAACTTAGGCCCGCTATTTTAGGGCCATATAAAGCCAACTTCGGCCAAAATGTATTCTCCACACAGCTGTGGCACAGCTGCCAGACCATCTCAATTTGCAGCACAGACCTCTCGCTCTACTCACCCATAGGGGTGAGTAGTTTGCACTTTACACATACCATATTGATTTACCTTCGCACTCCCTATACACCACCTAAGCACCATACACAAGCTACAATGTTCTAAAGAAAAGTTCATCCAAGTAGCTATAACTACATGCTGACACTACTTGCACAGATGTGGCACAGCGGCCACAGCACATGACTTCACAGCATATGAAACACAGTTAAGCCTCACCCTTTAATCCCCGACTCCGGCAGCTGCTCAGCTCACAAGTAACCAGGAACGTAACCCCCCGGATCAACAGTCTTTTTTAGTGGAGGACCAATGGTGGGGGCCACGAGGCAGGGCACGCCCCTGGGGCAGACCCAGGGGACAACGCTCTGCACGGTGGAATCGAGGCTCAGGCAGGGGCAACAAACAAGTACAGTTCCAACAGGACTCTCAAGGCGAGATTCAAACAAGGCGCCAGGTCTACAGATGGTAAGATATGCCCCGGAAAACCCCATCATCAACATATCCGGCCATGAATTAAATATAAATGAACAGCAAATCCTGTGTAAAGGTTTATCTTTTGTCCCGACCTCGATGCCGGACATCTTTTCCTTAAGAATGGAACTCCAACAGTTCTTCAGGAAAGTGAGACTCAAACATCACTTTTTGAGGACCCCTTTTAAACCTGTATTCTCAGGCAGTGGTCTAAGACCACCCTCCAAATTCAACCCTCCGTTTTACCAAATTGACCATAAGATCAGAACTTATGAACAAGTGGTATTGCGCGATGTAGACAAAATTTTAGCGGAAAGACGCTATGTCGCCTATAACATTACGAAATCCGAGAGAGAGGCATTGGGCACCTTGAAGAACAATAACAATATTGTGATAAAACCCGCGGACAAGGGTGGTGCCATCGTTGTCCAGAGTGTTGAAAAATATAAGAGTGAAATATTGTCTCAATTATCTGTGGTGGGGAACTATACTCTTCTAAAATCTGACCCCACACGAAAGATCAGCCTATCAATCAATCTAATCACTGCGAGGGCTCTAGGTGATGGTATAATCGCGAAACAAGAATTTGAATTCCTAAACAACAAGCATCCACGTTTGCCCACAATTTATATTTTACCCAAAGTTCATAAACGGATGGCAGACCCACCTGGCAGACCGATCATTTCTGGCTGTGGCTCACTATTGGAGCCTCTCTTTAAGTTTATAGACATATTTCTAAAACCGATTGCAGTATCAACTCCGACATATTTGAGGGACACTATGAATGTGATCCAGCTTGTGGATGGGCGTAGTTTTGATCAGGGCACTAGCATTCTGGCAACTATGGACATTACGTCCCTTTACACAAACATTCCACAACAGGAAGCATTGATGTGTATGGAAAAGGTGTTGAATGAGAGATCCAGACCTCACCAAGTACCTACTGATTTCATCATCGAACTGTTGACAATAGCAATGACAAAAAACTTTTTCATGTTCTTGGGCCAATTCTATTTCCAGACAAAAGGGGTAGCGATGGGGGCAAGCTTTGCTCCCAATCTGGCCATAATATACATGAGCGAGTTTGAACACAGATATGTCCTTAACCAGCAGAATCAGTATCACAATCAGATTGCCCTATGGGCCCGGTACATCGATGATGTGCTTTTAATTTGGCAAGGAAGTGTCGAACAATTGCTGGATTTTCACAGGGGCCTTAACACCTGCTCGGATGACACTCAGTTCACCTTGGAATATGACAGGGCATCAATCAGTTTTTTGGACATCCAAATCAAGTCGGATGAGGGGCATTTATATACTACCCTCTACCGGAAGAGCAGTGAGCGAAACACCTTGCTAAGATACACGAGCCATCATCCCCGCAACCTCAGAGATAACCTGCCCTTTGGCCAATTTCTGAGGTTGCGGAGGAATTGTACCAAAAAAGAGGATTATTTCGAAGAGTCATCTTCACTTATGATGAGACTCCAAGAACGTGGTTATCCCATGCGCCTTGTAAAAAAAAGCACGCAAGAGGGCATGGCATAACCATCGGGAAGACCTATTAATACCAAACCAGAAAAAGCAAAGTGAGGAACGCCTTGTATGTGTCACCACTTTTAATACTAAGAGTAGTGCCATCAAGAAATCTATTAATCAACATTGGCATTTGGTGAGTGAGGAATTGGGACACATGCCCCCACCCCTACACGCATTCCGCAAGGGAATGAGTGTGAGAGACCATCTTGTGCGAGCATTGTTACCCTCAAACCCAACCTTGGGCCAGACAACATTGTGGGATCTTCCTCCGATCAAAGGCCACACGAAGTGTGGTACGTGCCGCGCTTGCCCTCTGACAAATGAGTGCACTACATTTCACCACAACAATCAAACATACATCCTTACACAGCACAGTAATTGCAATACCTCGGGGTCATATATGCCATCATGTGCCCCTGTGGGTTTCTGTATGTGGGCCAAACGACCCAGAGAGTCAAATGCAGAATCCTACAGCATTGTAGCCGCATTAGATGCAGAACACCAGGGGCCCCTCTGGTCGAACACTTCACCGCCTTCGGGCATGACTGCGACAGTCTTCGATGGTGGGTGATTGAAAAAGTGGCTAGGAATGTTCGTGGTGGGGATTTTGGAAATGTACTCAATACAAGAGAATGTAAGTGGATATATTCACTTAACACGGTGAATCAAGGACTTAATGAACAGGAGGAGATTAATAGACAGGTGTCTCTCCTGAGGGTCTAACAGTATATAGCGGAGGCGAGATGCATGTTGTGAATATCTTCTTGAATATGCATGAGATATACATTCGGGATCATATTGTTATACATGTAACTGTGATGCCACTGCTTTGAAATTGCCTAGAGTGCCCTTGTAAGTTGATCATGCAAGTCCATTTTTCTATGTTTTAAGTAAATGCATTTGTAATGTTGAGTGAGAGATTGTATTAGTACGATGTTAACACAATGGTTGCACTGTTTTTCTCTCACGATGTTAATGCGCCTCCTTAATTCAGCTATTCACATGTGAGTAGTTCCATAACTTTGTTTTGTACTATCGGCAGCCCAAACATCTAATTGCTGTCAAGACCTCCATGTACTGATAAAGTTACTAGATGTTCACATACAGTACCGTGTTTGTGCCCTCTATCCAAAATGGCCGACACGCTTTTCATTAACAGTACTCAGCCGTCTTTTATTTCCATGGATGGTTTTTGAGTTGAATATTTGCCGGCAGACCTTTTTCGCTATTGATTGCGGTGTGGTACCGAGCGAAAGGACACCGAGCATAGCGCACGTTGAATCCGTGGGGGACTGAAATTGATCAGCGTGGTAAGATAACACGCTTTACACTAACCCGTACACAGATATTACTCCAAATACGCGTGGATTCTTAACGCCTTTTCCGCTTACCCATGCAGGGTGTCCCGTGTTGCTTGACACGAAGTGGGTGCACATCACATCCATTGAATTGGTGAGTGCTTCTGAAGTTTCCTTATACTCCGAATTCCATCTATTATATATTTGATGGTATTTAATGAGGTATTACTATTTAAATTATAGGAAGCCTTACATCCTCGAACATGACAAGATTGAAACCTACTGTGCAGACATCAATTTTCCCACACAGTACTGGTAAGAGTTATTCCAGACATGGTGTATTCTTATGCAGAGAAACCCTGCATCTATCTCTGTCGTTGCATTTTCAACGATTTTTTCTTACTCTACCCATGTTTTTTACAACAGGGTTTACTGTAATTTTGAATTCAAGTCAGACCTTTGGAGGACCCACAACTTCAGTTCCGCCTTTTACTCAAAGGTAATGATACATACAGTTTGGGTGGATACTGTGAGTTGTTGACTGTTATAGGATAGGTCTAATGACCTCTCCGTTATGTTTCCAGGTAATTAATTTACCAGCAGAATTAAGAGTCACGCCAAATAAAGGTTCATCCAACCACCATTGGGTAAGTTTAATTTCTTACCATGGGCGAATGCGATTTATATATGATCGCATCTGGAATAATTAGCAACAGCATGACATATATATTCATTATGTTTTAGGGCAGGTGCTGCTCCCTTGGTTGCCCTTATTTGCAGTCCTGATGAAGACTCGCACGGCCACGGTCTAAAATTACCTTGAAGGCCTCAAGACGAGTTGAAACGTCGACGCTCTAGTTTGTCCTGGATGGTAGCATACACCTTTTAGTGCAAATACCAGTTTGGAAGCAGTGTCTCCATTTAAGATGAACTGTGTTTAGTTTATGCAATACACACCAGGACGTTGAGGAATTTATTTTTGTTTAAATTCACATATTGTATATATAATTCTGTAAAATATTGTAAATATTGTGTTATTCTATGTTCTTCTTCTTAACTTTTCTATCAATCACATCATATTTCTATCCTTTTGCACACCTCTTTTGGGCAACTAAAAACGCTTTCAAAATGAGACAGCCAGAAATGCAATGAATTAAAATTGCCCCATAACTTTTGAATTATTGCTGTTGCTACTTTCTTTGCTTTGCTTGTTGAGAAACATGTACATTGATTGAACTGTGGGAAATATAGTATATGTGCCCACCAAATTAGCCAAACTTTGAACAGTTAACCGATTGAATCATTTTAGAAAAAGGAATAGTCTGAGACCATTGTTTTTGTACAACGATTATTACCCAGGTCTGCCGACTTCAGGGTTTACCCCATTCTTTTGATGGTTGCTCAGCTTAGCAGCATGAGACTCTAGACAATACCTCACATATATTCCGTACACCAGGACTTTCATACCAGTACGGGTCAGTAGTTCGTCCTAGTAGTTATAAACACATCCAGTCACTACTTCCACAACTGTAGTGCAGCGGCCATGGCACATGACTTCACAGCATGAGACACACAATTTGGGCTCACGCTTTAATCCCCGAGTCGCGCACCAGCTCACCTTACCTGCATCAGACTCTACGCAATACCTCGCTTAATTTCTGTAGCCCACCACTTACAAACGGGTAGGGGTAAATACTTCGCTTCGCACCTCCTCTATAGCACACCCTAAACACCCCACAGAGGTTACAGTGCTCCTACCCTCCTATTTCCCACTTTTCCCCCATTTTTCCCCCCTTTTTTCACCTTACTCGCTTCAACGGAATCACAAAATGGCGGCCAACACTTCCTAGTAGCAACCCCTTGCACCGCTCGCAGCCAATCAGCAACAAGCTCGTGCTCGTAACGCCTCAGCCTATCAGATAGCAGAATTCCCAAATATTGATATCTGTAAATTTCGATATTTCTCAAAAACTACTGAACGAATCTACACCAAATAAACAAAAGTGTGCTTTCTAGACCAAGACCCTTCTCCCTGCCAAATTTGGGTTAGTTCCGTTCACCCATTCGACCTGTAGCCTTGTCTAAAGTTTCCTATTGAAATTAACATGAAGAAAACACGTTTTGGGACCCCCCATTTTTCTCGCCCCCCCTTGAGGAATCACCCCTAAACTGTCAACATAGGAGCTGATCTCAACATAGAAATTTTATTGAAAATTTCAAGAAAAGATTCGTCAATCGGGGCCAAAGTTATTGGGAATAGAATGTTGCCATTTTCCTATGGTAACTAGGTCCTAACTATAACTACCTACTGGCGACCGCCAGTAGGTAATATATATATATATATATATAAATATATTAAAAGAAACCTCTGCTCCACTTCCGGAAAAAGAGCACGCACACGAGGGCTATTCAGGTTTAAGGCCTCTTTATTGAATAAAGCCTCCTCAGACCCAGCAAAGAGTGGCGCGTTTCGGCTAATGCAGCAGCCTTCCTCAATCTCATTATATATATATATATATATGCCTCGTCTATGTTATTAATGGCCCGCATATGCTCTAAAATACGCAGCTTGACTGGATTAATAGTACTGCTGATATATCTCAGCCCACAAGGGCATATCAGACAGTATATTGCGTATGGTGTGGAACAAGTGAGGAATTTATTGATCTTTTTAGGTGTTTTAAGCCCTGGTATTTGTATGTTAAGGTACGTTTACTGATTTTACATGCCTTGCACGGCCACAAGGATAGAAACCATTTAACTGTGGCATTTTCATAGTATTCGGTTTTATGGCATGGTGGCTATGTACTAGATGGCCTTTTAGCGCATTGGCTTTTCTGAAGGTGACTAGAGGATTAGGAGGTAATTCTTCCTTAAGAATCTGGTCAGTCAATTAAGGTCGGAGGAGGAGCCAAGATGGCGATCGAGATAGCTGCGTAACCGCTCGGCTCCGTGAGCCTCCTCACCCCGCACATACATCCTGGCACTTATCCTGACCTGCAACGGCATCTACATGTAGGCGAAGGATCAATCTCACTTACCGCTTGCTCCTGAGGCTTCTGCTTGCTGCAGACCCGTTGGATTGTCCCCGACTGTTTTGAGGCCTTGGCGGAGCTGGGACCGGGGTCTCGAGTGCGGAGAGTGGCCGGCCGCGAATGCAACAACAGCGGCCTCTGGTGATGGTGAGGACTCGGCCGGAGGGAACTGAAGCCTGATTGCCGAAGGCGACAGTGCCGACCCAGTTCGACTGGTGGAGACCCATGCGGGGAGTGTGAGGCGGCTGGGTCGGGGGAGGTGCATGATTCTTAGCCCCCGATTCCGGTGTTGTATCCGGGCCCATTACCGACTTTGCCCGGAGTTAGCGGGCGGCCCCCGGGGTGTGGCGGAGTTTTTAGCCTTTCGGTGACTCTCCGCGGCGGAACCTGCCTTGGCTTGTGAGATTCGCGTTGTGAATCCTGTTCCTCCTTGATGTGAGACCCGGTCCCGAGGTGAGGTGGAGAAGGACGAGGCCGGGACAGCTAAGATGGCGGAGAGCGCCCTCGTACGCACACCTCACCCGGGCAGAGAAGCCGCTATGCGAGAGAGTCCTGGGGTCTGGAGACACGAGAGAGAGCCCACGTCCAGAGATGTCTTGGCTGCGTTAACAACTCTGCATGAGACCCTGATCCGGGACGCCCTGGATCTGGGTAGGAGGATGGCCACCATTGTTGTCCCACCGCTCCACATGGGTAGGGATGAATCGCGGGGATGTGCCGATGTGCCCGCCTTTGCGTCAGTGATGAACGCTCCAGCTGCGCTTACGTTTGTGGAGCGCCGATAGACCTGGTCCGTGAATCCACTTTCGATTGCTCTGTTGTGTTTGGGAGTGACTCTTCGAGGCCCTTCTCCGTACGGCGGCGGAAGATACAACATCGATCCATAGTTTGGGTTGCCCCGGCGGCGTCTCAACTATTGTCGGATTGTGTGACTTTCTCCTCCTGGCTGCTGAGACTGTGTTCTGCCTGGGGGATGTTTCCGGTGTCGGTATTGCCACAGACGGAGTTCCACCATGAGTACTTGGCTGGGATTTGGGGGCTTCAGTCCCATGGAGAATTGGCGCTTCCCGGACCGCCCGGTTCGGTTGGACCCACCACACTGTACTGTTTGTCGATTGATGAATGGCCGTCTGTGGGTACCATGGATAGAGAAGGCCAGGGATGACATCGTTTAGGATATGATGGAACACATTGTTGGCTGACGGTGTTTTGGAAGGACACTCCACGGGGATGATACCGATTGACTTTATGATTCTTGCTTATTGTGGCTATTCTGACTTTGCTTCTGATGTATGTTGTGCGCGACAGGTGAGGGGGGGGGCCGGGTGGTCTGCTTGAGGGCCCTTCTCCATAACTTTTCCTTCCTTTTTCTTCTATATTTCGGGTCTTTCTTTAGGGCGATAGGCACGCTGCTGGGGGGGGGGGTAGGCCATAGCCTTCTGCAGGGGTGCAGGGTGGGGGGTAGGGGGTAGAGGGTTGTTTATTTGTTCTTTCTTTGTCTCTATGGCCCTTTGCCTTTTCTTTTTCTAGGTGTCGTCGTCTTCATGTTTCCCACAATCTGTTTTGTTCTTAAGAGCTGGGGTGCTGATTCGCCATGACATGTACGTGTTGTTTACATTTATCCTGACTCGTATGCCTTGCCCCCGTGTCCTTCACTGTGCTCACACTCATTGCGGTTTTCTGTTGTATGTCGCTGTTGTGGGATCATGTGTGACCATATGGCACTTCTTCTGATATTTCTTCTGTTTTACTTTCTTTATTGTAAAATTAACCTTCTTAATGCATGCTTCTCTCGCTGTGCGCTTAAGTACGAGTCGTATCCTGGATACTTACCTGACCCTGGCTTATGGCCCGCTGTTTCTTTTTATATTGCTCTGCTGACCCTACGAATTGCCTAGCGGCCGGCCAGGGATGGTTGTAGGCACATGCTTGTATTTATGTGCCGTGATAATAAAGGTTTAAAAAAAAAAAAAAAAGAATCTGGTCAGTCAACAAGATATTCCAATTCTTTCGGAGTATTCTTTTCAGTTCTCCTGCATTATCAGAGAATGTCGTGATTAGTCTAAAGGTTGCTTTCACATCTTTAGCTCTATCCTGTGTCTTTAGTAAATCATTCCTGACTTGATTGTTGACTCTAGTTAAGGCATGTTTCAATACCCCTTCACTGTACCCTCTTATTTTGAAGCGATCTATGCATTGTTTAGCAGCCTTCTGGTATTCCCCATCACTCAAATTATTTCTTTTTAACCTCAACAGTTCGCCATATGGAATACTGTTTTTTAGCTTAGTTGGATGATTACTGGTGGCATACAGAGTAGAATTGCCTGCCGTGGACTTCCGGAACAATTTGGTATGTAATTGTCCCTCTTCTATATACACAGTGAGATCTAAGTAATTTACAGTGGAGACACTGATCTCCCCACTGAATCTCAGATTGACATCATTGTCATGTAATACTTCCACGTATGATCTAGCCTGATCTATTGAACCATCGAATATGATAAAAAGACCATCGATGTATCGATGCCATGCCTTGATTCTATCATTCCACATTCGGTTGGTATCGGCCCAGGCCACCTGCTCCTCCCACCAGCCAACGAAAAGATTTGCGTAGCTGGGGGCGGAGCAGGAACCCATGGCCACGCCCAGTAGTCGTCTAAATAGCTGGCCACTAAACAAGAAGTTGTTATTATTGAGGCTAAATGTTAAAAATTCCATTAACATTTTGTTGTGATCATAGAATCTCAATTTCCGGGTATCCAAAAAGCTCTTTATCGCTTGCAAGCCATCCACATGTGCTATACCAGTATATAAACTAGCAATGTCAAGTACCAACATACAATATCCCTCTTTCCATTCGATCTTATTTATGCAATTCAAGAAATGTGTGGTATCTTTTAGATATGATTTTAATGTGATCACATATGGAAAAAGAAAAGAATCAATGTACATTGACAAATGTTCTGTAAGACCACCCTGTGAAGCCACAATTGGTCTACCTGGAGGGTTTAATTTGTCCTTATGTACTTTTGGCAAGTAGTAGAAAGTGGGAGTGGTGGGATTCAAACATCTGAGAAATAAATATTCATCTGTATTGAGCATATCTTGTTTGTACCATTTCGTGATCATATTATGAAAATCTGTGATACTCTGTTGATAGTCTTGATCTGTGATTTTCATATAGCATGTAATGTCATTCAATTGACGAAAAGCTTCCGTTTCGTATTGATCTTTGGTTAACAAAACAATGTTCCCCCCTTTATCAGAAGGTTTGCAAATCAGGGAAAAATCATCGCATAGTTTATTTAATGCATTTTGTTGAGATTTAGAAAAATTTCCTGATTTATCCTGATGTTGAATGTTTTGTCTTAATCGTGTAAGATCTTTGATTACTGCATCCGAGAAGGTGTCTATAGCATCAGATGATGTAGGAGGTATAAATCCTGAGGCCGGTTTGAACGTACTTATGCCCCCTTTCTGTTGGATATCCCACTCTGCCAACAATTGAGTGTTTCTCAGATCCATTTCATTCTCTTCATTCACTTCCATTCTTAGTTCTTCCATAGTTCTAATGCCACCCAGATCTTTACAGGAAAAAAGTTGATGTATCCTCGATTTGGGCTTCAACTGTCAATGGTTTCCCAAGAGTGGGTTTAAGTTTGAAAAATTTGTAGAGCTTTAATTTCCGCGTGAATTTAAATAAATCTATTCTGGTCTGTGCAAACTCCAGATTTTTCTGAGGACAGGAGGATAAACCCAATTTTAGAATAGATTCCTCTTCCTTAGTTAGTACTTTGGGCGTTAGATTGGTGATAGTCAGATTCTCTTCTTTCTCTAATTCCGTTTGTTGAAATTCTTCTTGCTGCGAGTTACAGGAGGTGAGCCTTGAACTTTTTGGGCCCCCACCCCCCTCCTCGTCTTCCTCTTGCCGCTCTTCTTTCTGGTGGTTTGCCCCTGCCCCCTTCTAGTTGTTGTTTCCGCATGAGTTTGAATTCCTCGCGAAAAGGAGAGGGTTCTTCCTGTCCATCTTCTATTGAATCTTCATCAACCGTTACTTCTGATTCTGAAGTTTCAGGTACCGCCGCTATTGGTCCAGACCTGGTTTTGCGCAGTTCTTTTCTGGGATTATCATATTTTTTCGCAAAAGTTAATACTCTGCCTAATCTATAATCCCGTTCATCTCTGTTAAATTTCTCTTCTTTCCGTTGTTTGATCTTTTGTTCATATGTTTTCAATCGTTTTTTCATCAATTCTCGTTTTTCATTTAATTTTTCTTGTTCAGGCTCTTTAAGTAAATCATCCTCAAGATCTTTAATGAGGGCTAAGGCCTTGTCGCGGTCACTCCATGCAAAACGTACCAAAATAACCAACATACCCCTACATGAATCAACTGTGTGTTCTGCCCAGGCGTCTAATAATAGGGGATCTGGATTTTCGTACGCCGGTATTGTATAAATCCTCAAACCTCTCGGTACACGATTGACTTCGATATAGTTTTGGAGGGAGGTTGCCTCCCACCATTTCCGTATCTCACGCTCATTAAGCGTTCTAATGTGGCTAATTTCGCGTTGAGGTTCGCGATACTACCACTTTCCTTGCTTGGACCAGCTTGACTTGTCCCATTACGTCGTTGCTTTTTAAATATTCCTTGCGCCGCTTCCTGGCGCTCTGTTTCACAATACATTTCAACAGTTCAAACACTGCATCCGCATCGTGTCAATATTGTGCTTTAGCCCCTTTCGCTAAGTGTAGGACGTATGTTATACCAGAGTTCGTGATGTGCCACCGGCACCTTACCGGAATCGTATCAATGGTCCCCGTCCTCCGTTTGCATGTGGTGGTGGACCTTATCGGTATCTGTGTACCAAGTGGCTCCGTATCTCCGTATCTGCAAATCTCCTCGTCCTACACGGTGCAGCTGGAAATTCAAATCCTTGCTCCCAAAAACACCAGCCTGTTGCACTCAAAAGCGGGTGCTCGCTCAGCGGGGGTGTACCCACTCAAAAATCACTGCTCCCAAGTTTCACCAGATCTTGTTCGTCTGATAAAGAAACAGCACTCACAAGGGGGGGTTATCCAACCAGATTTTATTGGAACCCTTCGCACGCAAGACGCGTTTCGGCAATCAGCCTTTGTCAATTGTAAAACAGAGCGCATTGCGGTCTCGCAGTTTTTAAACATTCAAAAAACCATGTGCATGAATCATCACCATGGAAAGCGAATTATACTCAATGCATTAGACATACAAATGCATTGAGTATAATTCGTAAGTAGCCCATTTAGGGCATGATTACACGTATGAATATCCTTGGGTTGTACTCTTTGCAGGAGCTTGATAAATACTAATATACCGCCTGATATAAAGTAACAAATGTACAATCATGTATTTACAAACATATGTACAATTTGCATGTTACAAGATGGCGACGAATATGAACAAGAACAGTCCGCTTTCCATGGTGATGATTCATGCACATGGTTTTTTGAATGTTTAAAAACTGCTAGACTGCAATGCGCTCTGTTTTACAATTGACAAAGGCTGATTGCCGAAACGCGTCTTGCGTGCGAAGGGTTCCAATAAAATCTGGTTGGATAACCCCCCCTTGTGAGTGCTGTTTCTTTATCAGATGAACAAGATCTGGTGAAACTTGGGAGCAGTGATATATATATATATATGTATATATATATATATATATATATATAATATGCACAAATGTTTATGGACCTAAGTAGAAACGCTGGACGAAAGCGTGATAGAGATACCCCACATAGGGTATAGGATACACCATGAAGGTTAAAGTCAACAAGACATAATGACATATCCTACAAACAAAGCAACTGTATCTGCTGCTGAGAACTGAGGAGGCAATTTTGCACCTAGCAGAGAAAGAAGAAACCGCAATAGTCGTATGCCACCTATTTGAAACTTTAACTGGAATGAAGAGGTAAATCCCTAAAAGGAGCGCAAGCCACATGAACAAATTAATCTTCGATCTCATATAAGAAAAGGTGTTGGTAGCACCTGAAGAAAGAATCAGGCTGAACCCAGACCTGTAGAATATGGCTGTGAGGCCAGAATCAAACCACGAATACCTATGAGGACGCTTTCTCCAATCGGTTAGCTTTGAACCGACACATGGCTGAATCAGCCTGCTCTCTAAACAGGTGGATACCATCAAATGGCGTATTCTGAAGCGCGTCCTTGACAGGTTCCGAAAACCCCGATAGCTGCAGCCACGCATGGCTGCGCAGGGTAACAGCCTGATTCCTACTCTCCAACAGAATCTGTGCTGTCCACACTAAATTTTTTTTAAACACACTTTAATGATGTCCGCAGTATGACGAGTGCAATAGTAGCGTGACTCATTAGGTACAGTCTTTTCCAATTATAACAATCTCCTTAATCAAACCACAAGACAATTCCGTTCTCGTCAGTGTATATGTTATCAAAGGGCAATCAGGACCCACCCAAGTAAGATCAACGTTACCAATCGAGCAATTGACACATTACACCCTTAGCGTCATTACAATGTTGTGCATATTTACAATCAACTAACAGGAACTTTTACAAACCCCCTGCATCTCCACACCCTAACCCACCCCGTCCCTCTCCTGGTCTGTCTTGCCTCAGCTTCCACAATGACCGTAAGAATTCTATACAGAATCATCCTTCTAAAGGGTACAGTGTGCAGGGTGAAATTATTACGTCTTGAGTCTACAGGGCCTATTACTTAAAGGACACTGATCGCCCGTGTGTGTTACTGGGTCGCAGCATCTTGTGTGGAGGACCATTTGAGTGTTTCCAATTCAATCATCATGGCCTCCCAATCTAGTGCAAAAACATAAAGGATAAAAATATTTTATAAGAAAATAATTGAAAATGAAAAATAAATAATGATGAAATAAAAGTATACTGAAGAAATGTTATAAATTTGTCCTGATGTTGTTGTGTTTGAATAAATTGCAATATATAAACAATGTTAGTGAATAAAAAATATATAGGTCATGGGGGAATTTTTCTAGGATTGTACTTCCCTTTTCCCCTCTTTTCCCTGACCTCAAACTCCCAATCCAGTGCTACAGGTTGCTTTTTCAGTCCACTCTCTTCTTCCCTTTGGAGAGCAGCTCCCTCCGCCCGATCCCATTGAAGCATATCCGCCTGCCAAGCTGTAACCAAAGGGTATTGGGGGACTTCCATCTCATCGTAAGAACTCTGATCGCTGAAATGAGTGCTAGATCTAGGAATCTCAACCGCACTTTTTACATCCCTGAGCATCTACGTAGGCCCACAAGGCAAAGTAAGGCCTCGTCTGGGACCGGCAGTTGTGTCACTGTGTTTAGGGCATGGCGAACTCCACCCCAGTATTTCCGTATTCGAGGGCAATACCACATCATGTGGATAAAGTCCGCCTCGTCCCCTTTACAACGGGGGCAGCAATGAGGGGTGTCCGGGAGGATGAGATGTATTTTTTGGGTGGTAAGATATGAATTTGAATTTAAAATATTTATTAAGCGCAGCATTCACCAACGGTTTCTTGGCGCTATAGAGGGCAAGGTACTAACGAGGGAGAGTGAGCTTCATGCCAAGGGCTGGTGGGCCAAAGAATAATAAAAACATATCACACTGGAAAGGCCTGTTTAAAAAGAAAAGTTTTAAGGTCTTTCCGAAAAGGGAGATAGTGTGTTGCCAGTCTTAGGTGGTCCGGTAGAGAGTTCCAAAAGGTGGGTGCCAGCGTGGAAAAGGTCGAGCCGCCCTGCCTCTTGCGTTTAAAACGGGGGACCACCAACAAGGACTGGGAAGACGAGCGAAGCTCTCGGGTGGGGATGTACTCCCTAAGCATAGAAGAAATAAAGGCGGGAGCCGAGCCCTGCCGTGAGTGAAAAACCATACAACCCAACTTAAACAAGGCTCTCTCTTTGACTGGCAACCAGTGAAGTGCTTTAAGAATGGGGGTGCAGTGATGCGAAGGAGAGAGGCCATGAATAAGTCGGGCTGCCTGGTTTTGAACCAATTGAAGTTTCCGTAGGCTATACGCAGGAATGCCATTGTATAAGGCATTTGCGTAGTCCAGCCGGGAGATAACAAGAGCGGACATAATCAGTTTAAGTGCCAAAGGGGAAAAGAAATGAGAAACAGTGCGAATTGTGCGGAGAGTGAGAAAGCAAGAAGAGACAATATGACTAACCTGAGAGTGAAGAGTGAGTTGATTATTAAGTATGACACCTAATGTCTTGACTGAGGTAGACAGAGTAGGAGGGGACCCAAAGGATAAAGGCCAAAATAAAGAATTCCAGGGACTGGAGCAGCCACCCGTAAGGACCAACTCGGTCTTGTCCGGGTTCAGCTTAAAGTGGTTGTGGTTCATCCAGTCCCTGATGAAAACCATAACTGACTGGAAATTAGAAATAGAATGAGAAGAAGAAGAGAGATTAAAGATAAGCTGGAGGTCATCCGCATAATTAAAAACGGTGACCTCCAGCTGTTGAAGAGCAAAAATCAAAGGACAGATATAGAGATTAAACAAGAGGGGGAAAAGAGAGGAGCCCTGAGGGACACCACAAGTGACAGGTAATGAAGTAGCCGAGAAATCTCCCAGCCGAACCGCCTGGGTGCGGTCCCTTAAGAAGGAGGAGAGCCAGACCAAGGCCGAGCCCCCGATTCCCGCCGCTCCGACACGGGACAATAAGATGGAATGGTCCACCGTGTCGAAGGCGGCGGAAAGATCGAGGAGCACAAGGGCCTGATGGTGGCTTTGGTCAGCTCCCTCCCTAAGGTTGTTAAGGACCGACACCACAACGGACTCTGTGGAATGTCTAGGTCGAAAGCCAGCTTGTCGGGGCGCTAAGCCGGCATTATCCTCAATAAAGGAGCTGAAAACCGTTGTTACATGCCGCTCCAGCACCTTGCCCAAATAGGGCAACAGCGAGATTGGACGGTAACTGGCCGGAGCGGATGGGTCAGCCCCCGTTTTCTTGAGGATTGGTACTATAGTGGCGGATTTTAGGAAAGGAGTCACCACCCCTTGTGTCAAAGATTTATTAAGAAAGGTAAGGGGGGGCAAGGGATCTGATATGATCTATGGAGTACCATTGTCTGGATAAATTTAAGTCTTGCGTTACGCGATACTCTTTTGGGGTGTTCCAGCATACTCTTCCATGCTCTGTTCATGATCTCGGTCCCAGAGTCGTCTGCCCAGTGTGCCCTAAAGGAGCAGCAAATAATGAAGCTCGCCTCGGTCCAGCCTCTGCGGCGTAAGTCCAATTTCCTGCAGATTCGTGCCTGCAGTCCAGTATGAGAGCCACTGAAGCTGACTAGCGTAATAGTACCCTCGAAAGTCGAAGACCCCCAGACCACCAGTTGACGTCCCTAATTGGAATTTCCGAAGGCTGATCCATCTACGGCCAGCTATCCAGATAAGACTTATTAGAATGGTATTCAATGTATTAAAAATGGATTGCGTGAGGACCACTGGTAGATTCACAAAGTAGTATAATAGGCGAGGGAGCATCACCATTTTTGAGATGGCGATCTGGCCCATCACTGATAAGGGTAGGGAAGACCAGAACCCAACACTAGTACGGAGCCTTGTTATTGCCCATAAAATATTGCCCTCTATTTGATCCACTTGTGTTCTGTAAACATGTATACCTGGATATTTGAAGGTAGTGGGGGCTACTGGGATAGAGTAAATGCCGAACCACAGGCGAGTTAGGTGAGGCATCTCTCAGAAGAAGTAACTGGTTGACTTTGCGGGGTTTATTGCCAGACCTGATAACCGTTCAAAAGGGACGAATATGGCAGGGAGGGGAGCGTTGTCAGCAGTCAGGTCTCGTAAATATAGGAGGATATCATCTGCGTAAATAGATATCAGATGACGTACTCCATCGATATAGATGCCCAGGCGGTCCGCTGACATCCGAAGGGCCAGGGCCAAGGGTTCTAGTGCGAGTACAAACAACAATGGGGACAGGGGGCATCCCTGTCTCGTGCCTCTGTGAACGGTGTTTTGGTCGGAGATGTAACGGCCGGTGCGGGCCCTGGCTGTTGGGGACGTGTATAACAAGCGGACCCACTTTAGGAAGTTATCTGGGAATCCAAATCGTTTCAATATCTCAAACATGAAATCCCATGATAAGGAATCTAATGCTTGTCTAAAATCTAATGCTATACATCCCGCATGGTGGAGGTCACGTGGCCGTCATTATAGAGTGTAATCGCCGAGTATTTAGAGAGGTGCTTCGGTCTGGGAGGAAACCACACTGATCCCTATGAATAAGTGTGGGAAGGTGTGACTGTATACGATTAGCGAGGGCCTTACTTAGAATCATATATTCAGTAGCTAACAAAGAGACGGGTCTATAATTGGACATCTCTAACTCGTCCCTCCCTGGCTTGGGTATGGACGTAACCAGTGCCTGTATGGTGGAGTCAGGCAGACGGGCAGTCTCAAATGCCGCCGTGAAAACCGCCGCCAACGCAGGCACTAGAGACTCTGAGTAGGTAAGGTAAAATTCTAAGGGGAGCCCATCCATCCCAGGTGTCTTATTACGATTCAGACCTTTAATCGCGGCGCGTATCTCTTGTTGGATAATGGGACCATCAATATCTTTCTGTACATCCTCCGATAGCACCAGGAAAGGGGATCCTGGAAAAACTCGGCAATCGAGGAGCTTTCTACTAGGGAGAAGGGTGCATAGAGTGCCTTATGGTGGTTGTGAAATGCAGTATTTATTTCTGCTTGTGTATTGACTAGATGTCCCGCCAGGGTACGAATGCTGGTTATAATTGGGGAATCAGGTGGATCCCTGACTGTGCGGGCAAGTAGTGTACCGGATCTATCTGCCTCAGTGTGTTTTCCTTGCAGGTACGCCCTGTAGTCTATCGTCCGCAATGTCTCTAGTGTTTCCGCATGGTCTATGTGGGCAGATTGCAACGCCTCCAGTTTTTCCGGATCCAGGGCTGCCTCCCATCTCCAGTGTTTGTAACCTGCCTTCAATGTCCTTTAATCTCTCATGTATCTCCTGTCTGGCCCCTACTAACTGTCCGATCGTCGACCCCCCTAACCACTACTTTCAGAGCGTCCCATCCGATCAGATTAGAGGAGGCTGTATTCCAGTTTTCAGCCAAGTAATTAAAAATAGTATTGGACAAGGTCGTGCAGAAGGGAGCGTCCTTGAGCAGGTGTGGGTGCAATCTCCAGGTGGGCACTGGGGTAGGTACCATACCCCAGCGAAGTGTAAGTTCTAGGGGCCTATGATCGGAAAAGGTCTTGGCCAGGTACGTAGATTTGTGAACCTTCGTGATAATGGATCTGGAGCAAAGGAACCTATCTATTCTAGTATGAAGGCTGTGCACCGGAGAATAAAAGGAGTATTCCTTGTGATTCTGGTTTAGACGTCGCCACGCATCGGATAGTGTCCACCCATTTGACCATATAGTGAATTGTTCCGCCAGTTTACTAGCGGCTGTAGCCTGAAGGGGAGGGTGTGATCTATCTAGTCCAGTGTCCAGCAATGCGTTCCAATCCCCTCCTAGCACCCAGGGGATCCCGTCCCAGTCGGTCAAAACCGTACTCAGCCTATTCAAAAAGCGATCTTGGTCAAAATTGGGAGCATAAACGCTCCCAAAGATCATCAGAGAGCCGTCAAGAGTGCCCTTCACCAGTATATATCGTCCCTGGTCATCCACCCGGCGTTCTAGTTCAAAAAATGGGACCCCATGACGCACCCAGATTGTCGCCCCTCTAGCGAAGGCCGACTAATTAGTGGATTAAATATGTCCCCTCCATTTTTTCCGCATCTTTTGTGTTTCGGAATCAGTGAGGTGGGATTCCTGGAGAAAAGCAATCTGTGTTTTACGTCTAAGAAGAAATGCATGAATTCGGTGCAGTTTCTGAATTGCTCCCAGTCCCCGCACGTTCCATATGAGTAGGTTGTATGACCCTATTACGTTAGCAGTCCCTGCCATGCTCGCTTGTATAAACTGTTGTTCCCATCAGTGTTAAGTAGCTGAGCAGATCTGACCAGGAGCCCCTTTTCCCCAGAACTGGAACAAAACCCGGCACAGCGCCTGAACTGCACTGGGCCCAACAATGGTGTATCAGAAATACAGAACAAATAATTGTGCGTACGCTAAGAGGGAGGTAGCCAATCTTATACCTGACCATAGTTCTCTAAGGGTCTGCAACCCGACGGCTCAAAGGTACCCCACCCGGGGGGGGAACGATATAGATATGGTGGGAGATGTAGTATGAACATAATCCTATATTAAACCATGAGTGTCAAGGAACCCTTCGACTAGTAACTCATATCCTCAGCTCCCCTAAGTATGTCAAATGTAAAAACAAGGCATGTAGTCGTGGACTCCTGCACCACTATACTTTACAAAGGAGTTGACCAGCTTACATCATAAGCAACACATCAAAAGGATACAGTAGTCTCTCTGGTACTAAGCATATGTCAGCTATATTAATAATTATCACAACAATAGCCCCAAGCGACTGTGGCTCAACGTCTACATTCAGCTATCGATCAAGTCGTCTGCTGTTCTGGACGTGATGGTGGGGTACAGGATTGCACTATGTTCGGAGTCTGAATGGAGAGTACTGTCCTCCGAGTCGGTAGAGATTTTGTGCAAGTCCTCACGGAAGGCACGGCCACTGCAAGCGCTCCCTGCTGATCTCGCCTCTGCTGTTCTCGCGATGGGCCGGCACCCCACCGCTCCGGTTGGGGTTCTGGGACCAGTGAGAGGCTCGCTTTGGGAGTCCGTCCGAGCCCTGCGTGGAAACATCCAGAAGACTAGCTTGGCTAGAGCTGATGCACATCACCTCCATCCATTCTTCAACATCTGCCGGGCTTTCGAAGAAGTGAGTCTTCTTGTCGTGTATAATCTTCAACTGTGCAGGATACAGGAGTGCATACTTGAGTTGTGCATTCTGAAGTTTTTTCTTCACCGCTTGATATGATGATCTCTGTCTCTGTACCAACACTGTGCAGTCGGGATATAAGGATATGTGGTGGTTCTCGTACTGGATGAGTGCCTTTTTCCCTAGCTTTTTGTAACAAAGCGTCCCGGTCTCTATAGTTAAGGATTTTAACGATCAGAGGGCGGGGCGGCGCTCCAGGTTTAGGCTGTCCCGTCGGGATTCTGTGCGCTCGTTCCACACAGAAGTATGGGGAGAGTCTTTCAGACGCCACATGGTCTCTGACCATTGCTCCATAAAGTCCTCCGCTCTGGTCCCTTCACAGTGTTCCGGCAAACTGATAACGCAAATATTATTGCGCCGAATTCTTACCTCTGCATCCTCCACCCGGTCCATGAGCGTGGTGACCTGTTGTTGGAGCTGTTGTAGCGTGGAGGAGTGTTCGGCTACTCTGGGAGTGAGATCTGTTAAAGTTTGACCATGATCCTTAACCGTGTCCACCAGCTTGCCGTGGTCCGCCTTCAGCAATGTTAATCCGGTGGTGAGAGCGCCCATTTGGAGCTCCATCGCTGCTCTGGAGTCCCGAATCTCCTTGAGGATGAGGTCCAGTTTGTCTGGCATTTTCGATGGTAGCCCCAGGTAAGGTGGGCCTACTCGTGGTGCCCGGGTGTGGGAAGAGTCGGAGCCGTTCTGCCCCTCCTGTGTCTTCGCCCGAGGTCTACCCATGGTGCAGCGCAACTCCCAGTCTCCCTGAGGGGCAACAAAATATTCAGCTCGGAAAGGGCGGTGGCAGCGCCCAAAGTGGTGGAGTGACGCAAGGCTGTCGGTCTGCAGTGCACCCCGGCAATGTCTCTGTAAGGAGGACCTCAGGTTAGGCTAGTCCGTGCTCCTGTGTGTGGGTCAATCAATATTAATGGCTCGGTGTTGGTGTGCTGCAGGGCGATGAAGTCCACCCGGGGCCACCGGGCTGCAACCGACTTTGTGGTCCCGTCGGGATCCTGTCCACAGGGGTGGTCCCCCACTGCCCCCCCCGCATCCCCCCCCCATTAGGCAGAAGTCAAGAGGAAGGTACAGTGTACTGTGTGGGGGGGAGAAGAGAAGAAAGGGGCCTGAGGGATCACCGCCTCCACCCTGCAGGAGCCCGGTCACGCAATTCAATCACGCTCCTCCAGTACTGTCCGCTCACAGGACCGATAGGCCTTGCTGGATGTTACTGGGTTCCCCGGCATGGTCCTCGACAGGCTGGCGGGCCGCCGAGCGTCCAAGAGGTTGAGGTTAGGTCACAGATAGGCCCAGGCGCAGTTGACTCCCCCGGGCGGCTAAACGGGCGCATCGCATCGCATCGGGCCTCAGATCGCTGCAGTCCTCACTCCTCATCACCGCCTGTGTTACGTCTATGTTCCCAGGACCGCTACAGCCGCAACCCAATGTTCATATAGGCCATATACACCTGAGACCCCTGCATAAAAAGACCACAAGGAGAAAGAAACCTAGATATAAGTGACACGATCAAATATGAAATAACTGGACACTTAACTGTAAAGAACCAATTGGGATCTCAGATGTACTGTTGTTTTCTGTTTGTCCTTATGGTACTGTGTCACAACTGAGAGTATGTTAGATTAGGAATGAATGATGTAGAATGCATGATGTTTTTTTTTATAGTACTCTTCTCTTTGTGGGGTCCTAATTAATTTTCTTCCTCTTGTTAATAATGTTTTTTGCACTGAATTATTTATAAAAAATATGAAAAAGATGATAAAATGTTTCCTTGATCATAAAGTGTTAAATGATAATAAATAGAAAACTAAAGTATTCTATGTCTATGTGAATATTTTCAACCATGTTGCATCTCTAGAGAAATATATTAGATTTATTCTAAGTTGTGAAAAATAAGTAGGTCAATACAGAGGTTCTACTTTCTAGCAACCCAATGTTCGCACCAGGGGACCAGAACCAGGGCAGGCCTCGGGCCCCAGTATTGAACTGCGCGGTGCACCATTCACCGCAGCGGTCCATAGCACACTCCTGCAGCTCCCCTCCTCCGCTCGCCTACCGCTCGCCACCAGTCCGCCGCCCACCTGAGCAGCACAGTCCGCTAGACGTCACTCCCAAGGCCCACAGCCGAATCTACACATCCCCGGAGATGAGTCCGGAGCAGAGACTCCAGGGGGGAGACGATGCCTACCGGATCCACAGCGGGGAGGCCTCCGACTTCAGCTCCCACAGGCAGGTCTTCCCCAGGCAAGTCTCCGCCCCCTGCCAGGTCCCGGACACAGTCAGCAAGGAGCGTTGGGTAGGCCCTGCTCCATTCGGGTGTCCCAGAGCAGGTACAGGCGCCGGTCCGGCCCCCTCGCTATCGCGGGGGTTCCAGCACTAATCCGCTAGACGTCACACCCAAGGCTCGCAGCCGAATCTACACATCCCTGGAGATGAGTCAGGAGCAGAGACTCCAGGGGGAAGATGATGCCCACAGGATCCACAGCGGGGGAGGCCTCTGACTTCAGCTCCCGCAGGCAGGTCTTCCGCAGACAAGTCTCCGCCCCCCGCCAGGTCCCGGCCTCAGTCAGCAAGGAGCGTCGGGTAGGCCCCGCTCCGTTCGGGCGTCCCAGAGCAGATACAGGCACCGGACCGGCCCCCTCGCTATCGCGGTGGTTCCAGCACTAATTCATCTGCCCTCCCATGAAGGTCGCAGCCGTGGGTACGGCGCGAACAGGCTGATTCCCCCCCTGGAGGGTCCGGAGCTCTATCGGGCTACAACCACCATCTAGGCTGGCTAGTCACGCCTCCCCCCATCCATACTACATTTAAAAACAAATTTGGCAACTTGAAGGAGCTTCTGTCTATCTTCCTCCAACACAGAGGGCAGGCGCTGTGCAACAGAGTCCGATACGGCATGAGACATTCTGCCTAAAAAACAGGCAGCATTTAAAGATCTCAAGGCCGTGCTGGCAGAAGAAATGGAACTCCAACCACAATTATCCATCCATCTGGACTCCTTGCCAGGGGAACCACCGGAAGGGCATTAGAGTCTACCGACACAGCAGCAGCCTGTATTGCCGGCCCTTTAGTGGTGGGGCGTCATAAGCGGCATGGAGGATCTCCTGGAATAGTGAGATACCTGTGGCCTACTGCACGGTCAACAGGAGACCCGTGACAGGTTTTGCCCAAGTCCCTAATAGTATATCGAAAAGAGATTTATTGTAGGGAGTAATGGGACAACCCCGGTCTCACCTTGGGGGTGCACTTGCATTAAATAATCTATGGACAGTTGCACAGAAGGGAATTGGCAATTTAAATTGCAGCTGCTCTTCTCAAGACCGCTGACAAAGAGGAACTATCCCCTGTTGCAATGCTTGGAGGAGAGAGCAAGTCTGAAGCTGAGAAGGACTGCAGGTCACTAGCGCCCCCAGATCAGTTAGCCAATTATCTTTCAAGGATGATGGAGAAAGAGCTCCTAAAAGAGTGGGCCCCACATCCTCCTCTCCGCCTTCAAACCCCACAGAGAGACCAGATAGGGGTGGAATAATATCTCAAACAGAAGGATCCACAATGAGCGGTGTAGCCGACGCTGCACTCTACGACATCCGGCGCCGCTGTGGAGTCGACTCAGTGCCGGAAATACCAATAGCATGTGCATCGAGTGGTCCTACTGGTGTCGCAGGCTGAAGAGGCGCCAAAAACTCTGCTTACTCCTGAGGCTCAGCCGGGAGGTTTTAATTGTTTTAATTGTTACGCTGCACCTTGCACCTTCTACTATCCTGCTGCTACTTTTAAAATTGGCACCTTGCACTTTCTTTAATCCTGCTGCTACTTCTTAAAATTGTAGAGATCTCAGTGACAGTCTATTTTAAATTGAGGGCTTACTTGAAGGGCGGGCTGACTGACCAGTGACGGCGGATTTCGGGGCACTGCCGGTCACGGTATATTGCTGTTAGACAGAGTGGGGCCGCCATCTTGGGGAGGCTCGGGCTGCAGCGCTCTAGCTGCTCGACCGGAAGCACCATATAAGAATTATGAATCAAGTGCACGGCGGGCACGCCGATGGCATGCCGAAGGCGCGCCAAGGGCAAGCCCGTCTGCGGCCTTCCGCGCCTTGACCGCGCCGAGTGCCATGACCCCTGCCAGTTTCATACCAGGTAACCAACCAATATACACGTATTCTAGTAGTGTGTTGTTACGACTAAATAACGTGGGTAGGAGTTTAGACTGTCCCTGCCTTCCCTTATATGAAGACTCGACAGATAACCCGACGTTCTGTCCATATTGGAACATTAACCTCCCAACATCTGTGTTTAGCAAAGTAAGGGATAGGATACCGGAGGTAACAGGTGGTCGGAGGAACAACACTATACAGGGTATAAAAGGGATCCTCCTAAACACTCGGTCATTGGTCAAGCATAGCACAGAATGCGCGGCTCTGATAGAAGATCTAGGGGCAAAAGTGGCATTTATCACTAAAGCGTGGACGGACGAAGCCTCTGGACCAGACATAGTAGAGGCATCACCACATGGATTCCTATGTCATACTGTCAATAGGCAGGGCAAGAAAGGAGGGGGCTGGCAGTGATCTACAACGACTCCATCAAAGCTATGTTTAAAACAATTGCCAATGGGGGATGTGAAGCCCTGAGTTTCTCCCTCTTCCTCCCACATAAGGAGAATTTTAGAGGAATTCTGTTATATAGGCCACCAGGGTTGCAGAAATCCTTCATTGACTTGGTGGGCAATCTGATGGAGGAAGGTATAAGTGACAGACCCTTCTCCATAATGGGCGACTTTAATTTCCATCTAGAAGACCCGGTAGATTTAGATACACAGGAGTTATTGGACTTTATGAATGGACTTGACCTCCTACAAACAGTTAAAGGGGCCACCCACACAGCAGGACATACGCTGGATGGGATTTTTTCAAATTACCCACAGCTATCTGTGACGGAGGTGTACCCGGTAGTGTGGTCGGACCACTCTGCCATTCTATTTGAGATAGCCTGTGTAGATAGTCAGAACCATGTGAAAGCGACAATAAAGCCTAGTTACATACGCGCCTGGAATAAGATTGAAGCCAAAAAATTGTCAGACCTCCTGGAATTCACCTTGCCCTCTCTGGTTGGTGAGGTTGACACGGCTATCACCAGATTTAAAGATTGGGTTATTGAAGCCTGCGACAAGCTTGCCCCAAAAAAACGCTTTTACCCTAAAAGGTTTCATCCTTCTGCACCTTGGTATACCCCCAATCTAAAAGCTCAGAAATGCATTTGTAAGCACTCTGAGCGGGAATGGAGGAAGGGCTATAAGGCAGAGGACAAAATAAAACATAAAGAAAGTATACGGGCATACAAACAACTGTTGCTCACAACTAAGCAAGAGTACTTTGCAAGCCAAATTGAACTAGCAGAAAACTCAGCAAAATAACTTTTTAAGATTGTCTGTAAATTGGCCAACTCTCATACGTCACAAGTGGCAAAGAGCCAGGAACTCTGTGACAAAATCGCCAAGCACTTTTTAGATAAAGTTGAGGACATCTTCGCATCCTTTAATAATGCCAATAATGGTCCACCTCATGAACCAGGCATGGATATTATTTTTGGCCCCACAAACGCAGTGTGTTTTGACTGAATTCCCTCTGCTAGCCAACACCGACACTGCTACACTTTTGAAAAATCTGAAATCAGGCTCCCCTTATGACCCCTGCCCTATTAAAATAGCCAAATTGATTTCTCAAGTTTTTACTACGACTTTAACTCCCCTTTTTAATATGGTACTGGGGGTGGGCAGCTACCCAGCGTATTGGGAGACGGCCTCCTTGATCCCGTTACTAAAAAAAACAAATCTGGATTCAACAGAGGTTCGCAACTTTAGACCTATCTCTCGCCTACCTTTCAAAGCTAAAATGTTGGAGAAATGGATTAACAGACATCTGAGCGGTTACTTGCATGACGCTGAGGTGCTTGACTGTACGCAATACGGCTCCGGGAGGGTCACAGTACGGAAACTGCCCTCTTAAAATCTACTGACGAGATTAGGAAAACTCTGGATCAGGGGGGTAAAGCAGCAATGATCATGCTGGATCTCTCCGCAGCGTTTGACACGGTCCATCATGATCTTCTGATGGACCGTTTGTCAGCCTGCGGAGTAAAGAACTCTGCCTGGAAGGTCTTAAGGTCTTTCCTTTCTGATTGTAGGCAGATAGTAGCCCTTGGAGAATTTTGCTCGGCTCCTTTTCAACTACCCTGTGGGGTCCCTCAGGGATCATCATTAAGTCTTACCCTATTTAACATGTACGTATCATCCCTGGCTCCATTGATAAGATCTTTTGGATTCCATCTTACTTCCTATGCGGACGATACGCAGATAGTGGTATCCCTCCTCCCAGGACTAGAAGGGGCAGTTAGCCACAAGCCACACGATTGTATGGAAGCAGTTGGATCATGGATGGCCAGCAACTGTCTTAAATTAAACTCAAACAAGTATGAGGTCATTCTATTTGGTAATGATATTAACATGTGGACCCCAGAATGCTGGCTGGACTCTTTGGGACCTTTGCCTGTCCCCTCTACACAAGTGAAAAATCTGGGAGTGTATTTAGATGATAGACTGGACATGAGAAAACAGGTTAACGCTGTGGTGTCATCTACAATGTTCACTATCAGAACCACTAAGAAAATCCTCCCTTTCCTGCCTAAGGAGAGTCGACAGACGGTGGTTACAGCACTGGTCATGTCAAGACTTGACTATTGCAACAGCCTCTATTTAAACATACAAGAGAGGCTGTTGCATAGGCTACAGATGCTGCAGAACACAGCTGCTAGGGTGATTTCAGGCATACCCAAATTTTCCCCCATTTCTAGTGAAATAAGCAAACTACACTGGTTGCCTGTTAGACAACGAGTACATTTTAAATCCATGTGCCTTGTCTTCAAATCACTCCAGAATCAGGGACCACGCTACCTACAGGATCAACTTCAATGGTATCTACCAACCAGACCAGTGCGCTCATCAGTTCAAAAATTAGTAAGAGTACCGTCAGTGAAAAAAGCCCGTTAGGGCGGTAAAAGCTTTGTGGTGGGCGCATCAAAACTGTGGAACCAGCTCCCCTATTATCTGAGGAGTTGTACGGAGTTGCTCCCATTTAGAGAAATGCTTAAAACCTGGTTGTTTTAGAACCATCCCCTGACCGCGCTACTTACCTTTTCTCCTCAGGATAGCAGATAGCGCCAGGACACCCACGGGTAACAGACGCGCTCTATAAATTAATTAACATAACATAACATAACATAACAACAAAGGTGTAAATCCTGGAGGGCTGTGCACCAGCGCTGTGTCAAATCCGCTAGTGGATTCAGAGGGCCCTGATGTGACCAAGGCCGAAGCCGCTGGCAAAGATGCAGTTGGGACACTCCCCACCTCTTTGGGGTTGGAAACCAAACCAGAGAGATTTATTGGATCGAAGACCAGCTGAAGCGAAAACAAATATTCTCTCCTTTGCTCGAAGCTTACCCCCGCTCCAGGGTATTCAGGGAGGCGCGGGTTCGCCTGAGAAGCCTCCATGACTGGTAGGGTCGAGGTAATGTCCAACTTACATTTAGTCCGTTAGGCCTTCGGGGGTTTGTGTGAAGGCGAAGGTTCTTCACCGGAGCGACTGCTCGACCTGTCTTTCCATTTCGGGGAACACGAACTGAGCGGCGGTTCATCTCAAAGCAGTGCCAGGAGGAGTTTCATATGGCATTCCTTCAATGCCATCGGCCAACGACACGGTCAAGAGCCACAGGTGGACGGGGTCGTGGCCCTCACCCAAACACCATAGACAGACAGTATGTTGAACCATGATTGACATCTGTCTCTCACAAGAACGACAAGGCTTAAACCCAGACAACATACTTTTTTTTGGCACACAATTCCTAGACGAGATAGAAAGAGGAAGGGCTCAATAATGTCCCAAATTCCGCTCCGGAACCGCGTTGAAGCGCGGAAAAGAATGAACTGACATTAGCGCGTCATCAGGGGTTATATGGACTCAGCTGACGAGGATTATAAAGTAAGGAATCTGTGGCTAGATGTCTCTATCAGATAGGTCTTGTTTCGTCATTCTCAAAACCTTCTACAGTAAGCTTCCCTAGAGATTACAATATGGTTTGGAACCTTACATTTGTGCTCCTGGCATTTTTCTGGCTTTAACAATGCAAATTGGGGGAGGTGCTAGAGAGCCCATGGCAAGATGGCTGCACTATAATGCAGCTCGGCGGGCTATGGAATAAAATCTGTCCTTAATCCTGCAATCCACTCCCGTGACCCCTTACTTTGGTGAGCTTCAGCCAGCAGACATTGGCGGGCCCAAATTCCTGTTTATTTGGGGAATTGCAGCAGTCTGGTGGTGATTCCGGGTGTGGGCCTATTAATGCTGCTGCATGGGCTGTAAAAGGGGCCAGATGGAGATTGTTGGAGCAAGGGCCAGTGCATGAGAGGCCCCAGCATAGCGACTCCCCACAGGCAGACTATCTGAAGGATGGCCGGCCCTGAAAAAAGAGCCACTCCCATGACTAACCCTTCGAAGGGGGAGTGTGTGGCGCCAGTGGTGCGGTCAGCCTTGTGGAGTCCCTCGGCCTAGGGGAGGGCCGCAATCATCCGTAAGGTGGAGTGAGGCGAAGAGGCCAAGGCTGAAAACAGGCCCTGACTTTGTCCAGGTGGCACAGGGCCTCTCCAGGCTGCATCCAGACAGCCTGGAAGGCTGGGCGGGCATGGTAAGATCAGTGCCCGGCCGGAGGACGCTGTCTAGCAATCTTCCTACATAACGAGCGGTGAGCCTGTGAAGAGAGTCTGATTGCTGCCCCTGCTCCAGAGGCTGCCCTAGGGAAGATGCTGAGAAGCACTTGTTTACCATGTTTGGAGGCGAGCCTGCTAGGAGCATCTAATTGCTGCCTCTGGCTCTAGGAGCTGTACTGGGACTGGAGGGGCCAGGAGGAACGACTGCATGGTGATGGGGGAAGGCACTGATACCCCCCCTTTTGATTAACAGCCTCCTGAGTCCTGTCCATTCCCCTTGTGAGGGGGCTCCCAGGCACAGTCTAGTAGTGACTGGTTTATCTGGATGCTATGTAGATCTGGCACATAAAATGTGACAACAGACCCCTCTTTTGGACCTTAAACGCCTGTCTGCACCTGTTGGGGGACACTAAGCCTTACTTCTACTATAGTGAAGTGGCTTTTTTTTTTTTGCCCCTGGAGGGGTGACTTACTGACTGATTGCTTGCTCATGATCTGGGCCCACTACACATATAGCCATGAGTAAAACAGACCGTACTCAAACCCTCCTCATGTTTGAGGAGCAGCGCAATAAAAGGGACCGGGATGGTTACTTCGCATACCAGGAACTGAACCTATGCCGCTGGGGCAAACACCCCTTGCTGTGAGACTCCATGCCATGCAGCAAAACCTAGCATCTGTTGATGGAAAGATAGACACTTTGAATCTGTGCATGGATCATATGGCGGTAAAACTTTATAAGCAGACTGCGCACATCGGACACCTCTCCTGAGGCACCTCCCGGATCTTACCTGTCAGACAACCTTAACTGTGTCTGATGAGAACTCTCAGGGTCACCTCCACCCTTAACTTTTCTCTGCTCCATATCTTTTTGCTTCATGGTGCATAATCCATTGTCTTGGCCAGATTGCTGCTGTGTCTCCCTGGCTGCCTCTGTGTATCTGGAGGCTTACCATGGGACTCTGGCAGCCCTCTATGGGCAGACCCCAAAGCTTATTGATGTGTGATCCTTTTTCAATTGCAATTGGTTGGATAACTTGTCTATTGTATCCTTCCCAGCTTTCTGCTAAGAGACTGAAAGGCACAGCAAAGATGATCAACAAGAGAACATGAGAGACCCTTTGGTAATACGGAGAAGAGTTACCGTAAGTCTGGTGTGAGCCAGCAAATAGTTAATGGCATTTGGAACGGAACACCAATAGAATGTACAAAGGCGCATGCATGGTGAAAGGATGGCAAGGTCCGAAAACAGCAGTCATGCTGGGGGGTTTAATGTACAAGTGGCAAATAGAGTCCCCTACATAAAGGCTCACACCACTCTTACAATCAGAAACACCAGATGATATTTACGGGAGCAATCTTCACTATAAATACCTTGTGCTCGCCCCTATCATTGTAGTTCCAGGCAAGCAGAGGTGGGGTGGGTCTATGACTCTCTCCGCGCAGGACCCTGTGAGTAGCTTTCCATTTTGCATTTTTAGCAGGGAACACTTCTCTGTATTACCGAAGGGTCTCTAATGTTCCCTTGCTGATATACTTTGCTGTCTCTTTCGGTCTCCTAACAGCAGTGCACATCTACTGCTTTTGACCTAAGGGGCTTTAGAGATTGATTTAACAGGATTAGATCCCTACTGTCACCTATTGGGACATCATAACCCTGTATTTATCAATGTTATATGTTGTACGTCTTTAATACATTATGTTTTGAAAGTTTTTACACATGTCGTCACTTGCCTGGCCTGCTGTTTGTATAAGCACTTACCACTTAACAGCGACTTTTCAGTGCCTCTGAAGCATGTTGAGCCTATCATGAGAAGACTTGAGAAAACCATTTGAAACACTAACCTGTATTTATAATGTCTTTCTGGTCTTTCCTTTTAGGTTGGACAATACTATACTGAGGTACTCACCTATTAGCGGAGTACCTGGTACTACACATCCCTCTCTAGAGGGTAGAGATCTTTCTGGTCCTGAAGAAAAACCAGGGATCCGGCTGGACCAATAGACGTGGAAGATGTCAACTACACATACACATTAAGGCTATCTTGGTTAATTGAGCCCACATGACATCCCCCTTTCCATGTTTTTATCGTTGCCAAGGGAACCATCATATTAAAACTAACTAGGTATCCCTTAGACAGTTGTAATTCATTTGCCACTTTATTTGGACTCACTCCACACTACACATTCTGTATCCTCACACACACTCATCATTACGGCAGAAAACTAAAAAGATCTCCGACAAAGAGCCCTATTGCGGGACCCGTAGGGCAATGCAGCGCCAGCCTGGTGAGGAGCACGCCCTCTGTTGAAGCATGACATCCATTTTGATGTGTGAGGGCACCAAATAATAATCATAAAGATTCCCTTGGACTATTCACTTCCAACCAAGTTTCCCTCCCTTTTCCTCATTGGAACAGTACCTTCTGGATTTACTGATTATGTTTTAGGAGTGTGGGTACTGGACCTTTATTAGCTGCCTTTCCCCCTCTTGTGTATATGGCTTATCTAGTTGCCACAGCATTATGTTGCGTTTTTGCAAGAAAAGCATTCGACATGGCATACCCAACATACCTTTCATGAACTACTGTGTTAAGTTTGGAATATATTTTTCAATGCATTGATTCTTTCTGTGGTTCAATAATGTGCTATGAAATAAGATTATTAAACCTCTGCAAGAATTTAAGTTCCAGTCTTTGTTTGAAAATTTCCGGTTAAAACGTTTTGGAGAGAAATGAAGACATTAAATGGAATTGGGATAAATATGCATATGTGCCATAGCTCATATGTACAATATGCAGCCCTGTAATGCTAAACTGAAGAGTTAAACTGGCTTCTCTGCGAGGACCAGTCACATAGAGTAGATACATCGATGGTTGACCATTGAATCTTCACTGATTCTCCATTACTTACCTCTCTTTCTGTGTGCTTCTCTTCCGCTCTGAACGTTGTTGCTTTTTGGGGAACGGGCCACCATGGGAAAGTTTGAACAAGATGGGCAATTCTGTCATAAATGCGGGAGTGGTCAAAGGAGTGGTTCACTTTAGCCGTCCACATCCATCAGGCAACCTTTTTTTTCACACATTTTTATGAGTTCCCCTTCCCACCCCCCAGATATACTTATTTTAATAATGGGGTTGCTCTAACACATCTTACACAATTGAAGCGGTATTCTAGTGAAGACAGCCAGTCAAATGTCTGAAGCAGATACGTATGCATACCCACAAACAATTATTACCTTACTAACCAATTAACACTCTTTCTAGTGTTTCCCATTCAAGTGCAACATTAACATTTATTTTTATTTTCTAATAGATATTACTTCTTACCTCTTCTTCTAACCAATCATTGTACTGGACGATAGTGGACATCGCAACATCTGCACCCTTCATGTAGAATGTGATTTCCCCAGAAGATTCCTCCTGCAATAGCAAACATTCGCAAGACACTAACATTAAACATTAAAATATTCCTGAGCAGGCTGGAGCAGTTACTCTTTAGTGTCAAATTATACGGGAAATATGTTTAAATATTGTATTTATATTTCATATTTAAAATCAAAGTATCATTCCAAGTGAATAGATTTGGCATACAGAATAAACTAGGAAGTAGACAAAAATCATCAAAGGACATATTTTAGATGATAGTTCTTGAATTCACAGCTCTCCATGCATGTTGCACAGCAAATTAGGCATTGGACACCAATAAGTGTATGGTGCCTGCCCCACGCAGACAGGTACCCAAGTGAACATCGCATTATGCTTAATGTACATATTCAATGCTATGTTGCACATACAAACTCTATACTCTAACAGTGAGTGGAGAAGGGTGCCAACTTAGGAGCCTGAGGTCTTTGATTAGAATTGCATGGTTCCGTCAAGCGCCCTATCCCACTGTACCACAAATGAATAAACATGTGAAATGTAACACTAAGGAAAATATGTGAATTGTAAATTGATAGTTGAAAACGTGTGCTGAAATGACATTTTAATCCCAATTACCTAGGGGGAGCATAACACATCATTCCTACAATGATTCACCTTTACCTCAGAAAGGGCCGACACCACAAATCTGGCATGTAAATGTAGCAGTTTAACGTCTTGTCTGGAGGTTTAATTAGGAGTTAGTTAGTAGGAATGGTTACTGCCAGAATGGCATTAAATTCACACTCTGAGGGTCCTGAACTCTGGGGTTACATAAAGGGCTAATGTTTTGTGCATTACGACGTGAAATGTAACTTTTGAAAAAGACATAGTTATCAATTGGAAAGTAACATTTAGTGAAACTATATTCGTGTGCACGCCTCGTTTGAGCCATTGTTCATCTGTCAGCTCGCTATTAAGAAATTGAAACTTTGGCATCTACCCACTGACAGTAGATTGGTTAGTAAGAGATACTCTGGTCGTGCGTTCGGAAAGCGCTGTAAGCAATACTTTTCAGGTGTGCATAAGGAAGCGATGATCTGGAGGACCAGGATTTTTTTTTTATTATTATTTCTATAACGATCACATTAGAGTTTAGGAGTATGTGAACATGCAATATCAAAAACATGCATACCCGTATTCAGTTGACCAGTGGTGGCAGGCACAGGTAAGAGCGGCAGGGGCGGGCTGGGAGGGAGGGGGTATGTCGACAGATGACGCAAGGTAAGTGGTTTTAGTTATTTTTTAATCTACTTTTACCTATCCCGTTGTCTGTCTCCACTACCACCCATCGCCCCCCCCCACCGCTCTTACTTGTGCTGGGCGCCACTGGAGTTGACTGTGTTCTGAGCTCAAGTATTTGACATCTGAACTACGCTGCTAAGTTGTGCGGCGCATCTTTCGTTTTCTACACATGCTGCAACAGTGTAGGTCTTCAGAGAATCATTCCTAATTTGTGTTCCTGAAAAAGCTAATTTAGGGTCTCAAGTACAAAGAAGTGGTTGTGTAAAAGTGGTCATAAATTGCACAGCGACTTTTACCAAATCGTTTTGGATTTTGCAAGCCAACCTATGTGCTGCGAGCGTGTGGGTGACATTTCTGATATATTTATATGTTTTCTTTGCCTTCATTGCTTGATTTTGCTCGAGAGAAAGTTTCACTCATAGTCGCTGAATGTCAATCATAATTGCACTGAAATTATGGAAATGTCACACATAGCAATCTAAAACCTTGGCAGCTATGATTGAGGAATGAAGAAAGATCACAAGCCTGGCTCGGCTCTCTGTGATGAGGATGGTCTCCCTCAGGCAAATTAATTGGCCCCATAGCCGTGAGTAGTGGAGGTGTGTGTCATTGATTTTAATTGCAGCCATGACGCGGTGGCCGGTACAAGCAGGCACCATAATTTGCTGCAAAATCAGCTAGCCAGACTCCCACAACTCCAGCAGCAGGATGTGACGTCACCCACGCGGCAATCAATCTCAAGAAATACATTGTAGCACTGCCTGCAGCAGCTGCTGCTAGATCAGCCAGCGAGCCCCAAGCCTGTTAGAGCAGCGTGCACACGCCACACCACCAGCTGCCACTCCAGTTTTAGGCAGTGCTAGCTTAAGTGACAGCTGAGGCGCTATGTGTGACAATGCATTTCAGTGTGATGATGCGGAGCACCACACTAAAATGAGTTAGTCTAACGCCTGATGCGTGGTACTAGGCAGGACTGCTTAATAAAACCAATCAGCCTAAATTGGCTTGCTTTGACAGATGCCTCTGACATGTTTGTCGCTTTTACTGTTTGTGTGTCGTTAATAAGTAATTTACATCTCTCCGTGCTCTGTGTTGTCACTGCATATTGGGCCGCCCTGGGCTTCAGATCATGCCGGGAGCTGGGCCTCTGAACCTTAAGAGACCCCGTAGTCTCACTCAACAACACTGGTGATGAAGAACAAGTTACTTACCTTCGGTAACACATTATCTGGTAAAGATTCTATCTAGCTGTAGATTCCTTACCTTTGAATTTCCCAGGTGTCAAGCTGGATCCAGAAACTTTTGCTGAGCAATACCCATTGCGCGCGACATCGGCTGGCTTCATTCAGCTCCGTGTGACATCGATGGCGTCGGTAGCGTCGGTTATGACGTCATGGTGCCTATATACGCGCCACCCAGGCGCGTGGACGTCAGTACTTTTTGTTTTTTCCACGCCAGAAGTGCAGAGCCACAAAGTGACTGACGTAAACATGTGCAAAACTAGGGCCCTGAAAGGGTAGTAATCCTAAACCTACTATATCAGTCCGCAAAGCAGGGAGTCATGGGTGGGGCTGTAAGATAGAGTCTCTAACAGATAATGCATTACCGAAGGTAAGTAATTTGTTCATCTGATAGAGACTTCTAGCAGCAGATTCCTTACCTTTGAATCAGATACCCGCGCCATACCATCCCGGCGTGGGTTGCGGACTCATGACCTAGACTAAAAAGTCTTTCTGGACGGAACGGGCAAAATGCCCGTCCCTGCGCAAGTGACCATCAAGGCAATAATGTTTTGCGAACATGTGCAGTGATGCCCACGTCGCTGCCTGTCTTGGACTGAGACACCCCTGGCCAAGGCACAGCCTTTCCCCTGGTGAAATGGGCCCTTAATCCCTCAGGGGGCTGCTTCTTTGCTAAGGCATAACAGAATTTAATGAAGAGAACAACCCAGCGAGAGATGGTTCTTTTCTGCACTGCCTTTCCCTTCTTTGCTCCCACATACCCCACAAAGAGTTGGTCATCCACCCGGAACTCTTTTGTGCAGTCAAGGTAGAACGACAATGCTCTTTTTGGGTCCATCCAGTGGAGAAGCTTCTCTTCCTTAGTGGGATGTGGGGGAGCAAAGAAGATGGGCAAAGTAATGGATTAGCCCACATGAAATGGGGTCACAACCTTAGGTAAAAATGATGCACTGATGCGAAGAACCACTTTGTCAGGAAAGGACATAAGATAAGGAGGCGAGCTGGGTAACGCCTGCAATTCACTCACCCTCCGGGCCAATGTAATCGCCACTAAAAAGGCTGTTTTGATTGACAACAGCCGGAGGGGACAATTGTGTAGAGGCTCGAAAGGAGCACACATCAGGTAAGTGAGGACCAAATTAAGGCCCCATTGCGGCATAATAAAGGGTGTGGGTGGAAATAAATGAGCCAGCTCTTTTAGAGAACTATTTACAATAGGAGATTTAAAGAGAGAAGGCTGGTCTGGCAGCTGCAAAAAATCAGACAGAGCAGAAAGTTAACCCTTGAGAGTTCCCAAGGCAGAGCCCTGCTGGGCAAGGGTTAGAATGAATAAAAAGGACAGTAGAAAGAGTAGCAGAAAGTGGGCCAATGGACCTTTCTGTACAGCATAACACACATTTCTGCCAACGGCAGGCGTATACTGACTTAATGGAGGGCCGCCTGGCCACCAGAATAACATTAAAGACTTTGGGAGAAAGGTCAAAGGCCATCAACTACCGCCGCTCAATCTCCATGCATGGAGGCGCAGAGTTGGCAGGTTCGGGTGGAGAACTCTCCCCTGCTGCTGTGACAGATCCTCCCGAAGGGGCAGCCTGATCGGAGGATGAACACACATGCCCAGTCCAGCGCCACAAGGATGACTTGGGCCCGGTCGCTCCTGATCTTCTTCAGAACCCTCGGAAGGAATGGTATGGGCGGAAAGGCGTACAAAAGGCCTGAGCTCCACTCGCTATGAAACCCGTCGCTGAGCGATAGCTGCCTTGGAAACTCCAGCACGCCGTACTGCGGACATTGCGCGTTCTCTTCGGAGCCGAACAAATCTAACCAAGGTTCTCCCCACTGCTGAAAGAGACCTTGCGCCACCTCCAACTGATCCTGAAGGCATCAACGGCTGAGATTGTGCGCCCTGGCGTTCAGAGAACCTGCCAAGTGTTGAACCACCAAAGTTATGCCCTGCTGTTCCAGCCATGTCTAGAGACGCAAGGCCACTCGACAAAGGATCTACAAACCCACCCACCTTGCTTGTTGCAGTACCACATGATGGTGGTGTTGTCTCTGAACACCTGCACTAACTTCCCCTTGATAGTGGGAAGAAATGCTTTCAATGCCAAACGAATCGCTCGGAGCTCCAACAAGTTTATGTGGAGCCTTGTCTCCGCCGGAGACCAGTAACCCCTGATCTCCACCTCTCCCATGTGGCCGCCCCATCCCAGAAGAGACGCATCCGTCCACAGCTGTGAAATCTGGTTGGGGACGGGAGAGAGGTCTGCCATTGACCCAATCGCGGTTCAATAACCACCACTGCAGATCCTTCGCAGTTCCTTATGAGATCTGAACCACGTCAGTGAGATTTCCCAGATGCTGTGCCCATTGGAACTTCAAGTCCCACTGCAGAGCCCGAATAAGCCACCTGTTGTGTCTTACCAACAAGATGCAGGAGGCCATAAAAACCAACAGCCTCAGAGTCAACCTCTCTGAAATCCAGGATAGAGGCGGAAATATAGGAATCATAACCTGAATATCCTGGATTCGCTGCTCGGGAGGATAGGTCCGAAACTGCACTGTGTCCAGAACAGGCCCAATGAAAGGGAGCATCTGAGGAGTCAGGTGTGACTTTGGCACGTTTATAGAGAATCGCAGTAAATGCAGGAGGTCCGCCGTAGTCTGAAGGTGAGAGATGACTGCCTGGGGCTAGGACACCTTCAACAGCCAGTCGTCTAGGTACGGGAAGACTGAAACCCCTATCCTGCGCAGATGAGCTGCAACCACTGCAATCACCTTGGGGCACTGGTAGGACTGAAGGGGAACATGGTAAACTGAAAGTGCTTGTGCCCTACCTTGAACCGCAGGTAACGCATGTGGCCCAGCAGGATGGGAATGTGAAAATATGCATCCTGCACGTCCAACACCACCATCCAGTCTCCTTGGTCTAGGGCAGACAAGACCTGAGCCTATGTAAGCATTTTGAATTTCTCCTTTTTGAGCAAGAGATTGACAGTCCGAAGTTCTAAAATGGGCCGAAGCCCCTTGTTCTTCTTCGGAATCAGAAAATAGCGGGAATAACAGCCACCACCTACTTCTGAAGCTGGGACCCTTTTTATAGCTCCTTTGGCCTAAAGACGTGTAACGTCCTCTTGGAGCAGCTTCAAATGATTCTCCGCCGGTCATTCCCGAGTTGGCGGAATAGGAGGAGGAAAAGAAAGGAAAGGAAGAGAATAGTTCTCCTGGACGATTTGCAAGACCCCCTTGTCCGTTGTTATTGATCTCCAGTGGGAGAGATGATGACGAATTCTCCCACCCACTAGAGTAGTGTGGTCCTGCAGAATCAGCCTAGGAGTGCTTGGAGGTTGCGGCTACTGGGGGCAGTGTGGTCGACGACTTCTGGCATCCATTCCGCGGACGGAATGTACCGCGTCCATGTCCAAGTCTGTGCAGGACGGTGGCTGTGATAGGGCTGACACAGCTGGAAACTCCTTCAGTTGCCGCAAAAGGGGCGAAAGAAAGACTGGCCACGAGGAGTGGAGGAGAGGCCCAAGGATGTGGCCGTAGCTCGAGAGTCCTTAAACCTGACCAGGACCGAGTCTGCCTTTTCTCCAAAAAAGGCGGGTTCCATCAAAGGGCATGTCCATCAAATTGGCTTGGACATCTCCCGAGAAGCCAGTTTTACAAGCCAGGTGTGGCGCCTTAAGGCCAACCTCGTTGAAATCGACCTGCCCAGCGAATGGGTCGTATCCAAACCACGCCGACGTCAGCATTGGCGCCGTTCTACACCATTCCGGCTCTGTGTCGGTGGGGATGAGGATGCGACTTGCGCCGCTGAACGGTACAGGCGACGTCGCCTGCACCGACTTCAGGTTCGCAGCCAGGTGAGGTCGCTCTGGCACAACCGACGTTGAACCGGATCTGGAATCGGACCTTGAGGCCCCACCGGCACCATGGTCAAATCAGACGGCATCAAACCCGATGGGGCCTCATAAAAATCTTTCATTTGAGCAGGAGTCGCTCCGGCTCCCGGAAAGGGTGGGAGGCGCAAAGTCGACTCAGGCTCCACAGAAACGTGCTTAGAGTGTCGGTGCTCCTCACCTCTCTCGACGACGGACGCCAGTTGAGGTGAAGTCGAAGTCTTCCCCTAGTGTCCAGGTGATCTTGAATGGGAGGAAGAGGACTTAGGGCTCCATTAGCGATCCCGTGACCTCCTCTTCTTCAAACGGGAACGTGACCTCCTTGGAGTCTCGCTCAACAGTGTCGACTGCCGGGCCGCAAGCAACTTCATCAACCGCTGCCTCAAGGTCTACGGGGCCATCGTCCGACAGTCCGAACACGACTACGAATCGTGTTCGCGTTCAAGATACCACAGACATAGGCAGTGGGGATCGGTAACCGACATCATATGGGAACTAGTTCCGCATGATTTAAACCCTGTCTTTCTACTGGACATCCCTCGCACACAAAGTCGTACTCAAAAATATCAACAAAAGTCGAGAAAAAAACCTGCCAAAAAGCGGCAGAGAGGTAGCTCTTCCCGGATCAGCGCTTAACTGGTGCGGAAATAAAAAAACTGATGTCCACGCACCTGGGTGGCAGCTATATAGGTACCGCGACGTCATAACCGACGCTATCGCCGTCACGCGGAGCCGAATGGAGCCACCCGACGTAGCGTGCAAGGGGTATTGCTCAGCAAATGTTTCCGGATCTAGCCTGACGCCTGGGAAATCCAAAAGTAAGGAATCTACAGCTAGAAGTCTCTATCAGATATGAGAAACAATAAATTGTTGTTAGTCAAGACTGCAGGAGATAATTTCAGATTATAAGGCTGTGATGGCAACTTTTTTTTTTCACAGGGCCACTGCCGATCATGGCCCCTTTCCTGTAAACCGGGCTATCCTTCTCTCCCACAGCGCCACAATAGAGGAGGGTCATGCTGGGCAGAGGATATTGGTTTTAGGCTTTCTGGACCTGGCACCAGCAGACCAGCTTCTGCCTGCAGCAACTGTCTCATCCTGCCGGCCAGGCCAGGCCACCCACCTCAGCAGCCCCCAAGCGCCTGGCATGACAATCCCAGAGTTACCGCTGGGAGTCAATGAGAAGGCAACAATTTCTCACCTACTCCGGCTAAGAGTGTTTGCTGGGGTCCCCGGGGGGTGAACAGTTGGGTCCAGCACTAACAACTATTTAAAAGCACAGTAATGACATAATCATACGCCAAAACTTTGGGAGGCTCCGACATGTCCTCGCCTAGCAATCCGCGCAGTGCATGGCAAACCCGATTAAACTGAAAGCGTGGAAGCAACAAAGTCCCAGCGCCCTGCCTCGGATGAAGATCCTCCCATGTACAGGCCTTCTCTGACACAAAGGGATCTCCCATGGTATTGACTTCCAAATCCGACAGGGCCGCTATCACCGCTCTGTCCCTACAAGGGGCAAGCCACGAACACCACTCTATTTTCGCCTCGGGGGCATATAACAGCGAGCAGGCTTGAGCATCCATAAGATGAAACCATGCATGAGTTACCCCGTTCATGGAGTCCAAAACGCCCGTTCGTCGATCTCTAGATCGGGACAATAAAGCTGGTAGCGGAACAGGACCAGTATCCATCCGTACGCGTGTGCCCCTTGCGCAGCCCTGTAATATAATTCAAAGTCGGGGGCATTAAGCCCCCCGTCTTCATACGATCGTATGAGAATTTTCCAGGCAACCCTGGGCATTTTCCCAGCCCAGACCAAACGGAGTACCAGAGCATGAAGCTGATGAAAAAATACACCCGACAAGACCATGGGGATATTACTAAAAAAGAATAAAAAGCGTGGAAGCACGATCATTTTTAGCAATGAAATTCGCCCTATCAGTGACAAGGGCAGTGCTATCCACTTGTCGATATTCTCCTCCAACTTAGAGATGGCAACGCCATAGTTTTCCCTAAGCACAACGTCAGCATCCGTGTGCAGTTTAACGCCCAGGTATCGGACCGCCTCAGTGGTCCACTGTATGGGGTAGTCCGAATCCACCCTTGCTGTCGCGGGGGTAAGGGGAAACATTATAGTCTTGCTCCAATTTACATGTATCCCGGATAATGAACTGAATAAAACTACCTCCCGTAGCACAGTCGAGAGATTGTCTTCTGGGTGCCGCACATACAGTAAAGTATCATCCGCATATGTGGACACGATTCATTTATACGTAGAGAAACCGAGACCGCGATGACTATGGTATTCTCTCAGCGCACATGCCAGTGGCTCCGCCACCAGGGCGTACAACAGAGGCGACAGCGGACATCCCTGTCGAGTACCGCGTTCCACTGGGAAGGGTTCAGTCGTGATGGAGCCCATGCGCACCCTGGCCACCGGAGAAGCATACAGCGTATCTAAAAGTTGTATGAAGAGGTCTCCCACTCCCATCCTTCTCAATACTAGGCGAAGGAAAGGCCATTCAACAGAATCAAAGGCCTTTTCCATATCGAGGAAGACCGCAACCGCAGGGACATTCTGCCTCGTGTGTTGAAAAGCCGCAAAAACCGTTCGGAGATTGTAAGTCAGATTTCGATTAGGCACAAACCCTGCCTGCTCCGGGGCCACCAACGTAGGCAACAACGGACTCAATCGGTTGGCCACAATCTTAGGAAATATCGTTGTGTCTACATTAAGTAGTGATAGTGGTCTATAGGAAGAGCAATCATTGGAGGCTTCCTAGGCTCAAGAATAGACACAATAATAGCTTCTCTCATCGAGGGTGGCATCACTGCCGCCTCTGCTATCTCTGCAACCAGGGTCAACAATTTGGGAATAAGAATCTCTGAAAATGTCTTATAAAAAGATGCTGGAAATCCATCTCTGCCAGGCGCACTTCCAGCCTTCAAGGAAGAGAGAGCCAATACTACTTCCTCCCTCTCAAACGGCCTAACTAGGAACTCCCGGTGCGTGTTCGTCAGTCCAGGCAGTTGTATATGCGTCAGATAATCCAGAATACGTTCCTCTGAAGCAGACCCCCTTGATGCGTACAGCGCCGCATAGAAATCTCAATTTTGATTTTGTTTTCAATAGTTTCTTTTTAGAAAGATGGCTTCAAGTAAAGAGAAATTTTGCTTTGTGTTAAAGATATATTTGTGATATGTTTAATAATACCAATAAGGATCTTGTTGAGTTTACATTTGCCTGCTGGGTGTGCCTCAATCAAATCAAATGCTAAATTACATGATAATAATGTTAGAGATAAACTATTCGATATAGAGACACTTTAAATAATAGATATAAGGAAAATTCATATGTTAACCTGTTAGATAAATATAGATCAGTTATGAATGTAACAATCTGCTACATCTGCACCAATCTACCTTCTTTAGTTTCAGAAGGCAAATGTATTTATACCTTCCTTTGTTCTGTGATTTAGATTGTAGTATTTACTTGTCCAAATTGATGGGAGAAGACTTTTCGAAGAAAAGATCATGAATTATAATTTTTCTATTGATAACATGTTAGAAGATAGGATTTTCAATATTAATAATGGAAATATTAGACCCATTTTATTTCATAATTCTAACATTATTGGTGATGAAACGCATGTGGTTCCAGCTAGTATGTGGTTCTGGACAAGTGCTTAGAGACCCCTGGGTGATAAGGCGCTCTATAAGTCTAAATAAATAAATAAATACATAAATGTGTGCAAATTGACGGATGTGGACTATAATTTTATAAGCGGATATAATGACAATAGACTGAGAGCTGCTATCAATGTTGAGGAAGCAAGAAAAATTCAAGCGAAAGTACAGGTTGAGGAGCATTTTCAGAAATAAAATGTGCAATAAAAAAAGTTGTATTTATAATGCGTGAGAAACAAAGAAATAGATGCTTTTGTTAAGGTTGGGATAAGTGAGATTAGTTATAATTGTATAATTTGAAGAGATTTCAAGTTAGGCAATGATCCTATATTCAAAGGTATTTCCCACATTTGTGGAAAAACATCTTATTTTAACATTCCTAATAACTTGATGGGTTCTTGATACCAGTAATAATACATGCAACAGCCCTGAGCAGAAGGTCACTGCAGCTTACACCACCAATTGCCTCTGTGATCGCTGCCAAAACAACTACTAAACATCTCTCTCGCCTGCAAGTGTGACACTTCAGATTATTTCAGGTCCCCAAAGCTAAAGGAATGGCTAGACAAGCAGATATTAGTAATTTTTACTGTATATTGTATTCATAACTGTGACAGGGTGGGCGGACAGGACACGAATACAACAACAGACTGGTGGTCCGCCACCCCCCTCTCACCTTGCCCCTTTTCCCAACAGCTACCAGAATGCACTTGGACAGAAGAGCCGGAGTCGGGCTGGCCGGCTGATATCCACACACGCGGCCCCTTTAACTGTCCGGACAACGAGGAAGAGACCACGCCCCTCAGCAGCGTCGGAACGTCAAAAGGAGGAAGTAGGAGAGAGGCGACGAACGGCGTTTCCCAGGAGGAGTCTGGAGCAGGAGTCGGAGTAGGAGAACGACGAGACCTTGAGGATACGGAGGAGGAAGAAGAGACTGGGGTCCAGAAGCCAGGAGGCCAACGTTTCCGCGCTTCGCTCCACCACATTCCCACGGGAGGAGTGTGGCTTCAAGAGGTACGGGGGCGTGTGGCGGGCTGGGTGGGGCGGAAGAACCAGGCCCGTGTGTAAATTTGTAAAGCCCCCCTGTAAAGCTTCCCCATCCTTCCCCTTCACGTACACTCTTTCCTCACAGACTGTACATAGAAGCCTTAAGCAGCACTGTCACTGGTTCCCCTCACCCCCGGTCCTGACAAAAAGCACAGTGGTCCTACCAGTCACCTGATCCGGTTTTTCTTTCTTTCCTGCACCGGAGCTGAGGAGAGCAGGGGGAGAGACGTCCCCATACCGGAGCCCACCAGTACCCGTCGCCATCCCTGGGAGAATAAAGCAAGCTGGAGCAAGCTATCATTCCCTCTGATCCCGCAGCTCATTCCAGGGACCGAGCAGCTACCTTACAAAGAAAGACTTATATCCCAATAAAACCCTCACTTAAACCCTTGCTCAAGGAGCCAGTGTTTCTGTTTACTCCTAAACCCCCTGTCAGTCAGACTATCTTAAGGGAAGACCCTGGTACCCCGGCCCCCTTGGGACAACAACCAACCATTGTTCTGCTCATCTCGTAATTAGATGAGCATCGCCACCATGTGACAGACTGTCCTAAGTGCGGTTTGGACACTCAAATGCCGGTGACGAGCACCGGAAACCAATTAAGTGCTGGTGTTCAGCACCGGAAACCACTGACTCAAATTAAGAACTGCCTCCTACCTAGCATTAGTGTTTCCCCATATATACCATACCAATAGTGTGGATGAAATGAGTGAAGTGAGTTTTAAGAGAATGAAGCGTTGTTTGGGACAAGTTCTAATGGATATATTTGGAATGTTGATTCCCCCGATTGGCGCAACCTTAAATAATGTGAATTATAAGAAAATGTTCTACTTTAGTGGATTGTCTGGCTACTAATACTGCAGTGCATTAAATAAAATTAATGAAGAAATGATAGCTATTAGTGCAATGATTAACCATAATCGTGTTGCGTTGGATATTTTGCTTGCAAGAAAAGGTGGTGTGCGTCATGTAATAAAAGCTCAGCAGTGATGTACTTACATACCTAATAAGAGTATAATAATTATTAAATACATTAAAATTATAACTGATATTTTGAATGAAACTAAATTCTTGGGAGAGACTGGTGTTTGTGAGACAATTGGTTATTGATTTATAGTAAGCTAATAGAAGGCATTAGAACAATATATGAATGATTTGTAAATGGTGGTGACTTACGTCTTTAATTATAGAAGTTGTTTATTTTAAAAGAGTGTTTAGTTGTGATTGTGGAAAGAAGATGATAACAACAAGAGAAATGAAACAGGAGGAGATTGAGATGGTCAACTTCAAGGCAGACGTCTATGACCGAATGAAAGCCTTACAGAAATAAACTCCGAAGACGAAAAAAACTAATGGATGAATTGGGATAGAACAATCTTAAGAATTTGGTGATGAATTAAAACATTTTACTAGGTTGAGGGACTTAGTCATAGAGTTTCTGTGAGTTCCTTTCTCCACATTCTATACTAGAATCGTTATTGCTTGAAAGTTGGGAGAGAGTGCGGAGAAAGAGCTCGGAGTATGAGGTTGCAGTCCTTTCTCAACAACTTGTGTTCAACATTCCTCAGAGTCGTGGATTTTTTTAGGTGTGTACCTACTACAGTTTGGCGATGACCAGTGGATGTCTGTTTGCCTACCTTTGGACTTCAACGTACTTCAAAGTTTATGAAAGTCACTGGAATTTACCTGATTTCCATTGAGAGTAGATTTTTATTTGCCTAATGAAAAATGACTTCTACTCTGCAGCTTTCTAGGTACTGTTCTTGTTTTTATGACAATATGCTTCTCCCTGTTATTTTCACCTTATTTTCACCTTTTTTGTAGTGTGAAAGACAGTGTGACTCTACATAGTTTTTTGCATTCATATTTTATTTACCTCTTACCAGTGTATCTTCTTAGTTGTTCAACAGTGTAGCTTGTGGCATTCATTTTCTCTCAACTGTTACCTGTGTGCTGAGCTTCTCTTGTGCACGATTGTTCCTCATACTTCGTCCTGTCTGTGCACGCTATAGCCAGCATTGAACACTCACATGCATCACTAGCACTGTACAAGTGTACAGGCACTCACGTGTGATACTTTGGCTCATTTTTCGCATTACAGGATCTAACAAACCAAGAGGAGCTCACTGCCTACACTGCTATAAAGAGTGCCTCGCCTTATTAAGACCACCTGTCTTCTGCATAGTTTTGAGTATTCAAAGCTCCAACTGTTTCTGGCCACAGAAGTGACATCCCTCTTTACTTAATGATTATTGTTCATCTCTTTTCACTTGGTACTACAGTACAGTTATACTACACTGCTGCCTACTGGCTACAACAAAAAAATGTTTTACCTGCAGATAATCCTTTCTTTCAAGAGAAATTAGGAAAACTCGGGTACTGGGTTGAGTACCAGTGCTTTTGGGTCCTCTCGGGTATTAGATCGTATACTATATATATGTTTTTATTTTTTACTTTAGTTTAAGTGTCTCCCAGTTTTAGTGTTGGTGGCTAATTTCTAGTATTCTACTATGCAGAATATTTTACCTCCGCCATTTTAATTGTCGACACCAGGAAAGACTGTTGAAATGGTCTAAATGCCATAAAGTATTCAACAATTATTTAAAAATGTGTGGTTCTAATTGTTCTGCTGAACAAAAGCTTTTTTGCTTCTGCATTGCCTGGGATCAAAGGGACAAAAGTTATTTGAGAACCATCTTAATCTCTCTGACAAGGAAAGGGATGATGCTAATTCATGTTGATATGTAAAGATAATAACGTGACGGAACAGTTGTGGTTGAAAAGTGATTCTAAGCTGAGTGAAGTGTTGCTAATTGCTAAACAAATTGAGCTAAATTTAATCCAGATTCTAAGAACAGAAACATGCAGAGTAAGGGTCCTTGTTTTAGATGTCGTAATATAGACCACTGGGCTAATAGTAAAGACTGCCCCACTATCAAATGTACCTGCAAAATGTGTGGGTAAAAGAGGCATTTTGGAAAATGCTGTAAAAGTAATCCAAAAACTTATGATAAGGTGCATAAACAAAACGAGTATGTTAAATAAATGTTCACTATTGGTGAACACAGTGAACCTTATCTCTTACATGTTACTGATACTGTTAATGGAATCAGTGAGGATAAGAGTAATCCATCTGATATAGTATTTGTCAACTGCATTGAAGTAGAAATGATGATGGATTCTGGTGCAAAATTAATATTATTATCTGATGATATTTTTGACAAGACTTAACGGGAAAAGTGCAGGTGGATGCCAACGGAATAGTTATTTTTAATCATGGAAGTTCGCAAACCTAATAATGAGATTAGACTCTGCAGAAACATAATAAACAAACAGTTGAGGATGTTTCCTCTCCAAAACATTTCAGAGATTGTGTGAGCTCTTAGAGGAGCTACATTTTTTTACCACCTTAGATCTCACTTCTGCCTACCATCATGCTAAGCTTACAGAACAATCTAAGACTCTCACTTCATTCATAAAACCATTTGGCTCTTACAGGTTTAATCGTATGCCCTTTGGTGTGTGCTCTGCTGCTTTAGTGTTCCAAAGGCTTATGACTAGAATCTTTAGAAACATGGGTGGCGTCCTGTATTTTCAGTATGACATTCTAATTTAAGGTAATAATGTAGAGTGCCATGTGGAAAGAGTTAAGAAAGAACTTGCCATTTTAAGTGAGAGTGGTGTAACGCTGAAAGCTAAAAAAATGTACTATTGCCCAGGAAGAGATACACGATTTAGGAAACGTTATCTCTGTTACAGGAGTTAAACCAAAGGAAGATTTAGTTGATACTAAACAGAATTTGTCAAGACCAGAAAAAAAGAGGATATGCAACATTTTTAGAAATGGCATAATTTTATTCTTGCTTTATTTCAAACTTTGTCAGTAGAACAAATGCACTGTGTGGTCTACTAAAGAAAGGAGCTGGTTTTTTTTAGCAAAATGAGCAATGTGAGAAAGAATTCAAGGGTATCAAGGTGAGTCTGAAAGGGGCTCAAAATGTAAGCAATTTTATTCCAGGTTTGTCTTCTTCAGTTTCCACTGATGCTAGTGATAAAGGTATTGGAGAGATTCTAAAAGAGATGGAGAAAATGTGACAATCACTTTTGCTTCTGCTTCACTGAGGGGGTCAGAGTCCAAATATTTGACATTTAAAAAGAAAGCTCTTGCTGTTTATTGGGCTATAGAAAAATTCAAGAAATGTTTATGGGGACAGAAATTTGATGTGTATTCGGATGAGAAACATTAATGTGAAAGCTTTATGAAAAAAGGTTTGGATTCGGTTTCTAGTCGCATTTGTAAATGGGTGGTGGCCTTTCATGAATTTCTTTTCAATGTAAAGCATATCCCTGGTGTCTTTAATAGAGCAGCTGATTGTCTGTCAAGGCTGATAGATAAAATAAATGTTACTGACGTACATGAGGATTGATTGGTGGATGGATGAAGAAGTCAAAGTGTGTAAGATCACTGAGGGTTGCATCTTAGAACAAGAATGGAAGGAAGAATTGAATAAAGATGATGCTCTTGCTAAGGTTCGGAAATAGCTTCTGAAGGGGAAAGTGTGGAAACACTCCTGTGATGAAGTGAAAGCATTCAGTAAAGTGTATAATAAATTGTCAGTAAGTGATGGTTTGATTTTGAGATGTTCACGGTTGATTCTTCCAGGGAATTTCAGAAGACAGTTGATAGATTAGCTCATATTGGACATCTGGGAATGAGTATGACCAAAGAGAGGTTGCCTAGTGACTGCGGATGGCTGGCAATGGACATTCAAATTGAGCAGGTTTGAATGCTCTCAAAGTGACAAGATAAAGATAGTAAGAACACCACCTAAGGTGTGTAGAGATCTTCCAAGGGGACCCTGGAAAGAAGTGGCATTGGACATTCTGGGACCAATAACAATGGGTTCTAATTCCTTTTTTTTGCTTGTGATGGTGGATTTGTTCTCTAGTTGGCCAGAGATAGCAGTGGTGATGTAAATTACTACAGCTTCTGCAATGAAGTTATTGCAAATAATTTTCAGTAAAGAAAGTAACCTTGTGTCATCCTGACTGATAATGGTGTTTAATTTACTTCATGAAGAATGGAAAACTTCTTTAAACAAAGACGTATTAGGCATAAAAAATGTTTGCTATGTCATCCTCAGACAAATGGAATAATAGATAAATTTAACAGGACATTAAAAGAAGGAATGCAGATTTCTAGGGTATGTGGTAGAGATTGAGGAGGGGAAATCTAGGTAAGAGTCAAAGCCTATAGATTTTCTCTCCATGCCACCACCGGTCTAACAGCTTCTGAGTTCTTCCGTAGAAGACAGCCCAATACTAGTGTGAATCCTTTCTGGATGAGAAAATAGGGTGGTAAAAATGAAATGGACTGGATGAATTGGGATTTAAAAAAAGCGCTGTTAAATGAAAAAAACAAGCAGGTGCAAAGAAAGATTATTTAAGATGCCGGGCAAACGTGTGACTAATGGGAGAGTGGCTGTTGGTGATTAGGTTGTGGTTATCTGGACAATCTCACAATAATTTAAAGTTGAGCAAACCTCTAGGAGTTATTTAGCTATATCTGGGTGATGTGATGCTGCAGGATGGGTGGATTTGGATTGGAAACACAATGTTGTAGTTAACAAATATTTGTAGAAATACTATTTGTTTTTATCTTTTTTTATTATTTGTGTTCACTTTGTAAAAGATTTGTGTTGTTTTATTTTGTTGCTTGTTTGTTTACTTGCATGTGTGTTTATTTTGTTTCTTGTTTTAGGGGGAAGATGGCGTAGAAAAATATTAGGGTGAAGGACTTAATCATAGAGTTTCTGTGAGTTCCATTTTCCACATTCAAAAATCACTATTGCTTGAGAGCCAGGAGAGAGTTTTGGACTACACAAAACTAATGGATGTATTGATATTGAACAGTGTTTAGTAATTTAGTGATTATCTTACAAAATCACCGGGGGGGGCATTTTTAGAGTAGATATGTTAATCAACATAATGTTTCAATAGTTGTCATTTTAAGTTCACATAACCAGGCCTTGAATACGTGCAAATATATAGTGTAATTCCCTTGTTTTTAGGTAAGGGTTACTATTAAATAAGCATGTGGAAGGCATCTCTAGAAGTGTTTAAGTTAATGTATCATAATTCTAACAAAAATGCATTTATTGTTTTTATTCCCTCGTTTCACATCATGTTTGTAACCCTATAAAAAAAGCCCTTTCGGTGATGGGGGCCAGACCTTTCTTGTTTTCATACTGAGCAGTCCCCATGTCAAACTGTTATCTCATTCTATACTTAGACTAGCCTTGATAAACTCGATTGATTTATTGTGGAAGTCGACTCAATATTGAAACCTCTTTCTTATTATAAATCATTGAATTATCTGATTAAATAAACATCTGTTGCCTTCTGTAATGACTAAAATTAAAATAAACCTTTTTTGTTTGAAGTTGAACCCTTGTCTTATGGAGTTTTGATTTAGAATTTTAGTTCTTTTGTCGCTGTCTGTAGTCACTCACATGACCTGGCTCCTGCAACTAGACGCTAGTAAATAATTAGTGAGTTTTCTGTGAAAGCGCATACAATGTCATCAGTTATGTCATCAATGATGTCATTTAACATTTCATGAGTGATGTAATATAGAATGTCATAAGGAGTGCATGGCGAGGGTGCAAGTTAAGATTAGCTCAGTAAACTATAACTGGTGAATTTCAGCTTTTTTCGTTTTAAAACAATAGTATTTATATCATTACAAGGTCTAACTATAACACCACTTTAACCTATGGTATTTAAAGTCAAATGTCTAGGGTTTTAAACCTAGGGTAAGAACTTATTACCATACCTAACTATAACCTCACTTTACGGTTTGCTTTTTTCAGTCAATTTCTGGATTTTTTCTTATCATATTCAGCCAACTACCTCACTGAACATATATTTTGATAGGGAAACATCGTTACAACGCGTGTCATTACAACACATTTTTTACATCGCATAATCCATTACAATGCATTCCCCAAAGTAACGCCCCAGCGGAGTTAGAATAGTAATTGCGTAGTAATGGATTATGAATTTGAGGGACCAGGAGGAATCAAATACCGAATCTACACCAACATCAGTTGCCTCACTAAATTTGTAGTATATGCAAGAGTGTAAATGCAATAAAAGATACATAGGGAGCACAATCAGAACACTGAGCGAGAGGATAAGCGAACACATAAGTGCAGTCAAACAGGGAGACATGAGATACCCTCTTGCTGCACACATGTCGATCTGCCCAGCTCAAACAACCAACCGGGGTTTTGAGTTTTATGGAATGGAACATGTCCCCAGACACCCAAGAGGGGGGACTAGGGAACTGGCACTAAGACGCAGGGAGGCAAATTGGATTTTGAAACTACGAAGTGTGGAACAGGGTTTAAATATTGACCAGGAACTTCACTATTTCCTGGGCAATGAAATCTGTGATAAAGAGACAAACATAACTCAGGGACGATAAACACGCAGATCCAGGGAGTGACAAACACAGATAAGGACACAGCCAAGAACATTCTAGGGGCTGGAATGTAAATACCAACCAACATACCCCATTACTCTACAAGCAATACGTAGACACAGATGTTTGCCTAACAAACTTATGCACTTAGGCTAACAATGTATAGACCAAACCATACCCCTAGATACATATAAAGGGATATGTTATTAATTGTTCAAACTGTCCAACAAGCAAGGCCATAATGTTGATAAAAGACAATGATTGGGGAATGCATATATCAAATTTCTCTTGCTTATACAACAAGCTGTATTGTAATGATTTTGAAATGTTTCAGGATATGTTGATCATAACATCGGAATGTAATCTATGCCAAACATCTGATAGATATCAACCTTCCTTACACATTGCTCAAACTGTTGTATACTAATTGATTTTTACTTAACAAATACATTAGATGGGATTGTCAGTCGTGTATATTTGTACTGACTCTAATGAATGGAGAGACAAGTTGGGACTATGTTGCACGATACTTTCACTAATTTATTATGAGCTAATAGGACTCCAATAGCAATCACTACTTTATTGTGACTTTGATTTTCACCTGGACCAATGACCAGTTTAGAACACTCAAGGACGCCCTTAATTTCTATAAATATGGCAGCAACTAAATTTAATCTATGAACAACATTAATCCCTTTCTAATAATCAGAACAGCATTATGTCATAGTAATGCCATCCTATTTGAATTATACCATAGACGGGCGCAGAAGGTACTTAAGCATACAAGACTAAACAAGTGGTACATACATTGTACATACATACATTGTTATGAACTATATTTATGCGCTAGTTAAACCCTGCGTAGTATTGATCTTCAATACAGACTACACTTTGGTTTTGATCATTTGAAGCCTGGTCTATCTAATTTGGTTGAGATGTATGGACCCATAATGGTTGGGACTTTCAACAAACCTTATTTCTAAATGTTATAAATAGACATGTTGCTGCTGTTAATAAATATAATTTAATTTAATATAATAATATAATTTATTAATAGGGAACATAGATTAAAACAGGGTTTACTTAGCTGATTTTAATATATTTTTCCAGCATTAAAGAATGTCTAAACAACAAGACTAAAAAAACAGAAACATCAGAATACCCACAAAGGACGCCACCCTTATGGAAACCCAATGCGGGTTGGAATTATCACCTCATTTAAGGTAAGTCCAACACAACAGTCGAACTTTTTGGTTCTAAATACCAAGATATGAATGAGTGACAAATATTCCTTTTGCTTGGTTTCAGGATATACATACTTACAAGAATTAGGTATTTATACATGCTCCTTACAAATCTGTTCGTAATTTTGGTTTAAAAACTTCACTTTTCACGATCTCACGGGATTTTGGACTTTTATAAGGAAAACTTCGGAGGTATATAATTTATGCACCCGGAGTTACACACTTCTTTCACAACTTGGAAATACAACTACGAGCGGTACACCAAGAACACAGCACCGGCTATACCTAACAAGCACGTACTTGGTCTCTCCATTGTTATTAGGTTCATAGACCTACTGTTTAACAGAGGTACTTATGTGTTAAATACCATTTGGTTTGTTATTTTGGTTTTCTTTTCTGATCTTAACCCACCATTAGCATGAGACTCACTAATTTTGGTGACTTTCCAGTCATTATTAAAGTATGGAGAGTCTTGTATTTAAATAGGGACCAATGTGGAAGTCCCAGTATACATTTAGTTTTCTTTGTGTCTTCTTTTATAATTAGACAGCCTTGAGAAAGTCGTGGGACAGTTTCCCAGTTACGACTAAACATTTGTTGGCTGTTGAGAACTTATGGGAATACTTATAATGAATAAAGTGACCAGCAGAGAAGAAAGAATATTTTCCTTCTGTTCATTGTTGCATCATATGTTGAAATACATCACACACTTGTGTTATTTGAATTTAAAACGTGTGCTAGGGATTATTTTTTGATGCAGAGGCTTGCTTGGCCACAAGAAAGTCAGTGAAGAAGTTGGATTTGGCATGAGCAATAAGGTGTAGAAGTTCTAGAACCGGACCCTTGTGTGTAGGAAGTTCCTTTCTTTCCCAAGTTATCTTTTTCACTGGCATTCAGTAGGTCTAAAATATATTCTATTTCAGAAAGCTCAGGTTAGTGCAAGATGTTTGCTTCACTGCCATTTTCTTGCCCCAGACGACAACACTCTGGAAATTTAAGGGATTCTAAGTCGAAACCTAAAACTTCATTAAATCTGGATAAGGTCTGACAATTTGTGTTATTCTCTTGAAGATACATTTAGCCAGTTTCTGAAATATAGGCACTGCCACAGAGGATGGGGAGTCAGTGGGCTCATCCTAGATCCTTATCTATGATTACTTCAGCACAAAAAGGAGGAGCATCACTGCTCCCTGAGGTGGTGACACTGATTCCGAGGAGGGGATCTCGGTGAACGGCTCCTCATGTGAGAACCAGAGTTCAATTTAGAGTAAGTAGTTCAAACTAATTTTCTCTCCTAGTTTATGGGTGCGGTAGAGCTGAGAGATCGTAGGAGGGCAGAGAACACAGGAGGCTGACACATACTTAAGACACCAGTCACCATAGACATGAAGAGTTTGGGTCCTCGCTTGACATCTAAAACCTGCAACTGAGGAAGGTTTAAGGTTTATGGTTCAGAGGAGATGTCACTCTGAATTTGTGAGAAATAATAAATTATCAAGAATCTCAACGTGCACAAAATCCTGCCTGTGTGAGGAGTGGATTCTGTGAAGGGGGAGACGTTACGTGCTTGTTCTTCATTCAAAGTTAGTGTCTTATGGACTTGCAGCTGGAGCAGCAAAAGAGTAATCTGGTGCTGATGATGGAGAACTGCTAACACAAACCTTCTGGGTCCTGCTGGAGGGCAGAGAAGGGGTTCAAGGTAACAAGGCTGCAGTATTCATTAAAATTAAGAGTGTATGATTATGAAAATGAAATTGCTCAGAACACCATTCTCTGGCAAAAGTGATAAACTGCGCGATGAAAAATGTGTGAGCAACTTGCTGCAGTGAATTTGAGACCTGGCGGAAATACCCAACATCCATCTTTGTAAAATTGATAAAATGAGAACCATTAAATTGACTCATACCAACAATACCATCCTGATACTTGTTTGTATTACAGTACAATGAAGTCCCAACACGGTGACAGCAAATACGCTAGAAGTAACCTCTCACATGACTTTAAAGCGATTTACACCTGTCCACTGTAAAATACACGTTTCATACCTAAGGTAAAGAAGCGATTTACACCCCCTCCTTTTTAGAAAAAAAATCATCCAGTGAAACCAAAGAATTAATCGAGTTTCATCCAACCACGGCTGTGAGCTATTGAGCTTACCCTCACTATAATGCCCATGCGCTTGCTTTCAGAAGTGAAGGGGAATATCTGAAGAATGAGGTACGTCAAAATCTGCCCACCAGGCGTCTTCAGCTGCATGGAGGTCAGGTCCCTACAAACCAGAGTCAGCCCGACGCTCTCTGTCCACTGTACCAGAGCCACCTACAGAAAACACAAAACAGAAGACATGTTGAAGTGCTAAAGGTCAACGACGCCCTTGTGCAAACCACGCAGCTGCCAAATAACGGGCTCTTAGGTTAAAGGTCAAGCAGCTTGTTAATAAACCAGGAAAATGTTGCATACTGTGTAGAGCACCCAGCTGTGGCACATACGCTTTTTTCTGTCCAATTAAAATGACATTAAACATCAATACGTAGCAATACTTTCCAGATTACAATTAAGGTTGTTTAATATGATTTCTTATAGATTCTGTAGAGAAGAGGTTTCAATTACTGGAATCGCATATAATGAAATGCAGCCTTCCTCCCTAGTCTGATTTTGTCTGTCTTGGTTTCTTAAGTACACTTCACCGCATGAACACATTGCACTTTGACTGGTTCAATACTCAGTGGATTTAACAGAGAAACCCCATGGATGAGCACAGTGTGACGGGAATGTGATATATGTACAGTTCTAAACTTAGAAAAAGAACAAAACCAGACAGTACAACAGCTGTAATGTAACAGACTTTCGTCTGACAAATGCAATCATCCCTTTAGAGTTAATAATAAAAAAATTACACCTAGTGGGGTATGTTTGTAAACAATATTTAGCACACCAAATTTGTGTCAAATTATATTTCTACATACAATATTCTAACATACTACTGCTGTAATACTTTTCAGTGTGAACATGACCAATGATCATTTTTAGCAAGATTCTGATCGTAGAGGGACAAAAAGGCAAAACCAGCAAATCAGGTTGGATTTAAATCAGAAAACACAAAGTAGTACATTTATTTTATTTAGAACATTTGTAAACATAAACGTTTATTATGAAGGCTCTAAGCTCAGATTGGTAGGACAGACTGGGACAGGTGGAGAGAGACGAGCGGCGTGGATGGGATCATAAGCCAGTATAACCAGATCGGTGATAAAACAGTGGATGCATAAAAACGTTAGAAGCAATGAGTGGTGCCACTGAAAACGTGGGCAGGCCATAATAGCTTTAAACAGCAAGGAGGCCCATGGTTGCCTCGATGGTCTGAAGAAGGAGTTTAAAAAATAACAATAAAGGCCAGAGAGGGTGACATGGCTGGTTCACTCTTTCTTGTACACCAAGATAAACATGACTGATTTTAGGTGAGTGTAAAATAGCATCCATCTGAAGTTGCATCCCAGGTCCTCCATTATGAGGCATTTGGTTGCCTGGTATTCCTTCAGTCTCTTTATACCCGTTCATTATTGGTAGGTTGCATTGCAGTAAGCAAGAATCAGAATGTTTGTAGTCTCTGTTCTCTATGAAACTGGAAATAGATTGCTACCTTCAGAAAAGTCAGGTTCACATATTACAAGCTCTAACTGTCGGATTTTGGTTACAAAACACTTATACATACCATAAGGAATCGGTATTGCAAAGGAATGCCCTAAACACGTCCCTTACAAATAATCGCTCCTTATTGTTTCCTAAACCCATGTAAGGATTCTGACAACTTTTTGGGTTTAGTACATTTCAAAAAGTATTTTAGCGGTCACAACCCCTCAGATTTACTTAAACCGAGGGTTTGCAGCCATTAAAACACTTTGTACATAAGGCCGTTCGTCCCAATCCTGAATGTTCCTTCCATATTATAGGACATTGTTGCCACCACGATGGCTGAGTGTGGTAGCACAGTGATCATCACTACAACAATTTCAGGGTGCACATGGGCCCTTTGGACAGGGGCCGCTCCTCCATTAGGGGGGAGAAGCGTTGCCCCACTGATTTCTTGCAGTGCGAGAAGCGGAAACAGAAAATGGTAAAACTACCAATTTATGTTTCTGCTTCTCGCACTGTGAGAAAGCAGAAGGGTTTAGTTGGGGGCGGGTGGATGGGCGGTTCTGCTGGAGGGCAGGGGAGGAGTGGCTAGCCCAATGCTGCAGGCCCTGACTGTTTGGTCGGCCCACTGGGGCCGAGCAAACCAGTCATGCGCACTCTCCCTTGCCTCCATTTAGGCTGCATGCAGCCTACATGGAGAAAATGGCCTCCTCATAGGCGCCTGGCTGGGCGTCATCCCCACCAATTGCAACGCTGCCATTGCAGCGTTGTGATTGGCTTAGGGAAGGGGAGGGAGGTTGCCTGCTTCCTGTTGCACAGGACCCAGCCAGGAGCTAAAATGGCGCGGGACCCTGGAAGGTACGTTTTCTTAAAAAATATTAAATTCCCCCCCACGTGGCCCCCGACCCACGAGTCATGCTGGCCGTGACTGCCTTTGGAATCAAGAGGCCATTCACACCTCAATTATGGCGGTGTTCTACTAAGCAACTGATGGACAATGGGTTCATTGCTTCGCTTGCATTAAGGGCCCATGGCAGTCTTGCTATGCCACTGCACAATGGATGTTTATTTCCTTAAATTATTCGTTCTACCTCTTTGTACACAATCGTTCTATTGCAACCACCAGGATGCTTCTACGGCTGTCTAACTGTAATAAGCAAAGGTGTGTTCTTAATTTGCACTACGATGACGCAGGGCCCGCCTCTTTGAGATCAGCCAACAAAGCATTCACAAGGCAATATTTGTGTTGACAATTATACCACAAAATTGCTCTTTACAAGGAAAATTAACACGCAAGATTACAGAATGATGTGATTACCTAATCAGCATATTACAATTTTGTGAAACTATTGGTGCTGCTATAAGTGTTCAAAATATGGAAAATATGTGGTTGTGTAAGACGATGAATGATTAAAAGGCTCCAGATCATAAAGTTGGGCGCTCTGTTACGTTGGCCTAGCAATAAAAGGCTCACCATTTACTTCAGCCATGTCAATGCATGGTAAATCTTCTGGGACAGCTAAAAGATTATTGTGGATCACGGAGATCAATCAAAATTGATTGGGCCGTGTTTGTCAGCATAGTTTTTCAACTTGTTGGATTGCTGGGAAACAAAGCAGGCAGCACTCAACAAAATATAATCTGATTCATAAAGGCAGCATGCCTGCGGTTATACAGTAATTGCATCTGCTCTGCTGCTAAACAAATTTCCAGATGTCGATGCACCCCACGAGGGAACCTCCCTCGCTTCCAGCTGCGACAGGAGCAGGCTGCCACGCCTTGCAACAGCACGAGGTACTTCTACCCCTCCCCCTTGTATCCAAGCCCTGTCCTTTCACTGCGCTCGGTGGCTTCACGCGTAGGTTTGCACTTTGGAAGTGCACACACATGCATACATTCACCTACATATACGGGTAAAGTCGAGTGTTAATTGCTGGTAAAATCAAGGAGTTTTTAAATAAACGATGAAGTAGGGCACAGTGTGGAAAGGTGCGGGGTTGAGGAAAAGTAATATGTGTATAAGCCATTAACAGTGAAAAATACATCACGAAAAGAGTGCGCATATGATCAGTCAGACATTAAGAATACATCACAGCTGAGTGAAGCAGCGACGGCCTACCAGAGCTAACGAGGAGACCGAGGACACTTTAATCCCATTTCTAGCATATCTGTAGCCCTTCCCGCCCTCCTCCCACCCGCTCCAAAGGGAGTAACACAATCGACAACGAACTAAGCAAACGCTTTTGGGAGGAATGCTCCGGTTTTCATTTTTGGAACAAGGGCACAACTCAAGACCATGCCCAGGTAGATGATAAAATATTATGGTGACGCCTGCTTAAGCCTCTCAGAGCTTTTGCACAGATGCTTCACGCATGAAGATGGAGTGGCACCGCCACCTCCTCCAACACTGGTCACGCCTCACAACCCTCAACAGTACCAGCCACCGGAAAGGCAAGTGGTTAACAGACGTCGCCTCGGGATCTTCATTAAGGTGCATGGATGAAAATAATCCATAGAATTGTTACACTGCCCATGGCCAGAGCAGAAGCATGGGCAGGTCCTCATTTGTGACTTAGGGTGACCACCAGGCCAGGAAGGCCAATTGTGTGCGGTCAGGTGAATTTTGAGGACACATCTAAAGGGGTCACGCAATAATATAAAAGTAGTTTAATACTAGGCGACCAACACAAGTTCAAGTCAAAATGGGTTTATGCTCTCTGGTTTGTATCACACTCAGCTCTATTGAGAAACATTCACACATAGCCAGGCTTATTTAAAGAGGGAAACAACTAGCACTCATAGTCACTTCAAGCAGAATTGGACAGTCAACATCAGGGATAGTTGTCACAATTCTACCACTGTACAATGAACGATAGTGCTAGAAGCAGTGTGCTGAACCAGTACTTGAGTTCTAAGGTAGTAGCACTACTAGCCTGTTTAATCAAAGCCGGCATACTTAGCAAGTTCTTTAAGTATCTGCAGGAATATTTCAAATTAACCTGGATCTGAAGTTCGGCTTTACCATGTTCAATATTAAATCTTTTTCTTCTGTAAATCCAGGTGAACTTAATTTGGAAAAATATACCCTGGGTAGATGCACGTGCGCCAGGATTAAATGTATTCATGACATCAGCTTTCTTTGTATTTTATTCACCAGGCAACTTAAAAAAAAACCAGTGGCCTTTCAATGCATTAGGCGGGTGATTGCCTGCGACAGCTTGAAAAGTAGGCACAATTAAACTGTATTTCTTGAATATTCGAGATGCAGATGACGTGCAAGATTAACTAGAATTGCTGAGGTTGTATGCCCATCTCTTGCTCCCCGGGTGTCTATTGACTGCCTGTCATTTACATTCAGCAGCTATGTGTACTGTACTTGGTTTAAGGGTCCCTTTCACTTTCAGTCATTGCAGACTCATTTTATTTACTCTGTGTTATTAAGTAATGCTATCTTTCAACTGTTCATTTGGTTTTAATAATATTATTTCATCCAGGCCCATACCCCACACAGACGTTCAGCAGGTGCATAGCCAGCCAAGCTATCTCACTGGTATAGGACCAAATGACCTGCATGTTGTCTAAGGACCTCCACAACAGGCACTCACCTTCCTGACCTATTTGCACGGTAATGGAGTATGTGACCTGTAGGTGACAGTTTTTATGGCATACGATCGACTCACTGATCTATATATTGACAGATTTTGCTCAAGTTCTCTTTTTACAACATACAAAGACATCGATACCAAGAAAGACATGAAGGAAAAGATCTCCCAAACAAGTAAACTCAGCAGAACCCTATTCACACCCCCCTCTCCCACAACTGCACTCATTCGTGTATATTTGGTGTTGTATAGGCACTGCAATAAAACATGCAAAGTAAACACTAAAAAAAACTATTCTTGTGCATATTTTTAAAGATAGGCTGGCTAAACATTGATTTAAAAAAATCACCTGCAAGAGCTAAGAAAACACTGGTAAAAACACCATCTCAAGCCACAAGAAAACTAGAAACAGAAAACCCTAGTTTTATGAGTGCATAAACACCAGAGATAACCTAAACATTTCTTCATTCAACGTCTAAAGCTATGGCTCTTTTCACCATCACCAATGGCTGGTTACCTTCCGCTCTCCAATGCCTGGATTCCCTACACTTAACACCACATTTGCTCAATGGATCAGTAGACATTGCCTTCTCCGTGTAATGGAAACCATAACCGTAGACAAGCTAAGCATCAGACCACAAAGATAACAAGTAATAGGTAAACGTGATATATTAAAATGTACTCACATTATAACATAACATCATATCACATTAAATTCTACATAACATGTCATTGCATCCAATATGTCATCATAACAGCTAATAGCCAAATATACATTGCTAAAATATCCACTTTGCAAGAATGACAGGCTCAGACAGTACTACTAGGCAGAGTCTGCAATTCCTGATTTCAAGCCCATGACCTGCAATCTTTCAGGGATCTCAACAGAGAGCAATTAAGCAGTTGAGTTGCTTTTCTGCTTTAGCAGGCTATACAATCTGAAATGTCTCTCGGCGCTTTAAAGGCTTGCATCACTGTATACTAAGAAAGTGGTATAAGAGGGAGGAGCCAAGATGGCGAACGGAATGGAAGCTTAGGCTCCCGGCTCCGCAAGCCTCCGAGCCCCACACGGAAATCCTGGTCATAATCCTGTGATTGTGCTGCAGCGGGGGGACGGTGACTGCGCGCAGACATCGCTCACGCGCTCCCGAATCTCCGCCAGCCTTCTAGCCGGAGAGATCCACGAAGTAAATTGGCGGCCTTACCGACCCTGGAACCGGGACCTCGGCCGCGAAACATGGCCGGGTGCTGACCTGTCAACAGCGGCCAGATGGGCCTGGGCGGAGTCGGTCCTCCGAGACGCAGTAGCTACCGACACATTTTTTTTTGCAGGAGCTCTGATTGTCACACGACGCGGCCGGAGTGCATCCTCGAGGTGAGGGCTCAGTGGAAATACTGTTTATCTGCGGAGCGCTGCAGGTGAGCTGTGTCGGCTCTGTCTTCTATTCCGCCTGGTTTTAGCGGGCCGCTCCCGAATTTCCCGCTGGCGCCGAATCGGAGAAAGGATGGCCATTTCCAGACGCCGCTCCTTGGACGTGTGCTTTGAAGACCCCCGTGATTCGGATTGTGGGCTGTCCGAGCCGGACTCGTCGCTGCCCTACCTTCATTCTCCCTACGAGGTGGAAACGCCTGATGGCTGCCTGAACGAGATGAAGTACAATATCCTGTCTACCGAAGTGCTGCACGATGGGGAGTGCGAGTTACCGAGTAGCGCTGTGGTATGGGACATACAGTCTACGCCGTCTTGCGGTGACATTCTTGCTGCTCTTGGTGCCTTACAGTCCGTTTGGGAAGACGGCTCCCGAGCGTAAGGAAGAAAGTTTGACAATATTGCACTCTCACTTGGGCGATTGGATGGCTCCCAGGTCTGCGAGGATTTGCCCCTAACTGTCTTTGAGGGGGGTACTGTGGTTGCCCATGGGTGCGGAGGGGAACGGATGATCTCGGACTGTGTTGGTACCTGTGGACAGATGTCCGTATGCCTCTACTTTACTGAAGGGTTCCTTTCCCAGCGGAGGACGGTGGCCTCATCCATTGTGTCGACACTAATGGCCCGGACATTGTTTCAGCAACTGTTGGCTCCTGTGACTGATTCTTCTTTCCTCGCTCTTATATACTTGCTTGGGATTACATCTAACGGGACGGAACTGGGGGTGATGGTTGTAAGTGAAGATGACTCTGTCGGTGGTCAGCGACGTCCATTTTGTATTTGCGTGCTGCTCTTCGCTCCTGCGTGGACATTTTGCCCTCCTGTTTCGGCCGAGACGGGATTTACTTGGCGGGCATGCCTCGGGGGACTTACAAGAACAGGCCAGGGCTAAGTGGTTCTCTTTAAAGGTTGACGTCTGTTTGGCTGGCGGGGATGCGGGATGGCGTATTTTCATGACACACCTAGTTGCGCAATATGTGATAATTCTCTCCATTTCTTATCGTATTGATTGATTACTGTTATTGCTTGTTGCTCTTGGGGTGGAGCATACCTACGTGGACGGGGAGACCGGGAGCCACTATGGCTGGCCCTTCTCCAGTTTTATATAATCTTTTCTTCTTTTCTTTTCTTTTCTGTATCTATATTTCGGGTACTCGTTTACTGGGCGACAGGCACACTGTTAGGGGGGGGGGGGGGTAGGCCATAGCCTCTACATGCGTGCAGGCTGGGGGGTTGGGGGGAGAGGGTTTTTTGTTTAGTCCTTCTTAGTTTCTATGGGCCCTTCTTTCTTTCTTTTCTTTTCTTAGTCCTTCTTCTTTTCTCCTTTTTTATTTTTGGGTCAGTATGGAGGCTAGGTGTAGCGCTGCTTATCGTTTTTTGTTTTCTGTGTTACCGCTCACATTATTTGGGTAGTTCCACATTTATGGGGTGGGTGGTGACTGGTACGAAATGTGAATATATGATCCTTAATCCTGATTAGCATATTTTTGTGCCGCCTCTCCGATTATGATTCTCCGCTTTGTTGACATCCTGCTGTGTGCGTTGCTCACTCTGTGCCTTTGGTGGATTGTATGGCATCTGATCCTTCTTATTTTCTTTCTTAAAATTAACCTTACTTAATCCTGTCCTCGGTGGTCGCGCTCAACGTGAGTGATATTTGATATATGTGTGGTCTTTTGTACTTGGGGATTGCTGAACTGTCTTATGGTTGCCCTACGTGCAACAAACTGATTTCGAGGCCGGCCAGATTGGTTGTAGGCCCGTACCTGTATGCTACTCTTGCACAATAAAGGTTTTAAAAAAAAAAAAAAAAAAAAAAGAAAGTGGTATAAGAACCACAACTCGGGTCAAGACAATGTTGAGAGGACGTAGAAGTGCTGGGGACCCGAGGAACCACCCAAGGTGACTAGATAGGGACCCCACGGAGAGCGTGTGCAGTGTGGGAACACGCCTGCGTGCTCCGTACAACTCTACGTGTAAGTCGCGGTTGTATTTTTAAAGATTAAGGACACATACCAGTGGTCCCTGAAGAAACGCTGTGGAAGACAGAAGGTTGGAGAGTCACCCCACCCGTGGATACCCTAGTACCTATGTTACCTACACCAGGGAAGCCGGGTGCATAAGTGTGAAGTGGTGTCGGAAACCGCTGTTGAATCCAATGGAGGACTTCAGGAAAGTGCCGCTGCTGAAGAAGGAAAAAGTGTCTGGTGTAATCCGAAGGTGTATTCTAGATGAGAGGTACTTGCAAGCAGATGAGTCTATGTCACTCAGGAGTGACCAAGAGACTTGGAAGACGAATGCCCTCAGATGTCGGGTGTTGCAGGATGGGTGACGATGACCTTAACGTTGCAGCTGTGAAGACCAAGTAATGCTGAGGAGGACCAGGAGCTGTGTACAAGCTGTCCCATGAAGGATGTTGAGTGCTGAGGGGTCGGTGTCCGGCGGGAGAACCAACAAGCCTTGGCAAATGCAAGCAACGCAGGCAGTGAAGGAGCAACGTCGAGAGCAGCAAGGCCCAGGGGACTCACCACAAGCAGGGGAGTCAGGGCAGGCCACGAGCAAACAGTGGAGCCAAAAAGAAACAAGTGTGACCCTCAAGTGGACCCACAGGCCGGAGGCACTGGAGTCGCAAGAGGACCCCAAGAAGCTCACCAAAAGATGCAGGCCATGGTGCAGTGTGGCTGAAGATTCTGGTCACTGGAGGTGCTCGAGGTTCGGGCTACTTGGAGCCCGAAGATCTTCTTGGAAGGGCATCAACAAGCCTTTGTAACTGCAAGTTGACGCAGTGCACACTGGTTCAGTTATTGCTACCCCCAAGAGGGACTAGGGCCTCAAACTTGGTTAGAGGGCAGGGCAGGCCTCGGGAGCTATGGAAAACCACCACCTGTGTTGGAGAACCTTACGGAGTCCGGAGGAGCTCAGGATCAGCAGACTGGTCGATGTAGTTGCGGTGCCTGAGAATGCAGGGGAATGACTCATTCACTCAAAGGGAGATTCCTTCAAGTGGCTTTGATGCTTCATAGGCCTTGGAAGGTTCCTGTATGATGAACAGGCACAGATGATGCAGCAGACTGGCAGGGCAACAAAGTCAGGCCCAAACAAAGTCCAGCGAACTCCAGAGTGCCCAGACGGTAGAAGAAAAAGTGGTGTCTGATCTGAATCTTATCCCACAACGAATCTAGGGACCTACACTTGGGTAAGCCCTTAAGCAACCTAGGGAAAGGGTTGGGAAGATTCAGGGGACCCTCCCAGGGGAGGGTCTGGACAGGGGGAATGTCCTTTGTCCAGTTTTGCGCCAGAATGTGAGCCAACACCTCCCAGGACTGGTTTGAACTGGACTATGCACAGGGACACCAAATGTGCCCCTCGTGCAGACTGATTGGCGCGGGCAAGCGCACCCACCCCACCCCACCCCAATAAACTAAATCCTGTCTGGGAGGTGGTCACACCTCCCTGTGACAGGATGCCTATCGTTCTTCCTTCCTCTGAGCAGCAGCAGGAGGGCAGACTCGTGTCTCTGGTCGGCAGCAACCATTTTGTTCTGCCCGGGTCAAGAAGGCTGGTACCAGGAATACTGAGAACCTAACGGAGGGCTCTTTCAGTGCTATGTGGGGGGTATAATGACAACATGTTTGATACCAAACATGATCGGATTTGTTGCAGCCAGTTTCAACATGGTCATCGCGTAATAACGCAGTGCCCCTCTATATAGTATATGGCTGTTTCAGTGATAACCCGGGAGAATGGACTCTGTAGGCTGCAGGGTGTCCTGCTCATTCCGGGGCACCCTCTCAATTAAAACCAAGCACTCTGCCTTCAGGTTTGTAAAGGCCTTTTAAAGGGGTGACTGATACGTTTTAAGTGCAGTGACCCTAGATAGAGGAAACCAATATCTTTAGTAAGTGGTGCAAGCACCAACTTACACAGGCCGGAAAGGCAGGCCTGAAGTTCCATTTTGAATGATCTCTCATGGGCGGCATAATACATGCTTCAGCCCATGGGAGCCCTCTGGGGTACCTCTGCCTTGGGTACATGGGTACCATATACTAGGGACTTATAAGGGCACCCTAGTGTCCAATCTGGGGTGAACCTAAGTACTGAACATAACAATTTAGGGAGAAAGCAGATAGACTGCGGTCCTGATTAGCAGCATCCAGGCAGACTAGTCAAATACAGCTTAACACATGGCAAAAAGTGGGGGTAACCATAGAAGCAGATCCTACTTTCCTACAATCACTGTTGCACATTTTAATGGCACCTGGACACGAGATCAGACACAGATCTCTGCAGCAATCCACTGAGTTACCTTGCTTACTATCGGGGACTGCTTATTGCCCCTTACAAAGAATTTCGTGTTCCATGTGACATGAATGAGTGCTGACATGAGCATGTGTACCCTAATCCCACACGCACCCTCATTAATCTCATGCCTCTCCTATTACTTCTCCTCCCATCCGGTTACATAATCTAACCTAGTGTTGGTATTGTGAGAGTGTTTGTTGCATGTTTGAGAGTTCTGGTGTTGTGAGAGTGGTGGGTGCGAAAGAGTGACATCATTGTGAGAGTGTTGGATGTGAGAAAGTGTAGTTGTAAGCGTATTGACTGAGAGACCGTCTAGGTGTTGGAGAGCGATTGTGTGGTGAGAGTACTGGGAGTCTGAAAAGGCTTTTTATGTAACAGTGCTAGTGATGAGAGAACACTAGTGTGACAGCGTCCTGCGTGAGCGTGCTCACCACTCTATGGATCAATCACAGCTCTCACACCCAGACTGCCTAGAGTGTGTTGGATGCAAAAGTGCCGGCAGAGTGTGTACTCGGTCAGCGTACTGGGAACTTAGACCTCTTGGCTGACACACACACGCCACCCCTCTTTCTTCCCCTCCCTGTTTGAACAAATATCCAAGCCTTGAGGAAGAAAAGAATGCTTAAAACGTTGCTAAGTATGTCGGTGGCAGCAAGGAGAGGCTCTCAGCGAAGTGAAAGTTCGAGAGGTTTTTAGGTCGAGGACTATCGGTTCTGCCGTAAGGCAGAAACCGGAAGTCGGAGATTTAATGATTCTTAGAGTGCTGCATTTATCCCTCCCTCTTTTTGCTCGCTCTCCATTGGCTGGCTTCCTAAATGGAGGCCAGCCATTGGAGGAGAGATCCGTCACTCCGATGTAGCCCCGTCCTTTTCGGATTTGGGGGCGTCATTTTTGCTGTTCTTTAGCTCGTGACGTAGTCCGTCACTCAGGACAGCAAAACCACGCCCCCAATTCCGAAAAATTCAGAACCCTGCGGCAGCCATTTTCTTTTCCCCGCAATGAGGGTGAGGCTCGAGCCTCTGCCTCTGCCCCCGTTTGTGCCGTTTTTAGTGCTCCTGCACCCCTGTTTGTGCCCCAACTATCTCATTGCACTGTGCATCTTTTAATTTGGAAAGAATTGAGCTAAAAAAAAATGATGTGCTGCGACCGCCGTCTCTTTAACCGGACAGTCTACGTCCCGAAAGTCACAAGACAACACGCCAGCAAAGTGCCCAAGAGTTAGGATGGGGCGACGCAAAACTTCACATGTAAGTAAATAGCTCTTTTGTTTTTCAAATGTGGCTGTACGTGTTTGCTGAACATACACAGGACAAACATAGATGGTGGGATGGGATCTTTGTACTGCTCGCAAGGGTGTTTGCTTCCCGTCCGCTCGCCCCGGGAGCGCGCTTTCACCACCCTCATCTGGCGCCGCCATGTTGAGCCTTCATCTTCCGACGGCGTTATACACCATTTCCCTCCGCACCGGACAGCAGCGCAGCCAGGACCACCTCGTCACAATCCTGCTCCGTTGCATTGTAAATGCTTGTTATAGTCTTCAGGGACTTAGTGAGATCACAGGACGGCCGAGCTGGGGAAGAGTCAGCCACACACCCGTCTACCCGACTTTCACTCCTCGAGGAGCAGCACTGAGTTGACAATCTTGTGTCTGTCTGCCTCGTAGAAGTAACCCCCCCCGCCCCCGTTGAGTCATGGGCACTGACCTTTCCCAGTGAATCCGCTCGAAGAATGCCAGGTTGTTGCTATCATTAGAACAGTAAAGGACCGCTTTCTTAAAACGGGCGCCCATTTGTGCAGGTCAGGCAGTGAGCGCCATTACTCGAGTGTGCACGTTTTGGCAGGTGTAAACTTTGCCGCCTGTTAGTTCGGTCTGCAGTCTCTCGGAAGGCATGCTTTAATGTATGAGGTGTTTAATGCTCGCAGACCTGTGGAGCGGTGAGAGGCCCTCAGTTGTCACCCGGGCAGAGTTTCAGTGAAAATCACCTTTTGCACATCTTTTCTCCTGGTCTCACCTTCCTGGTGTAGAGGCAGGTCCGCCTCCTTTTTGCCAACGCTGTGATGACTCTTGGAACTTCAGAAGTAGTGCTTTCCTAATTGTCTAACGCATTTACGACTTGTGTCTTGAAAAAAAAGAACAAAAACAATTTTTGTTGCGGCCTCAAGAGACGCAAGTAAGCTTTTACAGCTCACCCCCCCAGTTCCCTTCATTCCATCGAGGGGGAGTGGCAGGGCCGATACTGCCAAGCTTTCAGTGCCCGGCACTTCCTGTCAAAGGCTTCGCACCTGCACTTCTAAGCAGATCTGCTGCACTAGACCCATCACTTCTCAGCAGGTCTTGCATACTAGTACCTGCACTTCTCAGCTTCATTGGTATGCTAGCTCCTGCATTTCTCAGCAGATCTGCTGTACTGTCAAGAGCACTTCTCAGCAGACCTCGCATACTAGCAGCCGCACTTCTCATTGCATTTGCTTTCCCTCTTTCGCACGTAAGCACTTCTCAAAACAGGGCTGCTGTTCTTCTAATGGACGATGTAAAGTAGATTCTAAGCAGGGTTGCTTTTCTTCTAATGGGACAGTGTAAACATAATTCTAAGCAGGGCTGCTACTCTTCTATCGGGACTGTGTAAACAAGCTCATAAGCAGGGCTGCTAGTCTTCTAAAGGGACTGTGTAAACAAGCTTCTAAGCAGGGCTGCTGCAGCAGTAGTAGATTATACAGGGCTTCAAGAGGTGCGGGGCTCGCCATTCGCAGACCTGGTAAAAATTAAAAACCAGCGCTAAAATACCGCCCTCTTGACCCTATAGTCATGTGACCCGAGTCTAGGCCTGGCCCAGAAGACTCTCTGAGGAGGCTGTGTGATGCTGCGGTGGCTCGAGCTCCTGCAGCTTTGAGAAGTAAGTGGGAGTCGTGGGGTGCTGCAATGAAGCCTGTGCGTGTGTGATTATGTAATTCCAAAAGAGAGCACACTATCGGCAGATGTCACAGTGGGTGCCGGTCGTGTACAAAAATCACTGTAATTCACAGAAGTTTTGTAGTGTCCTGGCATGCCTGCATGTTGCTCTATTGCTAATTTATTATTTACCATGTTTGAAACTGTTCTTGTCTGCCGAATTGGGGTGAAAGGTGAAGTGGGCCTCTTTCGATTAGAACGTAGCATTTTCCCTTCCATTTCTGCTTTTGGCCATCTCTCTCCTCCAATCTCAACAATACCCATTCTTTTTATTATCTCTTTCCCTCTCACCTCCTTTTGTCTACCTCCTCCACTCTCCCTGCTCCCATTGTCGCTCTCCTCCTCTCTCTCCATTTTTTCTCTTCTTCCTTCGCTTTTTCCTTCTGTGTGTGTGTGGGCTCTGGGTGTGTGTGTGTGTGTGGGCTCTGGGTGTGTGTGTGTGTGGGCTCTGGGTGTGTGTGTGTGTGGGCTCTGGGTGTGTGTGTGTGTGTGGGCTCTGGGTGTGTGTGTGTGTGTGTGTGGGCTCTGGGTGTGTGTGTGTGTGGGCTCTGGGTGTGTGTATGTGGGGGGCTCGCTGTGTGTGTGGGGGGGGCTCTCTCTCACTAACTCACTCTCTCTCTCACTACCACACTATGTCTCTCACTACTTAACTATCTCTCTCACTAGTTCACTATCTCTCTCACTACTTCACTATCTCTCACTAACTCACTCTCTACCTCACTACTCAACTCTCTCTATCTCACAGCATCACAATCTCACTACCTCACTAACTATCTCTCTCAATACCACATTACATCACTATCTCTACATACATCACTCTCTCACTACATCACTCTCTAACACACTACCTCACAACTTCACTCTCTCTCTATCTCACTACCTCACTCTCTCTTATCTCACTACCTCACTCTATCTATTTCGATCTCACTCCCTCACTATATAACGACTCACTCCCTCAAAAGTTCACTATATCACTCTCACTAACTCTCTATCTCACTACCTCACAACTTCACTCTCTCTCTAACTCACTACCTCACTCTCTCTCTATCTCACTACCTCACTCTCTCTTTCTATCTCAATAAGTCACTTTCACTCTCTCTTTCACTACCTCACTCTCTATCTCACTACCTCACAACCTCACTCACTGTTTCTATCTCACTACCTCAGAACATCCCTCTCCCTCACTACCTCACTCTTTCACTACCTCACTATCTGTCTCTCACTACCTCACTCTCTATCTCACTACATAACTCTCTTTACCTCACTACTCCACTCTATCTATCTCACTACCTCACTATCTCACGACTTCTCTATCTCACAACATCACTACTTCACTCTCTCTCTCTAACTCACTACCTCACTCACTCTATCTCACTACCTCACTCTTTCTATCTCACTAACTCACTACCTCACTCACTCTCTCTCACTACCTCACTCTTTCTATCTCACTAACTCACTTTCACTCTCTTTCACTACCTCTCTCTCTATCTCACTACATCACATCACTCTCTGCTTAGATCTCACTACCTCACAACATCCCTCTCCCTCACTAACTCACTGTTTCACTACCTCACTCTCTCTAGCTCACTACCTCACTCTCTCACTACCTCACTCTCTCACTACCTCACTCTCTCTATATTTCAATACCTCACTCTCTCTATCTCTACCTCACTCTGTCTCTTCTAATGCAATAGGTATCACATATTCAAAACATTAAGCTAATGCCAATAGAAATGACAATGCCATTTATTTAGGGATACAATTTTTTTTTTTTTAAATGAGCTATACAATAGCTCTACCTATAATATTGCCGAGACCATTGCATTGTAAATGCTTGTTTCCTAAGCGGGCTGGTTGGCTAAACTCTGGCATATTTTTTTAGGACAGATGCCTCCTAAACGGTGTGTAGGCAAATCTGCGTTATAAAAACGATGTGCTTTTCAACTTCCAATTCAGCCCGTGGTACTGGGATCCTCACCCGAGTTCATATCAAGCCCAGGCTGACGCTAAGGGAAGTAAAAATATTAATAACTTTTATAATTGTCATATGCTCTAACTTTAAAAAGGGGATAAAGTAATGCCCGCACAACTGAGAAAGAGGGTAGACATCTTGGGGGGGGGGGGGGGGGGGGGGGTAAAGAGAAAATGGACGTACGATCAGTATAACGTATTGGGCACAAAAACACACCCCATTAAAATCGGTGTATTGAGAGGGCAGACATTCTTGAAGATATTGAAAGCACAATTTGGTGCTTAGTCAATCTGCTCCAAACATAAATAAAACATATAACATCCTCCTGCGAGGGTACCTTATTCCAGTCAAGTTGAAAACGATGTTTGGGAGTGCTGAGTTAAGCTGAAGGGATGGGGGCAGACTGAAACAATGAATGTTGAGTAATCATTTACTGCTGGAAGCCAACCTGATTACAGCACAAATGTAGAAGTCACTTTTACCCCTTGGTTGCCATGTTGTCGACCAAAATTAAGAGTATCTATGCAATGGAAAGACTAATAACCACAGCGCTAGACACATTTTGTACATTTTTAAGATGTGTTTCCTTCCACACATATATAAATTGATCTATGTATCCAAAGAATTATGTCCACCCGATCATCTATGTCTTAAAGATGTCCGCGATCTGCGGCATTGATGTTCCTGTACGTGAAACTGATGGGCATTGAAACTGTTAGGCATTGTTTGATTTCTCTATGGAAATGCTGTAATCACCGACCATGGGTACTAATCATGAATTCTGCAACTCTCGTCTCATTTACGTTCTGTGGCCTCATGAGGACCTTGGATGTGTATGGTTCTACAACTTAGAATACTACACTGACAGCCAACAAACATCTGGCAGGCCCACATCAAAGTAGAATTTCACATTAAGCCCTGATCTAGAGGTCAGTGGCAGCAATTATGACCAACAAATAATCATATACGTAACTTGGCATGGAAAGGCTAAATCCGCTGTCAGACTTTAGTTTCTTATTTTATTTATTGTAGTTTTGCGATGCGAACTATTGTTTGCCAGCTAAAGTGAACTTAACAGGAATTCAGACCTTTGGACTGGTGAGCAGCTATAAAAGAAGAAAGTGACACCAATAAACCACCTGCTACAGTCCTCACCACAAAGAACTACAGCAGCTGTCTCTTCCGGAAAAAATCAAATCAATTGCTAACATATTTCCCTATTCAACTAACAAGCACACCCATCCCTCATTAATACATGACACAAAAGGTTCTATCTGTACTTTTAAAACTATGCCTTTGTAGTTCGTATCCAAGAGACAGAGCTGGAAAGCAGGACACGGCTCTGATGACGTCCTGAAAATGTTTTCATGTTGAACTTTTCTGTGAAGGACTCTCCCAAAGCACGTAAGTCATCATTCTGTAGGAGGACACATCCTTATAGTGTGGGAACGTTTTGGAAACTGAACTAAGCACACCAACCAAAGACAAAAAGCTATAGGCTTTAAAAACCCGTGTATGGCCCACTGCACATGCAAAAGAAACCCGGAAACAAGGAAACCAGAAGACTTCCCTACCTACTGTGTTGAGAAGGATCTCTGCTGCCCGATGAAGGAAAACTGGAAGAGCCCCTTCTCCTCCCCCAGGACTTGCTTCAAAGAACTCAGAGAGTCAATTCCTTGTACAGAACCACAGAATCCTAAGAAATTTGCCTGCTGTGGGACAGCGGTATGCACGATATGGAACTTTCTAAAGAACAGGACGAAGTGCTGGATGCTGAGAAGATTCTGCACTAGAGAAGATTGTTGAACAAGTTCCTGGAATCTGAGTTAACTTGTGCGCTACTAGGCATACAGAGAATGTCTACACCAGGAGGTCGATTCCGATTCGGGAAAAAAAACGTCCGTACGATTTGTATCCGGAGCCCTCTCCGTACGAATCGTACCCGTCCGTCCGAGTCGCATAGTACGATCTGTATTCCGTGAATCCGTCCGAATCGTCGTGATCCGTACGTATTGCAAGGCTGAAACCGCGAACCGTACGGCTCGTACACATGCCGTGCGACCCGACAAGTACGATCCGGACCGGGGTATGAGGACGTGATTCGTACGGTCCACGTCAGGTAAGGGCGAGTCGTACGGAAAAGCACACAAACACATACACACCGTACGGTCCGTACACCCCATGATCGCAGGGGTACGCACCGTACCCCTGCGATCATGGGGTGTACGAGCCGTACCCCATGTACGATGCGTGTACGAGCCGTACCCCATGTACGATGGGTGTACGAGCCGTACCCCATCGTACATGGGGTACGGCTCGTACACCCATCGTACATGGGGTACGGCTCGTACACCACATGATCGCAGCGGTACGGTGCGTACCCCTGCGATCATGGGGGTACGCACCGGACCCGGGGAGGGGGGGGGGGGCGTTCCGTACCTGTTTCGGCACGAACTCTGCTTTTACGGCTGTTTTCAGCTCCCGTAGAAAAAGGGTCATACGGTGCGTACCCGACAAGTATCGTACTTGCTGGGTTGTAAAAACCAGCCGCGAACCGTACAGATGTCGCGTACAGCGGGTTCCGAGGGAGAATCGTACGGAGATTAGAGTCGTAAGGTCTCTGTACGACTCGTACGGAGTACGGCTCCTGGTACGAATCGTACTTCATCGTACGTACGGGGGTCGTTGCAGGGTACGATTCATACGGGAAAAACGCTCTGAACGGCTATTCGGAGCGTTTTTTCCCGAATCGGAATCGGCCTCCAGATGTGAAAACATGGCAACAACTAACCCTATGAGGGCTAACGACTCTGGGACTAGCCTGGAAAGAACAGTCAATGGGACGAGCTTGGAAAGAACAATCGGCTAAATATTTTTACAAGGACCATTTGCCCCAAAACACATCTTTTGCAAGTTATTTGCATTTGGAGGACAAAAAGGACATATTTACAGGGGATCACTGACAGAATATCGAGAAGCAAAATATCGACCTGCCAAAATATTGTGGACAAAATATCGAATGCCAGAATATCGAATTTCTACCTACAAACAGGTAAGTACAAAAATATCGAATCCAAAATATCGTTGTAAATAATATAGTTTGTTAAAATATCCAATTTTTTAAATGCCTTAAAAGTAATGTAAAATTAATGAAATAATAAATATAATTGACTAAAACATACTTAAAAATACTTAAATAACCTTAAAATTAATAAATAATTAATATCAGTTCTACAAAAAATAAACGTCCATTTTATTTTTTTAATACATATATATCTATATCTCTCTCTATATATTTTTTTTCAACCACTCCTTCCGACGACGCCCCGGGAAACATGAGCTGCACACAAACACTTGGCAATTTTCTTTATTAAAAGATGCACGGGACCAATGCTGTTACGCAACCTACGCGTTCGGCAGTTAGCCTTGTTCATGGGAAACAGCTACAATGTTCTTCCGGTACTCAACGGCAATCCCACCAGCACGATATATTTAACCGTCCATCTCGGCCACTCCAAATGGAGCGATGCATTGTGGTCTTTGGAGTCAGTTGCAATTAAACCTTTCAAAAATGTTCATGGTCCGTGAAAAAATAACATCCATAGGTGAAGCCAGTGTCCCCTTTAGAGACTTTGATTGTGTGTCAGAAAAGGGCCCAGAGAACGCAGTGAATCTGCGATGACACAGGCCGCCTATTCCAGATCCTGGAGGTGTCACTGTGTCGTTTTGATTGGTGGTGCAGCTCCTACCGGCACTCGGGCAGTGCCGTGCATAAAGTTTCAACCACTCCTTCCCACGACACCCCGGGAAGGAGTGGTTGAAAAAAAAAATATATATATATAGATATATATATATATATCCAGCCATAACAGATCCCATTTAAAAGAGCTGGCGCCTGGAAGTGAGTGAAACACGCTGTCTGTTGGCAGCCTGCTAACAGCGTTCTGGGTGTATGCGTGCTTCAAAGTTGTTGCCAAACGCGTTTCGAGAGCGGGCTGCTCTCTTCTTCAGTGGCATCTAATTTCTGCACAGAAGCGCTGATGAACATCACCTGCTTGTTGGGCGTGGCCTGACAGCTTGGCCTTCTGGTATATGTAGTCCCGAGTGGGAGCGCTTACTGTGCAGTCTGTAAACTAATAAAATACCAAGTTGGTCGAAGTCATCAAAACCCGTAGTGCTGCCTTGCTTTCTGGTTGTCAACGTGTGAGAGAAGGCGCCAATCTGCATTAGCGCCTGCTCGCCTTCCATTCCTGATGTTCAGCGCACAGTGGAGCCTAGCAGGACCCGACAAGCAGCGGCGGGCAGCTCTAGTTGCGACCGGGACAGCCGCTTAACATCCAGCCATAACAGATCCCATTTAAAAGAGCTGGCGCCTGGAAGTGAGTGAAACACGCTGTCTGTTGGCATATATATAGCCTAGGGGTAAAAATTACTATTCCCACTCCAGAGAATGCAACAGTAGGAAAAGCGTTGGATAGCGGGAGGGTAAAAATTACTATTACCACTCCAGTGAGTAAAACAGTAGGGAAAGCATTGGATAGTGTAGGGGTAAAAATTACTATTCCCACTCCAGAGAGTGCAACAGCAAGGAAAGCGTTGGATAGCGTAGGGGTAAAAATGACTATTCCCACTCCAGTGAGTACAACAGTAGGGAAAGCGTTGAATAGCGTAGGGGTAAAAATTACTATTCCCACTCCAGAGAGTGCAACAGTAAGGAAAGCGTTGGATAGTGTAGGGGTAAAAATGACTATTCCCACTCCAGTGAGTGCAACAGTAGGGAAAGCGTTGGATAGCGTAGGGGTAAAAATAACTATTTCCACTCCAGAAAGTGCAACAGTAGGGAAACCTTTGGATAGCGTAGGGGTAAAAATTACTATTCCCACTCCAGAGAGTGCAACAGTAGAGAAAGCGTTGGATAGCGTAGGGGTAAAAATTACTATTCCCTCTCCAGAGAGTGCAACAGTAAGGAATGCTTTGGATAGCGTAGGGTTAAAAATTACTATTCCCACTCCAGTGAGCGCAACAGTAGGGAAAGTGTTGGATAGTGTAGGGGTAAAAATGACTATTCCCACTCCAGTGAGTGCAACAGTAGGGAAGCGCTGGATTGCGTAGGGGTAACAAATACTATTCCCACTCCAGTGAGTGCAACAGTAGGGAAAGTAATTATTGAATTATTTAATAAAAATACATTATCAATATTTATCAATACCAATAAAAAATTAATTAAAATGAATTACCAATTACAACACATTTAATAATTAATTATAAATACCAATACATAGTATTTATTAAAAAGTAATTACCTATGAATCATTAATTAACAGCCAATTCATTTCTGTACCAAAAATGTAATAAGTCATAAAACAATTACCAATTATTAATTACCAATACATTAATTATCAATACACAAAAATTATTTCTATAATTACTTAATGACAACTAAATTACGTCCCACCCTATTCCCCTATAAACCCACAACCCGCTCCGAATAATAAAGTAATACAATTAACATAATTGTCAATTATTCAATTAATAACAATTAATTACCAATTAATAAAACATAATTACAAATTAATAATTATTAACAATAAATTATCAATGCAAATAAATTAAAATACATATTTACTTAATTACAATTAAATTACTTCCCACTCTATTCCCCTATAAACAAACAACCCGCTACAGAACTAAAACGCAAAATCAAATTAAATATAATTAATAATTCCTAAAAATTAATATTCAATTTACTATAATTAAATTACTTCCCTCCCTATTCCCCTATAAACCCACAACCCGCTACGGAATTAAATTACGCAAAAATTAAATAACATAAAATTCATTACTTTAATAAAATTAAACATACATTACAAAAATAATATAAACTTTTAACACATATATTAAAATACAAAACACTTTAAAAATTCGATATTATTAGAAATGTGATATATTTTAATGCCTATATTATGTACTTCGATATTTTGACAGTCGATATTACTTACCTGCATTTCGATATTATTAACCACTATATTATGTCCATTCGATATTTTGTCCATTCTATATTTTGACTTAGATATTCTGTCCATTCTATACTGTTTTTCCGATATTTTGTCTAGTTACCCTTTACAGGTTTCAGAAGAACACGAGGAAGAAACAGCATTCATCTGATGAAGACCCAACTTCCTTAGACCACTACACAGGTCTTCTTAGGCAAACTCATATCTAAGCTGACATATGGAAAACTTAATTGTAGTCAAAGTTGTTGGTGGCTTGCTTCAATCGGTTCCTGGTACCACTTCACTGTTCCTCAAATAGATGTCCAGAACTCCCATTTTGAGTATCTGCACAATGAAGCGCAGCTCAGACACCGTCTCTAGATTAGTCACACTTGACTTTTCCTTGCTTTAAAAATATTTCCAAATGCAAAGGTAGAAATCTTGAAATGAACTAACCATCAATATCAATCCTACTGTGTATATATATTCATGGGTCAGCTACTTGAGATGACTAAATCTATGTTGGACCTTCGGCATTTTAAGCTACTCTCCATTTTCTACTGACTCTCAAAGCAACTCATTTTACATTGGTTTTCAATGGGACCATGTTCATTCATTTTTGACCCCCTTAATAGGTTTTCTTCAATTGTTGTTGCCTTTTTCTTAATTAGTTTTCATATTTTATTCCTAAATTTGTTGTGGACGTTTAAGATCTTTATTTATTTCAATGTATTACTGGTCTCAAAGGACTTAACCATATGGTCAAACCAAGTTACCAAATTTGTACCAAGGATACCCTTGATGAAATTTACCTGCCCCAAAGCTTTTTTTAAGGACAGCTGGAACTCAGTGAAAAATCACACCCTGACTTAAATCAAACACATAGTATGAACTACAATAGCCCAGCTGGACAAACATGACCCCCCTCGCTATGCTAGCTTATGCCAGTGTGTGCAGTTGCCAACGTGGGATTCTTGGAGCATTGTTTCAGAGTGATCTATTAAAGGTGATTTACTCCTGACTGCACATCAGCAGGTCACGTTTTTCACATTTGCCTTTGAACTTTTTGTATGTGAATAATGTATAGATGAGCTACATAATGAATGTAACAGGGAATGAAACAAGGTCTTCTGGCAAGATGAACCAAGACTATTGCTGAAAGACAAACACACGAGTACATTGTGTTATCTTGGAGTGAAACTTGTCTCCTTAGTAAAAAGCACTTTGGGATAAATAATGACACCATACCAAGTTTCAAAGATGGAGTTTTAACCCAGGGACAAGCGGAAAAAAAGTCCTCTCAATGATATGATCTTACAAAGCAGTGCACCACTCAACGTCACCAGAACACAAAGACAAATGTATTGCCTTATTTAAAATTTTACGGGTTGTAAAATGTACGACTTGCAATGTACAATTAGCATTTCACAGTGCATCTGCTCACTGAGCCTCAATGTGTCATAACTCAGGAAATTACTAGTAGGAGGTGCCATCTGTGCACTTAGAAGGACACAGAATTTCTTACCACAGTCAAACCTGATACTGCACTTAAACAACAAGCATCTGAAGCTTGAACTGTCCTCATGATTAAACATAATTTGGCAAACTCTGTTCAAAGTTCTTAGAGTTTTATTACTGGAATGTTTGAACTCTAGGTCCAACAGAGGAGTGGACAGTGATTCTGAAAACTGTTGATAGTGATTCTGAAAAGTCGAACAGCAATACACAGCAATTCGAGAATTATAATCTCCTGAAGTCTGAGGGCTCACGCAGACAAGGAGATCATTATAGTCTGCCAGGCTTCACTTGATAGTGCCCGGCTTGTAACCTTCCTGCGTTTTCTTTTCTCAGAGGGTAGTTATGGATCAGCATTTGAAAGCTCAATGTTCAGGTCTTTGAGCATGGTCTAGCTTCCCATTCTTCTGAATCTCTTTCTCCTTGCAAAGCCAAGACAGATCCGATATTTATTTGTATGTCCCAGCCAGAGAATGTTGCAACTCTCTGCCTTCACAGATGAAACGTGTTGCAGCACTATTGCTTCCATTTTACTTGTGCTGCATACTGTCCCCTGTTCAGCTAGGGCAGCTTTGGGTGTTCATTGCTCATGGGACTGGTCTATGCACCCTATAATATCACCATTACTAGTCCATAATGGAATAGGTACACCAGTCCACAGTTCCTCAGCATACCAGTTACTAGACTACAGATTGTGGTTTCTTTCCAACTTCAGCTCCTATTGCGTAGTGTTTCTGAACGTCTCACCTTCATATTGTTGCTATGTTCCATCTACTGAAGTCTCCTTTGCTTCTGTTTCTTCTCTAGGCTCCTTCGCCATCATTTTCCTAGCCCAGCCAGCCAGCCTTGTTAACAGGATATCAGTTTCTGCTTTCAGTAAGCAGTTACTGGTTTTGCTACTTTGTACATCATTTAGGACCATCCCCCAGGCCATGCCATATTAGTGCCTGGACTTCGGATGTAAGACTCCCTGGGGTATAACTGTAAATTTCAGCCTTAATTTTAAATGGTATGTAGGATTCCCTGAGGCACGCACACTGGTCACAAAGCTATTAGAGTGAAAAAGTTGGTATTTGTGGTTCTGTCTCTGGCTCCTGTGATCTTTTTATTGTACAAAATCATTTGAACGATGGATTAAAATGTAATACAAGCTTCACCTTCTGCCTTCCGCGAGTAGCACCTATTGACTTTTCAGTAATGATTCTGGATTTGACCTAAATCTAACCTGCAGTTTCCCTTAGCACCTCCTTCCGATTCTCATAGAGGTTTTTCCCTCCTGCATAACTGGCTCAGAATCTCAGAGTCTATCTAAGAGACTTAACTTATAGGAGTATTTCTACCCGAGCAAAGAGCTATAGGCTAACCTGGTAGGAGTAATATCAGTGCCCATTGCAATCCTAGCTACGTTATGTGCTGCTGGCCACCTGTGTCCGCTGTTTGTTCAGACTCCCCCAAAAATATTGTGATGGCTTCAAGTTATCTGCGAGGTTAATGTGTACTACTTGCCTTATTCTCTTTAGACCCAGCGTTATCTCTATGAAATTCAGCCATCAAGACTTTGACATAAGAGCAACTTCAGCAAGGAGAAAGCTGCTTCAAGACAACCTCGAGAGCCGGAACTATAGCTATTTAACATATGCACAATCAATGCAGAAGAAGAGAGCCATAGTTTTACTATAAAATGAGGTAAACACTCCAATAACGGTTAATAAAACACATTTACCTGGAGTAAAACACTGGTATGCAGATGCAACATACCATCTCCTCCAGGCGATTAAGTATATTTTTCTGAAGAAAGGCGCATATACCAGGATTCAAGACTGCACATGAACAGACTGTGATCCTTAAGACACACACAGTGAGTGTCACATATAAAGAAAAAAGACCTTCTGCACTGCAGCCTTGAGACTGTATGTGCCAAATAAAGGGGCGCCCATAACTAAGTATGTCCATGAGCAGTAACAGGCTTGGGCTAACTTAAACGTCTAGCAACACTCTTAGCTGAAGAGATGCACCATGGGTGCCATACAGGTGCAGCTCTCCCAATCCCTAACTACAGCTAGCAATGTTTAATATATAAGGGCAAACAATTATTCTATAGGAAGTAACACGATCGAGATGAGAAATTCTATCACAAATAAAACAAATGACTACAAGAAATGTTGCTGTGGATCTCGCATAAATGAGGATTCACTACCGTTTTCAAAGATCTCTTCTTGTACCCAATAGGTTTTCTTTAACTGTGATTTAATTCTGGGTGAGGCGGGTAAACGTATATACATTGGGCAATGCAGTAAAAACACTCTCAGCCAGGGCGGAAGCTTACAGTTATACAATATTTATAAATGCCAAGATCCATGACTCACATCTGCGGATGATACTGACATGCTTGCAATCTGCCAAATAGCAGCATACGGAAGGACAAAAATATTATGTTCGAATTAAAATTAGCAATTTATTGTCTGCTGAAACAATGTGATGTAACTGCAGTAAGGGTAATTTCCAATTTAAGCACTGAAAGGTTGGCATTAAATGTTGACCTATAAATTGTATCTCTCTGCTAATACCCTATCATCTCATTTGTGGCACTTTGCAGCAAGGGCGTTGGTGACTCACATTTATTTAGTTAACGCTTGAATTCACAGACCATTTTTAGTTTCAAAGAGAGTGGCACAGTCAAAATACCTGGTATAACACTTTATAACATGCTTATGTTAATATATCACGATTGAACCGTATTCGCCAAAGCATCTCCATAGTTGTTTTAATGTACATTTGTGACACTTTAATTGAACGCTTGCTATGTTTCAGCAGTCCTGTCAGTATTCAAGCATACAGGCCTAGCACTTGAAAAAGGGACATGTTATTCCAGCCAGAAAAGCATCGTGCTCATCACTGTTCTATTTCTTGAACGTAGCTTGCTTTAGCCCTCCAAATCATGCCCCTTAACCAATTTTGCATGAAAAAACTAAAGTGCTGAAAGTAAATTTGTGAGTGGAAAACCTCTACCCTGCACAGCAAAGTGAATCGCTGCCTGGATTTACGATGAAATGAGTAAAGGGACTTTCAGTTAAACAAAATATATGTTTTAATGGCTTACACAAAATCTCTGCTGAGATTCTATCTATGAAGTCGAATGTGAACCACAAAGTGACAAACAGATGGCTGGAGACAGTCAGTTTACTGGTCACTAGGAAGCAGGTAGAAAGATATGCTTGTGAACGCAGAACTAACAAGCCAAAGAGAGGTGGCTCCCATAGGAAGCAACGGAAACCAAACGGAGGTGGATTTTTTCAAAGCTCTTAATTTACTTTCAGATATTTTCTATAAAGCAGGATTATGACTTCCCAGAGATTAATTTAACAGCATTGCCATAACATTCTCGAGCTTCGAAAAATGCTTAGGGGAGGACAAGAAACAGCCTATTGTGTAGGCAAACAATAGCTTGTCTACCCTCCAAAGCAGAAAGAAATCAAGGAACATACTAGAAGGTTCTTACGTGAGATTAGAAAGAAAAGACCAGGAAAACCACTAGTATTTAGCGGAGCAGGGCAAGAGTATAATCTATAAAAAATGTTGGAGCAGGGCAAGATTATACTTTTTCCAGAATCTAAGATACTGAGTTTAACTGCCAGGTAAAAAGGAAGGAACTGAAGAAAGACGATTAAGAAGGGAGATATTGGTGCCCAACATTGATAGTCAAATACCTAGAATCTGTCTCAGCAGTTTTCAACATAGATACATTCGTGGACCTATCACCAGTATGAAACAGCTCCACGACACAAAAAAATGGATTCCCTATATTTCCTACAATAAAACTTTGAAAGGTTTTAAACAATCTATTCCTGCGGAACATTAGTTGCACTTTTTTCTTAAGCCAAAACAGGATAACATTACTCGTCATTCTGAAATTGAGAGACACTCTGTGCTACATACAGCTTCATAAACGATACTCATTCAGGAATACTGCTGTGGCAGGTAAGTACACTTTTCATTTCAGTTCGGGCTGGACTGTTCCCATGAGGCACAGGGTCAGACTGATTTGCATATAGCCATGTCTGAACTGGGGTGGCAGAGTGGGCTAAAGAACGGTGATGGATTAAACCCAGATCTTTTGACTGGGTGTGAGTGTTTGATTGGTTCAGATGCTCCGTCCATCACCACCCCCTTTTGTACCACTTTTCATTTCCAGCATGGTATGTCACATATATGTACAATTTTAGAAACGTGTACCAACAGTGTAAATGCTCGCACTTGCTACAACCCCCCCTCCCTTGTAAGGAAGTTCCAAAGTCAATGAAACCAAACAGCTGAGTGACCCATTTGGTTCCGTCAACCGCATTAGGTTGGGAATAAACCAGCATTTTGAGTAGATTGTTATAGGAAAAGTCTTGATTGGATAAAGAAACAAATACGCTATGAATGTGGATTAAATACCTTCATACAGTAATAAATGTTCCGCGATCCAAACCTGCAAATAAGGGGCCATCCCTGACTTCGAGAACCAAGGAATCAGCTTCTTATCAATTAAGCAATCTCAATATTCTGCTTTATAAAACTTCCATGAGGATGGAGTTAGGTGAAATAGTGAGAATTCAGAACCAAGTGAGGGACTAGGTCTTTATTTTATTAGCGGTAACCCCTCCATTATTGTTAATCCTAGGGCTACACCCATTTGTATACATGTTAGTCATATATTATATAAGCTTAACAGTCTTAATGTTTTTGTTAAGTTTCCAAAAATCTAAGGAAATATGTTTTGAGTAAATAAAAAAAGTACCTCTGCTGAGAAAACCCCAGAAAGGTCCAGAGAAACCACAAAAGAAGGTTTTTGGTGCTGTTCAATGAGTGACGCCCAGGCAAAATTCCCAGGAACTCATTGCCACTTCTGATTAATAAGGGCTCTTATGGTGAACTGAGCAAAGGCTGGCGCTGATGCCCGAGGCTGACAGTGAAGGTTCCTGTACTCTTAAGGAATATAGTGAGGACATTTCAGCCACAACCCAAGAGTTTCATTTTAGAATGTGTGGGTAGAGAAGGGGCTCTACATGAAGCCTGACAACCTGGGTTCTCAGGCTGAACCCTGAAAAAACCTGAAATGGAGTGAGAGAGAGAGAGAGAGAGATAGGCATTCTTGTTAGGCTGAATAGAGGTTGCACAAACTAAGAGAGCCGTCTGGAAATGGCAGAGTTCAGAAAACAGAAGCGGGGGATAGGAAACATGTAATGATAGACAAGGGACCTGGATACCTAGGCACCCGGAAAAAGGTTCCTGGGCAGCATCATGGTCTACTTCGAAAAACCCATGGAAGGCTGCAGAGGGTGGTTAAGCCCTGTCAAGCGCTGTACTGTTTTTTTAAATTTCAATATGTTCTTATTGGTATTTCAAATATGTAGAAACATTGTATACATTATGTGTATAACATCGGATTATTTTCTCATCCTCTTGAATATATATGCCATTTATCAACATCCCCCCACCCTTCTCCCTCCCCCTCACCCAGACTCAGTAAACCTAGAACTCGTGCAGGTGACTCCAGACTACCTTGAGCATGGGGGGAATCCTCCGGCGGCCAAACCCTCCATCAGTGTGTCCTTATGTGTGGGAATCAAGCGCATTGTGCCCCCAGCCTCCTGAAACCCCCAATGCAATGTGACCGTGTTCCATGGCTCAGATCCGCATCCGTCCCCTACAATCTACAGGAGTAGCTCATCTGGCAGTGTTAGTAGCTCCGCTAGCACTGCCGCCCATGCCCTCAAATCATTACACACTTTTTCATCCCTTTGGGTTGCCTTCAGGTGGCATCCCTCTGCACTTATCCACTCAGCCATGTCTTTCAGCCGATGCTCTATCTTCCGGCATCTGAGGGACATCCATCCTATTACAATCCTGCATTTGACCAGCAGCAGCCCCAACACTTTGAGCCGCCTGCTTTGTTTCTTTATCTTGTGAAACTGTATCAGCCCCAGTAAACACAGTTACAGTTCCCTAGGGGTCTCCCATCCCGTGACAGTATTAAGTTTCAGAAGGACGGTCTGCCAGTACTCGTCAATGTCTGGGTAGTTCCATAGCATGTGGAGGAAGTCAGCCGGCTGCCCTCTGCACCTAGGACACTCCAAAGAGCGCTTCGGGTATATGGACTGCAGCCTACTGGGAGCCAGGTAAACCTGATGCATCACATTGTATTGAAGGAGATTAAACCTCACGTTTGTGGATATGCTCTTAACCCCTTAGTGGATCTTTTCCCTAACTGTTTCAGTAAGGGGCTTTTCCATCTGTGCCTCCCACCGCTCTTGTACCGTAAATGCTTTTCTAGGGGCGTCCTCCCTCAGGGCCCTGTATATATGTGAGATCAGCCTTTTGCCCCCTGCCATCATTAGGCTAACTTCTAACGTTAAGGATGTAGATGGCGCATCAGGGAATGATAGCCTGATCTCTCTAGTAGTGAGTGCAATCTTTGCATATTGCAAAAAACTGTCCAGAGCCCTGATGGAAAGTCTCCAATGCATCAGTTTGTGTTAAAACTCAGTTTTTAGGGTAAAGATCTCCCAACATCGCACAGCCACCTCTTCGCCATCTCTGCAGAGACATAGACCTCTATGTTACAAAACAAGTGTAATGCCCATATATATTCAGTCCCACCGCAAATGGGGCTCGTTTTATCACCGTCAGAACTGGCCTATCCCAAGGAGCTGTACTGTTACCAGGCCAAGAAAGCCCTCTGAAGGAAAAACTAGTAGGGCACAGTTAACAAGGTTTTGCAGAAGGGCACTAAAGGTGTCTGTGAGGTGGTTCAGGATAACAGCCCAGCCGATTGGATTCCTTACCAGCCGCATGCTAGTGACGACGAAGACAGTGCCCTAGGATGTCCGGTAACAGAGACTCTTTTCCCCGCCCCACAGTGCGATCAAAGTGACCAGGAAGTAGCTTGTCCCGGAAGCATCAGAACGTCAAGCCCGGAACAATCAGGAAGCAGCCCAGCAGGTCACAAGTGGCAGATAAAGCCGGAAGCAGGAACAATCGGCGCGCCAGCTGGAAGGAGTAACGAGGAAGACGCTGACAGAGACCAGGTCGCCGAGACGCGTGGAGACCCGCCCAAGGAAACTACACCCGAAAGCCCAGAGGAACCCAACGTCTGGACGGAAGATTGGTGGAGCCCGGGGGATACGCACGAGCCGCTACAACTCAGGAGAGTTGTGGCAGACAGCGGTACGTAACGGGTGCCGCGGGAACCTCTGAAGCCTAACTTGTTTCCTCTGCAAGCTAAGTATTCAAACACCTATAGAGAAGGCTGTATTTGCCTACCCTAAGTGTCTCCTCCAAACCCAAATCACTCTCACCGGCCCTAGTAAGCTCCACATACAAGCGGAAAACACCCTCACGTTTTATTTTAGCTAAAAACTTTGCACGGTGTGGTGGTGGTATCAGCATAATGAATATAGCAGGACATGGGCAGTGACCCCTGTTTTCTTTTCATTTTGAGCGAAACCCCGGGGGAAGCCATATCCACGAGAGGCCCAGGCGACATACGGAGCACCTGACAACCCCTGTGAAGGAAGACTATACGAGAACAACCATCATGCCTGCGCTCAAGGTCTATTTTTGCACATAGACTCTATTCTTTTATCCTGCTACTTTCTCTAAGGGTTGTTTAACATCAATAAAAAAAAACTGCACTATTCAACCCATACGACCTCCTCGCTTCTGTTTCCGACCGTCCCTCCGACAGTGCCTTATGTGAGGCCTAAATAATGGATGCTAAAGCACATTATATGTGTGTCACCTGGCACCACAAATAATTTTTAAAAAGGCAGGACATTGGGCACAGCGACATGCAATGGCTATGAGAGAAGTAGAATGGCTTAGTACAATGTCATGTGGGGCGTTGGGTGAGACCCAATAAAGGGCAGGACTAGCATAGCTGGGAAAGATTCTAATTTCTCCCAAGGCAGAGACGCCAAGGAGCATTGCCTGGGTCAAAATGAATTGCAAAGAAAAAGAGGGCACAATCCTCATAACCAATAGCATGAGGATAGATGCACGTCAGAAAGAAATCTGTGAAAAAAACCACATACATGTGCACTGGGAATTGAAAGAGGTCTGGAGTATGCATGTGGTGAGGCTTCTTTTTTCAACGCCATTTTTTGCTGATAACATTTGTCTGTGAGGTGGATGCCTGCCTGGCCTTCTCACTAGTCTGAATGAAGAGGGGGGGCTGGACTAATATGCCTATTACACCAGGTAACAAGTCTTAGAAATGCACGCACTGCTTTGCGGAAGTATGCAAGTAAAACATGCCTCTCTCATTTAAAACTACTGAAGAAAGAGGTAAAGGGGTTGTAGAGTTTTAGAGGTTCTGTGAGCCTTCAGACTATTGGAGTCATCAACTGCACATGACAAAACGCCTACTGAATGGAGGCTTTTCTTCAGAGATAATGGAGTACACCAGGTCTTACTCAAAGAAACTATTTAGTACAAATATGTATGCCATTTTCGAACTAGGTCTTACCTTCGACTCTCAAGTGCAAATAGTTTGGGAAATGGGATTTTTAAAGCTCCTGTACAGTAGGCACCCTTCTATTTCTGCTCCCAGCTATTTGACAAAGTTAGGAGGTGCACCCGACTAGAACTATCAACAAACTCTATAAACCTCCAAATGTGTACCGATACATGTCGCTCCTGCCTCTGAGGCTCGACGGGTCTTAAGGGTCAGATTGAGCACAGGGCATTTTACCTGGCTGCAGTAAAGTTCTCTTTAATAAGGTTACTATCTATGTTGCCAGGAATCTCAGATCTGAAAGGCAATGTTTTTTTGATGTGATGAGCTTTAATTGGATAACAGCTGATAGGAATGCTGCCCCCCCCCAAATGCCATTGCCCAGATATAATCTAGAGAACCAACAGATTTGGAAAACCTTTTAAGCTCTTTTCTTATTCTGTCATGTTTAGTGTTTAGCAGCCCTGGTGCCAAGAAGCCTTCGAGTCTAAATGCTCTTTATAAATAAAATAAAATAAAAACGAGAGCATAAAAGAGCTTTAGAGGCACAAGTGTGCATAAGGTCTTGACTTTTAAACATTCAATTTACACACACGTGTGTCTAAATGCTTTTGGATTAATGATAAGGATGAAAATGTCATATCTTTAGCTGAAATCCTGTATTTATTTAGTTGTTGCTCATCCAGTTAGAATACACAGAATTATTTTTTGAGCACAAACAGTGAAAATAAATCTAAGCTCTACATCTAACACTGTGCATCATTTACACAACTAGCAATGCCAAGAAGAAGGCCTTGACTTGCACAGAGGCCGGCGGGCAAAGGACCTGGCAGAGCAAGTTACTTGCCTTCGGTAACTCTCTCTGGTAGAGACCATATTTAGCCACAGATTGCTCACCTTTTGAGTATTCCCCAGGCATGAGACCGGATGAGGAAACATTTCAGCAGAACTGGAAGGTGGCATCATGGGGCGCCACACTGATGCTCTCCCCCTTCCAGAAATGACAAACGGAGCCTATATAGGCCTCACCTCCGCAGGCTGATGTCAGTTGCTTTCGAGTCTGTCCGCGCCCCCAGACACAGATCCCCCAAAAGCAAATTGGTGTGACTAGTGTGCAGATTCTTAGACTTGGGAACATATTAATGGATAGAGTCCAATCATAGAACGGGGAGGATGGGAGGGTCAGTGAGGAATCTGCGGCTGGATAGTCTTTACCAAAAAGAGCATTACTTGTTTGTTTTTTAAGAGTTTTATATAGCGCAAACTAGACCCGAGACATCGGGTATCAGAGCGCTTTACATGAGCACCAGTTTCATTACAGATTAACACATTTTTTTGGGTTAGGCACGTGAGTAACTAGTTCTTCTGACAGAGACTTCTAGTTGCAGATTCCTCACTCTTTGAATAGATAACAAAGCATACCTATTCGGTTGTGGATCTATGAATGAACTAAAATCAGAAATCTTTCCAGGAGTGAGCGGGCAAAATGGCCTTCTCGGTGAGGGTGACTGACCAGGCAATGGTACTTCGTGAACATGTGACGGGATTCCCAAGTAGCCGTCTGGCAACTGTCAAGAACAGAGACTTGACATGCTAACGCAGTGGTGACAGAAGAGGATTTCCTTGTGCTTTTTGTAGGAAGATCTTTTGGGAGATCGCTTCCTATCAGGAAAATTACCTACAGATGAAACAGAACACCAGTGTGTCCCTGAGGACCGTAGATGTAAATAGCTTGGCTTCCCACTCCCTCATGACCTCTGGGTGCATCAATAAACAGGAGCCGCAGGCCACAGCATTGTGTTCCAAGTCCAAACGCCACATTGAGTTGTTATGTTATATTAGCTGTATCTGTAAAACTCACTATCATCAGCAGGGGTATTCTGGCACTGAGCATGCATGTATCTCCAGCCTTGCCTAGGCAGTGTGTTAATTAAACAGCTAGGCTTCCAGCTTCTGGCAAATTTATGAAGAGAGGAAGAGGCCCTGGTGCGAAGTGGGAGGTCGTTCAATGCTTTAGGAGTGATGTAGGAGAACATTAACCCTCCGGATCTAGTTCTGTGTATATATGGAATGTACGCAAGTAGGAGTCCTTCAGAATGGAGGTGTATGAGTGGTTGGGGGAAGCAGATGTGGCTGTTCAGGTAGGTTGGACCAAAGTTGTGTAACACCTTGAACGTGTGGGTGAGTATTTGGAATTGAGCACGTTTTTGTATGGGACGCCAGGGGTAGCGCTCTGAGTGAGTAGTGTGATGTAAGTTCTGTATAGGAGGTTAAGGATGAGTCTGACTGCTTAGTTTGTGAATAATCTGTAGTTTGCTGGTGAGTTGCTTGGTGATCCCAGTGCAGAGGTTGTTGCTGTATTATAATTTGCTAGTGATAAGGGCATGTGTTATGTTTTTTCTGGTGTTACTTGGGAGCCCTTTGAAGATCTTTCTCGGCATTTTCAGGGTGTGGAAGAGGATGCGATGACAGCATTGACTTGAGCAGTCATGTTAAGCCTGCTGTTGATGATGATCCTGTGGTTTCTGGAGTGGGTGCTGGGAATGGGTCGGGATCAGAGTTCGGCCAGCCACTAGTTGGAGTCCCGTAGTGAGGTCTCATATTGACGATCATTACTTCTGTCTTTTCAGTTCTGAGGTCGCCACAGTTGAGATTCATCCAGCAAGTGACTTCGGACATGCAGGTTCTGAACTTTTTTTTTTGGGGGGGGGGGGACTTTTTGGAGAAGTAGACTATGAGTTGTGTGTCGCTTGCATAAGAGAGGATGTTGATGATATGTGTGAGGATGAAATTGACCAGAGGGATCCTGTATGCATTGAAGAGTAGGGGCTGAGGGACAAGCCTTAGGGTACTCTAGAGATGGGTTTTTAGGCGTCCAAGGAGTAAGGTGCTAGGCAGACAGCTTGTGTTCTATCCATTAAGAAGAAACCAATTCAGCAGTGAGTGAGTCCTTAGATGCCAATCTCATGTAAACGTCTGATAAGGATGGGGTGAGATACTGTCAAATGCTGCAGAGAGGTCTGGGAGGATGAGGATGTTTAGGATCATGCAGATGTCATCTGTGACAGGGATAAGTGCTGTTTCTCTACTGTGGTTAGGCCGGACACTGGACTGCTTGGTATCAGGAAGCTGCTGGGGAGGCACCATTGTTCAGCTTCTTTACAACCTTGACTGGGTAAGGTAAAAGAGACACAGGTCTATGATTGGATAGCATGGCTGGGTTGCAAATGGTTTGTTGAGCAGGGTAGAGATGGTGGTGTTTTACCAGGTGTCTATCAATGTGGCTAAATCCATATAGGCGGTGAGGATATGTGTTACTGTCTCACTTATTGGGCAGAGTGCTTTGTGGAAGGATTGGTGGGAGCAGGGGCCCGAGTGGATGAACTTCATGAAGGTTGTAGTTTCTTCAGCGGCGAAGTGGATAGGGGAGTTGGGTTGTAAGAGTGATGGGGGGTCTGGTTGGGGGTCGAAATAGCAATGTATGGAAGTGTTTATGTGCAAAAGAATTCCGAGAATTTGTTGCAGAGGCCTTAAGAGGGGGTGTAGCTGCTAGAGATGGCTGGCGGTGAAATCTTTGATGATTGCATCAATACCAGTACAAACAGCAGCAAGGAAATTTATGCTATCAGCGAGAGCTGTCCGCTTGGTGTTCTGGATCTTTTGGTGGTAGCATCTTAGGGTGGATTTGAAGATGTTTTGTCTGTGGTGTTGTGCCTCGTTCTTCATTTGCACTCTAGTTGCTTGAAGCAGTATTTAATCAGCCTGAGTTCCGCTGTGTACCAGCTGGCATATGATCAAGATCTTGCCATTGGGTCGTGCTTGGGGGGAGCCAGGGTGTTGATGCATGTGGTGATCTAGCTGTTGAAATTCTTGATGGCGTTTGACAAGCTGATAGTGTGATGGGCTTGGTGTGTGGCAAGGACATCATCCCAGCCCTCTTGTGTGATGTATTTCCAGCAACACCGGGCAGATCCGGAAGTGGTAAACTTGTGGTGGTGCAAGATGGGAATGCTGAAACTGACAACACTGTGATCTGTACAGTCATTTATGATTTCTTGTCAGCTGTGATGATGCTGAAGGAGGTGAACATCGGGTACAGTAACTGTACAGTGGCATGAGTGGGTCAGGGGCTGAGGTTTCTGAGGTTTTTTAGGGAGGATTTCAAATTTGGTTTATTGCGCTCTTCCAGGTGAAAGTTAGAGTTTCCAAGGAGGATGAAGGTGCTGGACTAGATGATAAAGGGTGCAATGAAGTCTGTGATGTCATTGGCAAAGTTGATTCTGGGTCCTAGAGGTCTGTAAACAAGGGTTCACAAAGGAAAAAGTCTGTGATACGCAGCTTAAAAGCGAGGTGTTGGTGGGAGTGTCTGTGGAAGTGGTGCAGCTGGTGATGTCTTTGAAAAATGACGGCAATTATACCTCTGGGTTTGTGTTGACGATCTTCACTGACTATCTTGTAGTCGTCAAATAGGGCTGCAGGGATATGCAGTGCTGAGGTTAGGTTCAACCATGTCTCCATAACGAAGAGTAGGACAGAAGCATGGTTGTGCAGTAGGCCCCATATCTCTGGGGTGTGTTTGGCAAGGGATTGGGAATTAAGGACCATGCATGTGAGTGTGGTGTGCTATGTGTGTGGTGGTTGGTCTGTGTAAGTGTGGGTGGGTGAGTGGGGTGCGTGGTGCAGAGGTGGTGGGAATAGGGTGTGGTAGAGTGCATATGAACTAACAGGAGGTACAGGAGAACTCCCCCTCCATGTTGCAGGGTGCACTATCAGTGCTGCAAGCAGCAACAGGGATTGAAAGCAGTCTGGAGCATAAAGGGATATAATAAGGCAAAGATTGTCTAAGATGATGTAACCAACAGAAAACTATTTTAATGAACAATAGAATGATCAACTGAATGTAGTGTCTTCAAAAATCATTACCTATCTGGTCTCGATAAACTGCCCTTAACAGGAGGAGAACATAACACACTAACAAGGCAGAGCAAGTTCGTGGATTAAGATGTCCCTGTTGAACAGAGCATTTGGAATCAGCAGGAGTTAGAAAAACAAGAAACACTAAAGAAGACTATGAAATAGGTCGTCGAGTGCAACAGCTCCATTGACTTATACCACAAAAGACTGCATGGAGAAATACATGACTTAGTGACCTAGAAAACTAAATGTTAAAAACACCTTTTCCTCATCGTCGTCAGGTCTCCGGAACAGATCCCCTAAAGATCATCCAATAAGGCAGACAAACAGGATACAGCAATGCATGAGTTTACTGATACACACTTGTGAGTCATACACTGTTCCAATAAAAACATTGTGCTTTAACGTAAAGAATATTTTAAAGTAATTGTGCTTCAGCTTAAAACATTTCAGTTCATTTACACAACCTCTATCCATGACGGCATGTTCAATAACGTATAAATGTAGTTTTGTCTCCCATGCAATGCTTGAATTATGCTTCCCAACGTGCATTTTATTTTCTACTTTTCAGGGGCATCCACATACATTTTCTTGTAATTCATAGGCAAAACAAACCCAATTACAATGGTGCTATAGGCCTATTTTAGTAACTTACACGTGCATAATTGCTCTATTTCTCTCCGGTAATGTTTATCAATCCGAGTCTTTCCTTGTCACAATCCTTACTGTATGATGAGTGTGACTCCTCAACCTGGAGACAAGCAATGCTTCTGCCAACACCTAAGAGTTGTCCTTTTTTAGGTCGAGCCTGTCCCATTCCGCAGGAATGGATAGGATCGAATTCATGTCGGTAAAATCCTCTTCAAACTAAGGGGTTTCAGCCCGGCGTTTTCTTGCAGTTCACGTGAACATGCACGAGCATTCACGGCCAGGGCTTCTCCTCCCCTAGCAGCACTCCTCCCACACCAGCAACTCCCCCCTCCCACACCAGCACCTCCCCTCTCTCTCCCCGCAAACACAGCCTTGCCGTAGCAGCACTCCTTCCACACCAGCACCTCCCCCCTCCCACACCAGCACCTCCCCTCTCTCTCCCCGCAAACACAGCCTTTCCTTTCATTTCTCCTCCCCCTCCCCAGCCCGTAGCAGCACTCCTCCTGGACATTGAGATCAGAGTATACACCAGGCACTCCGCAGATGGACCTACATCTCACGCCACTGCTGGTCTTACACCCTGCATATTGTCCCACATTTCACCCGACATATCAGCCTCTCTCATACTACCTCACCCCGCTGCTGCCCCAGTGACTGTGGGATCTTACACCAGCACATCAAGCCAGTCTCACCTCACAGATCCAATACCCCACCTCACCGCACAGCACAGCACACCCGTCAAACCTGCAGCTCACCCGTCAAACCTGTAGCTCACCCGTCAAACCTGTAGCTCACCCGTCAAACCTACAGCTCACTCGTCAAACCTACAGCTCACCCGTCAAACCTGCAGCTCACCCGTCAAACCTGCAGCTCACCCGTCAAACTTACAGCTCACCCGTCAAACCTACAGCTCACTCGTCAAACCTACAGCTCACCCGTCAAACCTGCAGCTCACCCGTCAAACCTGCAGCTCACCCGTCAAACTTACAGCTCACCCGTCAAACCTACAGCTCACCCGTCAAACCTACAGCTCACCCGTCAAACCTACAGCTCACACGTCAAACCTGTAGCTCACCTTACACTTCGAAACCCAGAGACCAATCTGCGCTCTCTCACCTATGAGCTGCCGAACTCGCCGATCACATCTAACCCACAGCTCACTCACCCGTAGCCCACCCCACACATCATCTCGAAACACAACTCACCCACCCGACCTAGACACAGCTCATTCCGCACCACGTCTCTCACACTTAACCCACAGGCCACATACACTACGCAAGTCACCTTAAAAGCCACATATAATCCCTCTCTCCGCGTAGGGGCGTAGCTATTATCCGTGCAGAAGGTGCAGTGGCACCATGGCCTTAGGACGGGGAAAGGCCGATGCATGGCCGCACACCTCAAGTCACGCACTGCGCTCTCCGCATTTTGCGCCAGAGCCCGGCGTCACGCACGCGGTGCCTGGATGCTCTGTCACTTCCCGCAGTAACATTAAAGCACAGATGCTGGTAAGCATCAGTAGGGGAGACCCCGGCCTGCGAGGACCCAGGAGCAAAGGCGCGTTAATATCAGGCGCCGTTTGTTTATCTTGAGCAGACAACTGGCGGCGTTTCATTTCTGGAGGTCCCTTTCTAATAAAGATAAGCAGCAGATGGGGCATACATCAGCCCCGTCACTGGGATGCGCAGTTTACAGCCTCTACCGGGCACTATAATTACCGCCACTCCTTTCCCACCAGGAGCAGACGTGCACATTATGTATGCCAGGGTTTAAACTGAGTCCCCTGTGTCCTTCCATGCCCTTCAGTGCTCTGTGGGGGTGGGGTGGCCATACAAACGGCCCTAATATGTTCAGCCCATTGCCAGTGTTGTCCAATGGTTGTTGCAAATGCTGGCATCTCTTCATATTGTTTCATTTGCCATTCATTCTTAATTCAGTTCACAAACTACCGCTCCAATGATAGGGGCTTATTTATAAGTCGCTTGCGCCGCCGGTATGTCACACGGGGCTTGTGAATAAGCCCCATAGTACGGAGAGCGAGCCGAAGAGAGGTTATGGCCTTCCAGCCAGAGATGCCGACTTTGGATCGGCGGAACCATGTTCGAGCCTGTCCTTGGTCAGCTTTCAGTCAGTGATTCTGGGCATATCGCTTAATATCCCCGTGCCTACTTAGAAATGAATGTGTCCTTGTGTAAGGTAACTTAGTGCGAATGTAAAGCGCTCCAATACGTTCGCCCTATATAAATCTGCAGAAAAAAATCAATTAAAAAAAAATTGTGACATCTGCTATTTACTGTGCCTAGAAACAGTAGACGTGTTTTATGAGGTATTCAATGAAGAAAAAAAAGGTTCGCGATAGCCACGATGCTTTCCTGAAGTCTATCTCTTGCTGCGTTTTCAATGTTGACAGATTACACTTATTGCCAAAAAAAGCCACGGCTGGGGTGAAGCACATGAAAAACAAGCATTGGCATTGCCAATAGGTCTCGCTTGTGGGACCTTATAAGTATTTAGTTACAAGGATATTGTGCTGCAAAACAAAATACTTATAAGGTCCCACAAGCGAGACCTATTGGCTATGGCTACCACGTGTTCAAACATGAACGCGCATCAGCCTCCCTCCATTTGCCGCACAGCACATCAAAGGGCTTCGCCCAGCGTGCGCTCTGCGGCTTCTCGGCTTCTCCTCCCCTAACTTCCTTGCATTTCTCCTCCCCCTCCCCAGCCAGCTTCCCCCAGGCCGTGTTCCCTCATCCCTTGCACCCCCTCCTCCTTCAGCTTATCACATTCTTCAAACTAAAAATGCGTCCCCGCTTTTAGCATGCAGGGGCCTAAAGTGATTGCATTAACCAAACTAGTTTTCCTACCCAATTTTTTTTCCCGACAGATAAAGGTAAGTTGCATTTATATTTTCCATTTAAGGTATGTGCGTTGTATTGTGTATGTCTGTACGTAAACATCTACCAAAATCCCCCAGGATCAGAGTTCACTTACTTTTATTTATGCACTTTGACTGCTGCCCAGATCAGTGATGAGTGCTTGGCAAAGAATAAATAGTAATAATAAAATACATTTTCATGCAGATTTTAATAATGCTAATCAGTAAGTGGCCACATCAAAGGCTCTGTGCCACTTTCACCCACACAGCAACACTTACAGACACGCAACGCCACTCACACCCACGCAAGCCCGCTATCATCCACGCAACACCACACTCACCCACTCAACGCCACTCACCCAAACAACACCACTCACACACGCAACGCAACTCATCCACGCAACCCCACTCATCCACGCAACCCCACTCATCGACGCAACACCACTCACACACGCAACGCCACTCACACATGCAACGCCACTCACACATGCAACGCCACTCACACATGCAACGCCACTCACACATGCAACGCCACTCACAGACGCAACGCCACTCACACATGCAACGCCACTCACACATGCAACGCCACTCACACATGCAACGCCACTCACACACGCAACGCCACTCACACACGCAACGCCACTCACACACGCAACACCACTCACACACGCAACGCCACTCACACATGCAACGCCACTCACACATGCAACGCCACTCACACATGCAATGCCACTCACACACGCAACGCCACTCACACACGCAACGCCACTCACACACGCAACGCCACTCACACACGCAACGCCACTCACACACGCAACGCCACTCACACACGCAACGCAACTCATCCACGCAACCCCACTCATCCACGCAACCCCACTCATCGATGCAATGCCACTCACACACGCAACGCCACTCACACACGCAACGCCACTCACACACGCAACGCCACTCACACACGCAACGCCACTCACACACGCAATGCCACTCACACACGCAACGCCACTCACACACGCAACACCACTCACACACGCAACGCAACTCATCCACGCAACCCCACTCATCCACGCAACCCCACTCATCGATGCAACGCCACTCACACACGCAACGCCACTCACACACGCAACGCCACTCACACACGCAACGCCACTCACACACGCAACGCCACTCACACACGCAACACCACTCACACACGCAACGCCACTCACACACGCAACGCCACTCACACACGCAATGCCACTCACACACGCAACGCCACTCACACACGCAACGCCACTCACACACGCAATGCCACTCACACACGCAACGCCACTCACACACGCAACGCCACTCACACACGCAACGCAACTCATCCACGCAACCCCACTCATCGACGCAACGCCACTCACACACGCAACGCCACTCACACACGCAACGCCACTCACACACGCAACGCCACTCACACACGCAACGCCACTCACACACGCAACGCCACTCACACGCAACGCCACTCACACACGCAACGCCACTCACACATGCAACGCCACTCACACACGCAACGCCACTCACACATGCAACGCCACTCACACGCAACGCCACTCACACACGCAACGCCACTCACACACGCAACGCAACTCATCATATTGTGCTGCAAAACTAAATACTTATAAGGTCCCACAAGCGAGACCTATTGGCAATGCCAATGCTTGTTTCTTTTTTCCATGTTTAGCCTGGCAGTTAGGGCTGGATTTCTTCTATTGGAGCCAGAACAAGGATGATTTGAATACTGCTGGTTCACAGTAAAGTGGCACAGTGGGCCAAAATATGATGGACTGGAATGCCGCATTGAGTATTTACAAGTGGCTGAGAATAATTCAAGTACTCCAACCATCACTTTTTGATTTCCTAAGAGCCTAAGTGCAATAAGTATGACCAGAGGAATCTATACCAGCCGGGGGTTGCTTATGTTACCATGTGGAGAGATTCCGGTCTGGCAGGTCGGACTGGAATGTTCTTTCTGGAGCAGGACCAAGACTGACTAGCATATGGCTGATCTCTGTCTAAAATGCCATAGGGGGCAAAAAATGATTGACCACAATGCAGCCCAGATTAATTACCCGTAGCTAAGATGACTTGAAATTCCAACTATCACCATTTCTGTGATTGGCCACTAAGCATGCGTGCCTTGATTAAACAAGTGGCTGGCATACTGAGGACCTAAACATGACACAAGTCTAATATTAAGTTTGAAAAGGCGCTTACAAAAGGAACTTTGGAACACCACGCCGATCTAACCAATTTAGTCTTCAGAGTACCAGTACTTTCCAATTCACTGCAAATGGACCATTAATTTTAAGGAAGGAAATTCGTTGTTCCTCTGCACTAAACTGCGACTCGTGTCGACAACCTTTCGGAACTTTGTCCCCTTTAATCCATCAAAGTGACCTATAATTATTACAGCACTGTGTTTGAAATGCTATAGTTAAGCTGTTCCACTGTTTCCGATTCAAACTCTAAATTTTCAGTGACTCCAAGGATTGTTGACCGAAACGAGGAATGTCTCTTTTCAGCAAGGGATAGTGTATTATTTTCACTGCTTGCAGGGGCTTTCTTTAATCAGATTTTAAACATATCTACAGATTACTTTTCAACCAGTAATACTGGTATGTTAAGACAGTCATCTCTTCTCAATAATTACCATTCTGGCAACCCTCCAGGTTCAGAAGAGGTGCGCAACGTTTGAGTGAATGGATGGGTGAGAACAAATTGCAGGTTAATATCCATTTCTACATCCTTAAAAGATACGTTTCCAAAGTTCACTAGTTTTGTCTATCTCAATCTTTCGGCATTTAGAGGTTCAATGAATAAAACCTTTGGTTACCATTTCATACCTCGATTGCTGTAACGCTTTGATGGAAAAACTATAAAGAAAAAGCATGCGAAAAATTTCAAACAGCAATGAGGATGGTTATGAAGCACAAAGTTGTTGGACTCTTCTTAATTAAATCTCTGCATTTTAATGATAACATCACTGCGAGTCACTTCAGTATTTAAATACCAGATAATATATTCATTTAGATGTAGTATCTTTGATAAGAATTCAGCTGCATGGTCAGCGTGATCAAGCAACGTGGCCCAAAACCATGTCTTACCTTTAAAGGTGCCCAGGAGACTGTGTGGCAAAGAGGCAACACAATGAACATAATCCTCTCACTTTCATGCTGCCTTACATTAATTTCATGCTTTTCTCATTATTGCCTTTTGCTCCTAACACTCGACAACTGAGGGCTACTGTACAGGTGATCCTGCAAAAGGAGGGACTGGATCATTCGCTCTCACACATCAAATGCCAATGAAATCTGGAGTCCTTGGAGCAAGCAAGGCATCTCATTCCCACATTATGATGGCTCTAAGAAATCTGCATGAACGGCGCCGTGGCAGACCCTGCTGGGTGCTGAAAGCCAGACCCCAAAAGGAAGGCATGTCTGACATTCACTGTTGATTACCCATCACCAAATGCCTGTCTGGAATTGACTAGGGGCCGTGCTTGTGGACTCGGGTAAAGATGGCTATTGTGGGCAAACACTGGGTGTGTTGCTTAAGTTACGACTTTGCCATAACTTTACTAGGGGTGCCTTCTCACCCACTGGTGACACGTGAACTTGCTTCAATGCACTACAATGAAAGTGAAAGATAGGTCAATGTAGCTCTGCAGTACCCTATTCAATGTGTACTTGAATAAGAGTGCTGCTTTTGGGTAACTAACAATCCCGTAAAGGGATCAGGGGCACCGTGGTAACAGTCACAAACCATATATCATTATTCACAGTATTATACGCACATTGTACTAAGAAGAATGAACACTTTTAAGTAAAAAGTATTTATTGCTATAGGAACAATCTGTTTCTTAGTACATCCACAACAACTACACAGAATAAATATTATAAAAACAGCAAACAGGAATATTATTAATAATGAGAATAAAATTAACATTTCCAATATTGTTAAAATGACATTTAAAACCTAACACCCTAACGTCTATTTCTATACTAGGAGAGCATGGAAAGTAGAGTAACTTGCAGTCTAGAGTTTGTTAGGGAGAAGAGACACACCGCATAACTTCTAGTCAGCCAAAGTCATCTTTATCAGTGGAGGCACGACAACAGTGCTCCCTGCTAAGGGCAAACACACTCTGAGGTAACAGTCGGCTGTTCTTCCGCCGGGTCGCGGCTTTAGAAGCTTCAGGTGTGATGTTGCACCTGTGAAGTGTGCTGACAGCAGGTGAGAAAGTCTCTGGTGGAATCTTGGGTGATAATCTGGGAGAAGAACCTCACCTGACAAGTGGTAAAGTGGCCATCCTTTTAACAGAAATTGGAATTTCTGACATAAGTTTAGGAATGTCTGACATAGATTATGTGCATCAAGGTATGCATCCCAGACATTTCCTTATTAACATACAAGGCAAAAGGACGTAATTTTAGACTACATTATTTTGGTTATATGTCTGCATGTGTTCTTATTTAACCGTGACATGGTGAAGGGTAGAGATTGGACCCACACAAATGTCTCATTTGATAGTGTATCTATGTCAATAATGAAAGAACTTGATGCTATCACAGTTCCTAGAAAGATATGGTCATGCAACATCTGCGTCTAAAGGCAGGCATGAGAATGATTCTGCATAACTGATAGAATATGGCGACGTCCATAGTCTTAGTTAAGGAAGATGACCTCTTACGTCGACCAAGATGGAGTCTGGGCCTACATAAGATGGAGTCGGACATTAGGTACTTTATGTCAGGTGGTGATACAGGAAAGCCTGAGGTGGGATAACCATGGCAGACAATGGCCAGAGTGTTCAAGCAATGTGGCCCAAAACCATGCTTCCCTACTGCCTACTGCTGCAATGTTAGCCACTTCTATCCATGGTCTTGGGGGTGAGGGTGGGGGGGAGGGGGAGATAGTCTTCATGTTGTGAGCGCCCTGCATCCCTAAAATCTTACATCTCAAAACATGCCCATGGTTTGGGTAGATTGGGTATGGTGTTAACCTCATTTCATGAGCCAATGTGTAGCAAGATAAGGTGCAGACCAGCGTATCAAAAAAAAAAGGACTGACTCATTAAGTGAGTTCTAGGGCAGAATTAGAAATGTATCAAGATTTATTACAAAATGTAAAAGGTACAATATAGGATAATTACATGCAGAAATTGGTGGGGTACAACAGAAATTAGTTGCTATAAAGCTCATCTGTACAGCAAAGTGACAAAATCGGGGGAAAATGCTAAGTCCAAAATGTGCAGCAGAATCAATATGAAATTGTACATCATTGCTAGTAGCGTCCACAAATCATCTGGCTGTACCCCAAATTCGAAGGTTTATATAGGAACGGTGTTGAATCATTACGGTGTGAGCACAGAAAAACATTTTCAACAAATCAGAAAACACACTTTATAATCGCCATACAGCCTTACCATGTAAGCAGTAAACTACTACATACATTTTGATTCAGCCACTCTGACCTAATATCATATCGAGGTGTCAGAACAAACTAGTGACATAAACAACAGTGTACCACAGTGAACGAATGCCGCACAATGTGCACGAGGAAGGTCTTTCAAGAAATGTTACAATATGGATCTCTCATGCTAGAGAGCTTTCATTGAAAACAGTACAAATCGGAAATAAGCAAACATGAATTGCCTGACTGCAGCATAAATATTATACAGTGAATGTGACATGATGAGGCATCTATTTTGAACAAAATGGTGTATAGGCCCAGCTGAGGCCTATTTAGCAAAATGCACTTTAACAGATCATAGCAAATGTGAATGCAAATGTAAGATATATTTTCTGCACACTCGTAATAACACCCAATTTTGAATAATGCACAAATGTTTTCTCTATGTGGATGTAATGATGGGCCAATTTTAGGGGAAATTGTACCGCATGCAGGCCAGTCATGCTGTGAGGTAGAAGACACCCTCTCTGCTGCTCTATTCTGGGGCCAAGTTGGAACTGTGGTTCACTGCTTACCTGCTGTGCGCTACAGACCGGACACACATACTAGATCAGTACCGGGGCCCAAAGACACAGGAGTGACTACATCCTGGAATATACAAAGTGGGATGTCACCTGGGCAGCAAAATGCCATCTGATTTGCTGTACAGGGCTTCTCTGCCTTTGTTACATTCATGCCATAGAAAAAACTAGTTGTTGTGAAACCACTGATGCCAAAGAGGACATTGAACTGCAGGGAGATTGCCACTCGGTCCAGGTGATTGTGATCCAGCCTTCGCACTGCTATCTCCGTTGATGGGATAATGCACTGGTGTGTGAAATTGAACAATGGCCCACAAATATGTTCCCCAACTTATGACCCTACAGCATTAAACCTATATTCATTCCTACTAATATAGAGCAGACGCCTGCCTACCTTCCACTGCTTAATTAAGCTACATATTGAGCACCTTACTACAGCCCTCTGAGTGACCTTTACCTCTGTTAGACTGAGTGGCCCACAAACACTTGTCGGGCATCTGCTGAGGAGAAGCCACCTAAACATGGGGGTTCAGCAGCTACTTATGTCATTGATCGCCTCTTGACCTGAAGTACACACTGCAGACAACGCCACTCTATTGGTTCCTTGGTCTTTGCTGGTGTAATGCTATTTTTCTTCACAGCTGCACCATCACAAGAGAGGTACCAAGACCATCCTCACTATTGCTCTGAGGGTACTGGTATCTTGCTCCTGCTGTTCTCAGCATCTCCTGTTGCAGCTTCTTCTACAACAAGGGACAGCCCTGGGGTCCACACTACTAAAAACACACCCAGTGCATTTACACCACGCGAGGGACATAAATACCCTTTGACTCTGGGGATCCTGGCTTTGCCACTATCAGCTTCTAACAATGTGAAGGATATGCCTTCCGTGATAAATGTGTATCCATCAGCAGTCAGGGGACATCATCTCGATCTAATAGTGACCAGACCAAACACAGCCTTGGTAATGTGATGTCTTCCATCGCTGCTGTCAACAAGTCTCTAACTGACAAGGTGAATGATACTGTGGCCTAGCTCACAAGCATATGTAGAAAGATCCACAAGCTCACTGACAGCATACATGGGAAAAATGACTGGCAAGATAAAAGACTTTCCAAAAGCACATTCTGGGGCAACTGGTTACCTGACTAAAACTAACAACTGTCAGCTAAAGAAAGATGAGACTTCGAATATAGTGTGCATCACCTTAATATGGGGGTCAAGGGGCTGCTGGTAGACACCAAATTTGGACCAATAGGTGAGTTTAAGTTGCAATGATTTTTGCAACATCTTCCAGATAGGCGTCCCGCCCTCCTCCAATAATCAATTGAACCTACGGGGTTCTGACTGGCCTTCGTAGTCCTCGGATATAACATGAAAGGTTCTCCTACAATTAGTTTACTTTAGCAAAAAGGAATGTACGCCCCAGGGTGTCCAGGCTGCAATGTGAAATCATGTACAGCTTTGTTCGGATGTTCTTCCAAGACGTCAATCAACTTGTCCAAGAAGAATGATGTGCCTTTAACAACGTCAATGTCGAAACAATAATAGATACATCAAGATGATTTGTTCAGTCACACTCAGGATTCTTTTGGGCTTCAAAAATCAACTTCACGTTTACAGTTTACAGTTGAAGTTATTTCTTTATTGGAAATACTGACAAATCACTTCATTAGCCTTACACACTTAACCCTTTTCTGGGAAGAATGTCATCGGTGAGGATTAACTCCTGTTACTAAGAACAGCCCTGCACTTGCTATCTCCCCTAGTTTCCACTTTTCCTTTTGTATTTACCCGCCTGCTGGTAAAACATTCAGTGGCATGCCTTGGATACTTTGCTCCTTTTGGTTTGAGGTTCTGGTATGTCTGTGCGCTTCTCTGGTCTCTGTTCCACACATTGGGTTTCATATGCTGCAGCAATAATGCACTTGGGTACAGGACATACGGCGGATTAAGGCTGATCAATGTATGTACTGCAGACATCTTTCTACTTGATTTGAATCTAGGATGCCCTCCAAAATTGTGGCACATTTTGCAAAGCCATTTACTTATCTTAGCTTGCTTCTGTCAAATGTTTTTAAGGCAAGGAGTGTCAGCGGTATCACTTTGTCAGTTAAATGGTTTCAAATCAAGTCCTTTCTTTTTCACTACAATGCAGCCTTAATATTTATTCATGAAACCCGGTTAGTAGATTTGGGGTAAACTCACAAAGACAGGAAGTGTCTGTGACTACCATTCTTCCTTTACATACAACTCCATTGGTGAATGAATCTGCATCCTTATATAAGGACGTCTCCTTTGAGGTTCATGCCCCACTTTCTTCAAGTCTGCTTAAGGGGCCCAACCACGGATTCAACTTCCCGGAACAACTTGCATCTAGAGGCTCTCCCTACATTGGATTACATTGGTTGTAGGGCAGAGACGTATCTCTTGACCCTCTCTGTGACACATCATTCTCAATATTCAAATGCATACACCCAACTCTCACGGACTATGACTGTGAAGGACATTTATCCCCCCAATTGACTTCTCTCATGTCACTTGACAGGTCACTGCTGTCACTCCCATATCAAACAGTTTAATAAACTCTAACCATTACTGGTCAGACTAGGGGATTCAAAATACATGTGCAGACACATCTCTTACAACCCTCACTTAACTCAAACTTGGTTTGCCTAAAGGATTCAAAAGAAGGTTATGTAGGCTAAGCATAAAAGGAACTGACCTGTAAATCGATAAGTGAGCACTCTGACCTAAGCTTTCTGTCTGCATCCTTGAGGGTGACAGAATGGAGAATACTGAACTGATGTATACTTGGCATCTCCATGCTTGGCAAGTACAGGATGTGCAAAACCTTAAAAGTAAGGCTCTGCAGGACAGAGATTTGACTAGGGTCACACACTTTTCCCAGATCCCTCAGACAACAGAGGTTTTACCCTGGCCTAGCAGAGAGTGGATTATACACATCTCCTTCAATCCTAGGCAGACCTATAACCTCCACACGAGTCACTCCTGGGTCTGTCCCATGCAAAAAAACCTTAACATTATAATTACAGCTGGCAGAAATTCACCATTCTTGAAGATTATCTTCAATGGTAAATTCCATCTGTGTGCATAAATGTCCAAAAATTCTGATTCTGTGACCGGTATCTATTGCACGCTCGAAGATGGAGTGTTGTGCCGATAAGGGCACAATGGCTGTCTCATCTGTTATATGAAATAGACTCTGTATGGTTATTCTTAGAACACTATAAATGAGTTTGAAATATTTAAATAAAATACTTTGAAATACCGACGCACAGGGGAATTGTGTATTTATTTAAATGCCTCTGTAAAGTAAAAAGTTGAATCTGGAATGGAAGCACAGCTAAATTAGGGTTCAGACTGCAAATGAAAAGGATACGTTAATAATGTACAAGAAAAAAGTGTCTACGGTAGTTACAATTCATGATACTTATTCAAACACTGTCGAGAAACACTGCATGGGAGCCAAGGCACCTGCAGAGAAGAGCGCTGGGACAAATGTCAGAGAACAGGGTTCATAATTGACTGAAACAGCAATAGGCTAGGGATGCTACAGAATCCCACACAAATGAAGAACGTTGTTTTTTATTGTCAGGCACACCAAGGGCTATCGAGCTGTGCTAAACAAAAACATGCTGTCATCCCTGGGCACTACAATGCTGTCATTCCATTAAAAAAGCCATCCTTTTTGGTGCATCAGAGGCCCGATCATGTGTTCACAGCAGCAATCTGAGCAGATCATTATTCATTAAAGTTTGAGTAGCTACTGATATGCTACCCTCCCACAGCTTAGGATAAATGGCAGAGAGAAAAGGAATTTAACTCTTCAGAAGCATGCTCGATTTCGTATCCACATCTCCGTGGACCTCCAGTGCTTATACCTTATGACAAACTGCAGCATTAAAGAGCCACTGCACAATTATACACAGGCCCTTCAGGTGAACAGAAAGGGATACCACGGAGATATCTTCGACATTACACAATCATGCCAACTTCCTGCTACGGCAAAGAAAGGTGCTCCATTGGTGGCCCAGCACGAAATGGAGCCCTCCACTGACCTCTCGAGATTACACACAGATTTGTGGACCAGTGTCACACAGTCCACAAAAAAGGCATCCATGGCTTATAATATTAGAAATAATCACTGCCTAGGCAGTGCACGCTTGCCGGCAGCTAAGAATGATCTAGCCTGCCTGCCTGCCTGCCTGCCTCTGTACTCAACTACCAAAAATGCCACATTAACCAGTACTCCGACTGGAAACACTGGATGGATTTGCTGCTATGTTAATCGTCCTGAGGATTCTACACGAATCAACAAAATGTGATAAACATTGTTGGTTACCAGGCGTATGAAGGTACTAAGTAGATGGGCCAAATTGTTAGAAGACCATCGCTGGTGCATCTCGAAGATCTACAGCATGGTTCTGAAACTCAGATAATGCAGGGCAACATAATTCTTCTGGTATCCCTTTGCTAGTACTGAAGGCAATCACTAACTAAAAGAAGACAAAAAGTGCAACATCACCAGACTTTAAGTAGGTTTTGGGGCAAAAGACGGATATCAAAACCTTACTTTGGCACTTTGGAGGTAATACATGCAATTTGAAATTCTGCCTAGATAGTCAATTGTTCTTTTCCCATGAAAATGTAGTTGAATTTTACCAGTGAAAAGTATAGCGGATGAGCAAGTGATTCATATGACTGACTGACTGGCACCCAACGCTTTATCAGCATCAGATTCAACAATGAAAGATCTATCTGGAGTTCAGTGATCCAACACTGGAATCCTTAATGTGGAGTTGGTTTCTAACTCAAATTTGACCTACTTGAGAGTTATCAGAGTGAGTTGTGTACCTATGTTATAACTATTAAGAGTAAAAAAACTGGGGGAGGAGCCAAGCTCGCGATCGTAATGGTCGCTCTGTAGCTCGGCTCCGTCAGCCTTCCGGCCTGACTCGCAAATCCTGCCATATATCCTGCCCCGGGACGATGCACTCGAGCAGAGATTGAAACGCAACGTGTTGCTCTTACTCACCGTCTGACCTGGAGGCTCCTACGTGCCGCGACTCCGAAGTTGTGCCCCCTGAGGAACCAGGGCCTCCGCGGTGATGAAGCCGGGGCCTCGCCTATTGGACCCAGCCTGGCATTGTTGTACGCGTCGGCCCCGGCCGAGAGCGTGAGCCGCTGGCGGGAGACCGTTGTGCGAACATTCCGGTGGTCCTGATCCGGACTTGCCTTGGCGGCCGTGGAGCTGGTGTGGGGCACGGTGCACCGAGGGCTGCTCGTGTGAAGGGGGCCCCCCTGCCGCGGCTCCGTCCATCCATCCTGGAGCCTCGCGCCCGGGATATGCTCTTCGACCACGCCAAAGGTATTGCAGGCTGCAACCCGACTTTGGCGGCTCTCCTTTCTGCACCAAGGCTGCCATAGCGGGACCCCCTTGGTTTCTGTGGAGGTCCGCATCTGAGGCCCTGATCCGGGAGTCGTGGGGGGTGGTGACGAGCCTGACTCCACAAAATAGCGGCCATCGAGATAGACCGTGGATATCCTCCGGACGGCGGACCTGGACTACTGGACTGCACGGGGGCCTGGACATGTGTGCGCGAGCCTACAATCGGCGACGTTCTGGAAGCACTGCGGTCCTTGCATGCGGCCTTGACCCCCATTGCCTCTGGGGTATCGGTGCGGTCTGCCGCCATCTTAGAGGGCCGGTCTCTCACGGTCCCCTCTCGTCTCGGTGATGCTTCTGCCTCACCCCCCTTCGGCCGCGCTGAGCACTACTGCCACTGGCCGTCGACAGGTATGCGAATGATTGGCTTCTGAACCTCCTGCGCTTCACTGTTTGGAGTTTGGGGGCCCGGATGTCGTTCTGGGGTCGGATCCTACTCGAGTGTCCGAGAAACATGATGGCTTGCTACATCTATTTGCCTTGATGAGGTCGTGTTTCTGCTCTGCAGGGGAACCCCCGCTTTCCCGAGCGGCGAGACTGAACTCCTGTCTTTTCCTGCCCCTGTTAACATTGTTGGGACACTTGCACTGTATACCCGGACTTTTGATCTTTTGCTTATGGATTGCCCTCCCTGGCCTACGTCTTCATCGGACTATGTTTTGTTCGTGTGATTGCCTTGCACCGAGTTGTTCGCTTCTCGCTGTCGTATGGTGGGAGTTGCATGTAGCTAAGGAAGGCCTGGGGTGAGATACATTGCTTCCGGTGGATTGCTGGTATACATATCCATGGCGAGCCTTCCCGTGTGCATAGTGCGGTGGGTGACCCCCTTGTACGTTTTATGATGCTCGAGTTGTATCGCTTTCGTCTACACGTATTACGATTGACTGGTTGGGCGGAGGGCTGAGGCCGACCATTTTGTTTTTATTCTTCACTCCTCCCTCACATCTTTTTTCTCTTCTTATTCTTCTTTTTGTCTCCTTATTCTTTTTCTCCTTCGTGTTTCCTACATTTCGGGTACGGGATTAGGGCGACAGGCACGCTGCTGGGGGGGTAGGCCGTAGCCTTCTGCAGGGGTGCTGGGTGGGATGGGTGGGATGGGTTTTCTTTCCCGGTTTATTTACCTTTGTTCTATGGCCCTTTTGTATCCCTTTATAGGAGCGCCGCGGCTGTCCCTGCCTCCCGTGGTATTATAGGGATGGGGGCTGGATTGCTGCTTCTCTCCTTTTGTGGCTATGCTGCGTTTCAGTGCCGACTCCCATCCCTTCCTTGTTGCTAATACTCCTGCTCTTTCTGTGTCCTTACTACGGGATGCTTGTCTCGGCGCGGCGCTCTTCGCTTTCAGTCTGTATTTTTCTTTTTCCCCCTTTTCTTTCCCCTCCCCTTCTCTTTCTCTCTCTCCCTAGGGTTAGTATGACGGGTTGGCTTTAGTGATGTTAGTGTTCCGGTTCCATCGTCCTATTCTGCTGTGCTATTGGGTGGTAGAGGTGCACACGATGAGTCTACTTGTATGTTGATTTGAATTAACCGCATCTGCTTTCGTACTGATGTAGACTGTAGTGATAATTTTCCGCATTGCTGCCCCTTTAGTTTTCTTATGGCCAATAGTTTGCTCTGGGAACCTGGATCCATTTATACTGTATCCGAGCCTGTTATACTCCTTATTGTAATATTATAAAAATTAACCTTCCTTCTTCCTGTTTGTGGGCCGTCCACATTCTCCCCCCCCTTCCTTTTTCGAACTGGATTGACTGCATATTATCCTGATTGTATCTGTATATTTTTCTTCTGTATTTTTTGGATTGCTTTATTGTATCGTGGCCGGCCGGTCTGGTTGTAGGCCCAGATTTGTATTTCCTTTTTGTACAAATAAAGGTTTACAAAATAAATAAATAAATAAATAAATAAAAAGAGTAAAAAAACTGACAAAAGTTTGCTAAACCCCAAAACTGCATGGATTTGACAGGGGTGTTTAAGCCAATCTGTGAACGCCTGAACAATGGATCCACAGTTATTCCTTAAGATATCAATGTATAAGCTAGAATTCACATGATTGAAGTATAGAACTCACATTTTTAGAACTTCACAAGTCTGTATTCTTGGAATGCTGGAAGAGCAGTCCTTACATGTCCAGTGTGTTTCTATAATGGTGAGGAAAAGATAAGAATATCTGTGTGCCTGATGATTAACAAGTCAATGCGTACTAGAATCACTTCTTAAGAGGAGCACTGCATGGACTGAGCAATATTACTTAGTAGTTGTCTAGACCATATTTTGTCATAGTGCCAAATCTTATTCCCCTGCTGCACACGTACCTTGTAATATGCCTCCCATAAGCTCAAAGGGGAAGGTGTGGCGCAGCAGCCAGAGGGGCTGACTCCGGAGCGTGGTGCTGACGGTTTGATCCCTAGCAGCAGCTCAGCTCAGCACCACATGACTCTGGGCAATAGCTCACTTAATCTCCAAGACGTCCCCCAGAGCCTTGAAACCTTAAGGGGTGATATGTTTGCACTTTACAAATATGGATTATTATGTATTTATTATAATTTGGTATATGTTCTCGCCGAGCAGAGATGATCCAGCAAGATAATCTCCAGAGAAAGTGAATATGGTCTTTGCAATAACCACATTCACTGTTCTATAATCAATGGGAAAAACACTCCCCTTTTTGAGCACAACGAATATGGTCAATGCTGTGGAACAGTTGTACATCCCTGTAGCAGTAAGGATGTGGCCTCCAATTTATCAAAACATCTGCAAAACTAGTATGTTCCAAGCCTAAGTATGTAGGCATGACACCAAGGGTATGTCAATGAGGAATCAATGTTGTTAAGGTCATAAGACACATGCCTGTGGAATGTAACTATAGTACATCAAGTATAATATAGTAACGAGAGATGAAGGAATTATGGGATGCACTTGCCAATCAACATTGCTGTTAGCTGAGGCACACTTGATATGAAACCACAGCGCCTGTTGGATCCACCAATGTTTCTTTTGGATGACAATGTAAACATATTGCATGTAATGACATCTACTGGGTAGTGATAGACCCTTACATCAAGAAACAACTTTCCTTCACCCAGACAATCCCAGGTGTCGGAGTATGATGAATATCATGTGTTTTGCAGTTTGACGAAATCCATAAAGCTGATGATGGTAGCATCAGAATCTATGGTGACCTCTACCCACAACACATTATAATACTGCATCTGTAACTAGGCAGGGACGTTGGGGTGAGTCATTTGAATGGAGTTAGCAAGGAACTTGACTGTTCAGCACAAGCAAATGGAGCACTGTAGAGCCTCCCTGTTGACACAACATTGGAAGTATTTGTGATGGCATACTTAAACAAAGGTACAATTAATCATATCTGTTGTTTTCCTCTTTAGTGAGGGGACATCTAACCACTCCATCCTTTAGAGGTTCATGGGATAGCTCTTTTGGTCAAGAACAAGGGCCTCCAAAGAAATGCTGCTCTGACTAGGAGGCAGACATGTTAGTCCATCTTTCCACTAAATGGTAATCAAGTTGTACAGCCATAACGAGAATCATTTGTGTTATTTCGAAGTGCATGATGAAACTGAGGCAGGTGAGCAATTTCAGCCATTACAGAAGCTTCCACAGAGAGCAGTGGCTCTTTGCTACGTATGATTGTAAAGGGGTATTGTCATCACCGTTCGCTATATTTCGCATCAGTGCTACTTCTGCAAGCCTAAGCCTCCCATATAGATCTTGAACTTCAACTCTAAGTTGTTTCTGTCTGTGAAGCCCGTAGCTCAGAGCCTCTCCCCTAAACCCTGCCTTTAGGGCATCCCAGACGTAAGCTTAAGAGGTCGAATTATGGTTGACTTCCAGAAATTGACGAAACCAATCATTCATATGATTTATGAAATTAGATTATTTTAAAAGTTTTCGGTCAAACGAGAAGCATCTACGTGAAGTAAAGTCATTATTGCAGCTAATCGGGATGTCTATCACTAATGGACCATGATCTGATGTGATTCTTGGGTAGACTTATATTCTGGCACCCGTTAATAATTCTGATGGCATAAAGAAGTAATGTAGTTGGACCAGTTTGTTGTGGGGGTGGGAATAAAACGTGAAGCCCGGATTTGATTTCTGCTATGTAGACCATGCGTCTTTCAGGCCATGATCCTCCACCAAATGCTGTAATGACTTAAAACTCTAGGTTTTCTACCTATATAGTATTTCCACCCCTTCTGAAGATCTTGGCCATCTAAGTGAATGTTAAGTTCAGCACACAGGATCAACGGGGTAGGCCAAGAAGCTAATTCCAGATGAAGACCCTCTAACACTGTGGCTTCGTCAAAGTTAGACCCATATATAGAGCAAATATGAATTCCTCCCTGCCCCATTCAATAACCACACAGCGGTAATGATCGTCAACCGATATTCTACCAGTGTTTTGTATCCTATTCTTGGCTAGGATGGCTACTCCACGATTTGTGGTGGACTGTTGTGTGCAAGCTAATAATGTATACCCCATCTCATTGAAGACCCTCCACTTGTCCCATGAAATATGAGTCTCTTGGAGACATACCAAGTCGGGTTGCATCACCCGCAGCTCAGCAGCTACCCTTTGCCGCTTCGCATAATTATTTAGCCTACATACATTAAATGAACATAAATGCAAATTACCATGTACCCTTTTATCCCCCATAAAAAACTGTTGTATCTCTCCAACTTATGGCCTTTTTTCCTGATCTAATATACTTCCATATCCTCATCTTCAATTTGCTGTGGATTGCATTTTCTTTTATACCCCCTCCCGCTCCCCCTTCTCCTGACCAACCTCCCCCCGCCCCCCTCCCTCTAACCATGATGCAGTCAGTGAACTGACCTCATCCCACCCCTCACCCCTCCTGTGTTAAGGCTTTAGGTCCAATGGTCCCGGTGATGGAAAGCTAACCTCTCCAGAGGCTCCCCCCTGTGTATCTGACATACTAAGAAAATATATGTACAAAATAAGTTCCTAATAACCTAACGTAGTATTGACTTTATACAATCAGCCTGAAAATATATGTGTCAAAAGTGTTCCTAATAGCCTAACATAATATTGACTTTATGCAACCAGCCTGAATCACAAGACTTTGGATCTCCAAGATATTTATAAGATCCATGCAATAATGTTCCCCCGCTCCAAAAAGGACAAGAAAAAGAGGAAGTGAGGAAAAAAAAGAAAAAAGAGACAGCTCTCCGTGATAGGATATCACATCTAAAAAAAACAAAAAATAACAAAAAACCTAATGTGTCTCTTCTCTACTCCTAATAATCCTAAACAATGGATTGCAAGTGTTCCTTGGCTTTGCTTTCCGGCGTGGCTTTCAGTGTGGCCGGATTAAGTAAAAATACTTGAGCCCCTTTACTCTGAAACGGAATGATGTGCTGTCTTGTTGCCATCACTTCTCTACTGTCTGATGGCAAAAATCCGGGCTTACAAAAAATTCTCATCCTTTCCCCTTTCTTTTTTTATTGGGCCGCGCTAGCTCATACACTGCTTGTCAGGCTAGGAAGTTATTAACCGATATCAAGATCGCTCTAGGTCTAGTAGTATCCTGTCCAGGTCTTGTTCGCTGTGTGAATGGGAATCTATGGGCTCTCTGTATTTCTTGATTCCAACCCCACTGTGATAGTTCCGGGAACACTTCCGAGAACATATTTATCACAAATGTTCTTATGTCTTGGCCTTCCATGCCTTCAGTGACACCCAAAATTCTTAGAATATTGCGCCGAAGGTGATTTTCAAGGTCTGAAAGTTTCCATAAAGTATCCTCTTTTGACGCCTGCACTAATTCCATCATCGTTTTTTGAGCTGTCAGTTCGTCTTCCAGTTTAGATATCCGTGTCCCTGCTTTCGTAACTCTCTCCGCAAACTCGGAGCAGGATTTTGCGATACGCCCTATTGAGTTCTGCAATTTACGGCATGCCCCTTGGGTCCTTTGGCTCTCTATACAAGTTTCTTCCATGTGGATGATGGTCTCATAAATCAAATTTAATGATCTCGCCTAAGGTTTCCCTGTCACTGCTTCAGTCAGTTCCTTAACCGTGGCTCCTTCATTAACCCCAGTCCTGGTTGAGAAAGATTGGTTATAGAAAGGGTATTGCTGGACGCACTGCGATTCTCAAAATAAAGTTCAACAGTCTGTGTGGTGCTCCGGGGTATCGCCCTCTGACTGAGAGCGTAATGAATACAAACTGAGGTAGGACTCCCCCAAAAAAACTGGGAAGTGTCCCCCGGGCTCCAGAATTGTCCTTATATGAAGGTTTCACCAATGTTTTCAAAAAGTAAATGCCAAATTTTTGTTTTGAAAATATGTTCGTATTTAATCCATCTTGTTGTATTCACAAGGATATATTCAACTTTTGCATGGTCACAAAATTTTGTTCTAACGGTTAGGAAGAGGGAGGAAGTAGCGCATTCACGCTGAATAACACGAGGATGGTGAACGCTTCGCACATAAGAACACACATCCCCAGAAGAAGGCATTCAGTATATGCCGAAATGCATTGGGATTGTTAGAGTGCATGATTTGAATTTGAAGGAGTGACCATGCAAAAGTTGAATATATCCTTGTGCCCAGGGGACACTTCCCAGTTTTTTGGGGGGAGTGCTACCTCAGTTTGAGAAAGAGTAGTCCCATACCAGAGCTTTGTCCCCTCCATCCGGGTTGGCGTTATCAATATGGCCCACGTTCTTTCGGACTGTTTGAGGGGTAGTTCTTCTATTGCTTGATTCACTACTCAATGATACCTTCATAGATCTCAGTTTGAGCTCTAAATCATCTTCATTTCCTGAAGAATCCGAGGGGTCAGAGAGGGAAAAAAAATAATCACCAGAATCAACTTCTTTAGTCAAAGCTTGCAGGGTATTGTCGCCGCCACCCGTCCAGTTCTTTATTTAATTCATCCATATTCTGTATGCTATCCTTCTGTGTGTCTTTGCACACAAAATTCCTCTTCCCCATGTTAAGTGAAGCAATTCCTTTTGTCTGCAGTATGGAGGTTTTGATTCAACACCCTTGTATCTCTGCTGATTAAAGTATTTGAATTACATAAGGTGGCATCTACTGGTTTATTTCCTTGCGTTGTTCATCATTGGCGTCATCACCACAACCTTCCTCCTGTAGAGCATTTGGGGTGAAGCTCATCCCTTTGCATATCTCCCCTGTTGACCCCTCCATGTTACCAGAAGTGTGTTGTTTTTTCCCTCTATTAGGTAAGAACAGAGCAGGTATACTGCGCTTACTACCATCGATATTGTTCACATCCACCCTTTTTTCTCGTCCTTTCTCAGCCGTCCCTCCAGCCTTCTCTGTGGTGTCATTCTTTGTATTTCGTTGCGACTGGCTAGCTCTTCCCGTAGGCGCTGTTTCAGTCGGAGTGCGTGCTCTACCTCGGGCTACCTTCGGGGGCAGTGCAGCTGAGCCTCTGGATCCGTTGGGCTTGGCTGCTCCGCCATCGCCGCCGCAGCCACCTCGTGTTGCAAGCAGAGGTGGGGAGAGACGCCAGCTGAGGTCAAGAAATCCCCATGCTGTGGCCTGAGTGATCATCGTCAGCAGCAGCATACCCATGGAGACCTCCGCTACGTCCTGTGGTTTTTCCCCAGGCAATCGAAGGGCAGGTTCACGGCATTGCTAGATTACTGCAAGGAGGAGAGAGTTTTCTGGGAGCGCTCAGTCTATCACCCGACATGCGGACGCCATCTTGCCAAGACTTACCAGAAAAAGGTCATATAACATTAGGTCACCAGCTAACAAAATAGGGTTGCCTCCTAAGATGAAATCCCACCTAAACGTGAGGTCACAAAAATGACAGTCCGCATTGTTTATGCTTGAGTTTGGCATAGGAATTCCAGCCAGCAATAAGAAATCATCAGAATGTACGTGGAATTCAAAGTATATGCTCAAAAGGTGACAGAGACAACAACTTATCCACATCCACATATGATGGATCACTAGGTATAGGTGGCAACATATTTGATGGTCGGGCACTGGTGGATGGGTATGCAATACCATGGAAAGAACTGGTGTATCCCACAAAAGGACTCAACAAAGCTCCACTCTAAGGTTCAGTCAGTAGAGGATTTATCTGAGATCTCAATGAGTGTCTGGTCAAATCAGCAGACAATGTGGTTAAATGGCACTGACTTCCTTCTCTGGCCTTCATTAAGTTCTGCATAGAATCCATTACAATGGCCCTGTCAAGGTGTGGGGAGAGAGGTAAACTCTGTTGTATTTTAAAGGTGGCAGATGTCCCACATACATAAGAGCCAGAGAAAGCACACACCAACAAATGCATTCCCCAGAAGCCTTGAATACCAGAAATACTGGAAGAATAGGGATATAACTACTGGCTTTGAGAACCCAAAACTGACAGAAAGTCAGAAAGCAAGAGAGAGAAAGTGCCACCTCAAAGAACACCAGTGTGAAATTTACAAAAATAAAAAGTAGTATAGATTATCTTGAATAGCCACCCTAAAGTTCTAAGGTAGATAACATGATTAAATAAGAAGTCATCTAGCTGAAATCCAGAGTAAAAAGCCACAAGTAACATGATATTTCAGCACAAATACTGGTAAGTTTCAGCAGGAAAGCGAGGTAGAATCTCCCCCAGCAACATATACAACTCCACCCCAGCCAAAGCAAAACCTAATCTAGGGACTTTGAACAAACTCTAAACAAAGGTGAATCAACTGCAATCAAAGGGACCAGGCTCAAAATACTTACTCAAAAATTGCCTAAACTTGTGGGGTTCCCAGAGGTCGCCCACGGTCTTGGCGTGGAAGGAGGGCATGGATTGGTGCATGTTTAGAGAGAAAACGGTGTATCTGGCTAGGGGTAGACCTAGGAAATGGAACAGAGTCTGGTCTCAGTGGAATGCCTATCGTGGGAATATATGTACTCCCCCGCAAGACTTACTACCTGATGATCCCTTATCCCCCTAAATGACGTTCCATGTACTGTTTAATACTATGAGTGCTGCACTGTTTCCCCACTGTCCCCCCTCTCGACGGATTATAAGTGTATGATTTTTCCTGAATATTTGGAGTAGCACTCTATACGGACACATGATCGATAGTACTGTATCTAATGCCTTGATTGTTGTTGTTGTATTTTATTTATCAATAAAAGTTAAAAAAAAAAAGCCATCTTCCTACACCAGTGCCCCCACCAGCAACCACCAGCTCAAAATAAGCACTTATTAAAACCATGAGGCTGATAACATATATATAGATGCTAGCTAGGAAATAGACTCGAGTATTAGGGGCTGTATGTATGGCATAAAATGCTTTTGGTTTTTCTAATATGCCTTTTATTTTATATAATGGCGGTTGAGATTACCAATATTAATAATAATTGCCACCATTCTAATACAAAAGGTTCATGTGCTGATTGTACATATTAAATAACATTTTATTGTAAAAGGTCTAAACATAGCCACAAAATTCCCAACTGAAATCTCCAGTCTAAAAACTCCCAACGGAAATCAACAATCACAGTCATGACAATCCTCATCACAACCACAAAACCAAAATGGGTAGTGGAGAGGTAGTCCTCAAAATGAGCAATGGAGGGGGATACGTCCTCCCCTAGAAATGTATATGAAACGTAAAGATCCACCCTCAGATAGACGTAAAATCATGTACTCACAGATTTCGTGGGTTTCCTACAGTGGTGGGAAGCACACAGTGTTTGTTCAAATATCACTCACACACCAAAAGGGCCCTTGATGTCATGCTTCATCTTGGGGGTCTTCCCGCCCCGCTGCGGGACGGGGTGTGCTACAACCTACGACTACGTGGGAGTACTGATTTGAGAAAACTATACCACTGCAGCAGCAGAAAGGCAGTAACAGGCAGTAAAAGGAGGAAGCAATTGCCCATGCAGTCCTATGTCAACAGCTCCAAAGGGATGGGAGATGGGAGTAGTGAATGAAACTAGGACCGTAATCAGTGGAACCAGCACCATAAATAAAAAGGGTCTCTTTAGAGGTAAGATGTGTGGCACGCCATCCTCTTACAACATCCAGTTAAGTCAGCCTCTAAAAGTCTTCCTTTGAACCCTTTTGTCTTGGAAGAGACTGACAGCTCTGCTTTGGGATAAATAGGTCAGGAACCCTGAGGAAGCTGGACTCATATCTCATACCAATGTCCTTTAGAATTGAATTTGATCCTGAAACTAACATACTGGTTTATGAGCCATCTCTCACTTCAGGGCAATCGCTGGTAGGCTGAGGAAGATGCGCATCATCTCCAAGAATAGTCTAAGTGTGAAGGAATCATTCAGACTCCTCAGAAAAAGAAAATAAGTTTCCAAGCCTACAATGCCTCCCGTATTCAGGTGTTAAAACATAATAACACTTTATATTATTAATTATATTAAGTGGAGAGGCTTAAGCAAATGATTACATTGAAGAGACTATCAGTCGTTCTGTCAATTCTAGCTTTAGATTTCTTGGAGGCATCCCTGACCTCAGGTAACAGAAAGGAGGACTCTTAAAAACATTCACTACTTCCAAACAATTTATACAACAGAACAGGAAGCAGGAGTGGAGAAGTGTGGCTCACTGCTTAGAGCGGCAGTACCTGGTGTAGAGGCCTGGCCCGGGACCAGGGTTCAAATCCCGCCTCGGCTGATCTCGGGTGATCTCGGCGGTTCTTGGGCTCATAATTCCTCGGACCTGATTTCTCGCCTCGGTGCCTACTCTGAGCACGAGTCCCACGCTGCAACTCTGGGCAATAGCTTGCTTAGTCTCCACAACGGCCCCCTACAGCGCTGAGGATGCCTGGTTGCACCCCGGGGATGCCCAGGAGTGGACATTTCACGGGGAAAAGCCAGGATGGGTTCTCTAGCGGTATGAGTACAGCGCCAGGACACTCCTGAGTATCAGTGCGCTTTATAAATACGCCTACATATAAATACGCCTACAAGCTCTAGCAGATCAAGGGGATAAGATATCTGAAAGGGATGAAGATGCGTTGTTTCTGATATGCGACATTGTCAATGACTAAAGAATGATAATCATTGGAATCCAATTCACACACAAACTTGTTGGAGCTGCAATGTTCCTGCCTATAGATGCTATTTAGTCCGAGTTAAAGTGTTACTTTCACCTGTGATTCTGACATGTCTGCATTACTTGAACGAAACAATAGTAGTACTTTTGGTTGGGAGTTCTGCACTAAACAGCAGTCCCTAAAAAGAAGACATCATATGTGGTGTGATGCTCAGACTCACGAAGAAAGAAGCAAAACAAGAACATTCTATTTCTCTTCAACAAGTGTATAAAGAAAATGTTACGTTCAATAAATCTCTTTCAGTTCGATACTCTACCAGGGGCCTAACACAGGCCCCTGCAGCCCCGCGGTGCGGGGGGGCCCTCACCCTCCAGGGGGCCCTGTCAGCACCGCACTTCTGCTGGGTAGCTCTATATTGAGTCCGGAGGGGGCCCCTCCACGTACCCTGCAGGGGGGCCCCCTCAAGGTTCGTTACGCCTAACTCTACCTAGCCAAGATTCCTCACCTCTAGAATATTCCACAGACGCCAGACTGGATCCAGAATTTTTCACAGCAGTGCTCCCACGTGCCGCTATTTGGACCCATACAGCTCTGCGTATACTTTATTTTGCCTCGCAAGTGCTAGAGCAGAGAGGATATAAGCACAACCTCTGAAAGCATGAGTTTCTTACTCAACACTTTTTGTGCCCTCAGATGCGGAGCACAAAACAGTTTACGATACAACTGTGAAGATCTCTAATGTGGTACTTTTTTGGGATGTTAAAAAGAGTCCAGTAGACCAAACCGAGAGGTGGACGGGTGGTTCGGAAACCATGTTTTGATGTACCAGAAACACCATAACCAAAGGTAAATAACTTTTTATTCCAATAGATTCTTCTAACCTCAGATTCCTCACCTGTAGAATAGTTACCAAAGCACTGCATCACCCCCGGTGGAGGGCCTGGGGAATGGACTCCAACCAGATAGGCTTGCAGGATAGAACAGGTGAACTGTCCTTCCCATCAAAACTAGGTCAAGGTGCTTTGTTAACATATGCACCAACACCTGCATCATGCCCTGACAGATGTCCAGAAAAAGCACTATGCAAGGCAACACAGGGGGGGTAGTCGTGGCTCGGGTGAATTAAGCCCTCAGTCCTTCTGGGGGCTGATTTCCGGGCTGGTGGGTAGCAGGTCTTTATGCAGAGGACTATCCACCATAACAAAGTCCTTTTCTGTACTGCTTTACCTTACTTGTTGTCCACCCAATGTTGCTTGGTGCACTACAAGTAAAAGCCTAAACCTCTTCTGAAGTCCGAGCAATGGAGTCCCTCCTCCTCTTTCAAGTAGTGAGGCAAACTAAACAACACTGGGTTGGTGATGCATTCTCCAATGTGAAACAGTCACGACATTTGGCAGAAAAAGCCACACTAGTCCTGAAGATCAAACACAGTCAATTGCCACTGCTCAATCTCCACAGATGGAGGTGTTGATTTTACAGGTTCAAGTACAGAATTCTGCCCAACTGCTGCAACAGAAGATCCTGCTGCAGTGGTAGCCTGATAGGAGAACAAATGCTCAAGCCCAGAAGTTTTGGGTACTAACCTCCACTGGCTCAATCAGGAGCCACTGGGGTGACTTGAGACAAGTCACTCCTGCTCTTCTTCAGAACTCAGGGCAAAAGAGGCAGTGGCAGAAAGGCGTACAGGATTCACGTGCTCCACCCTAGCCAGAATGCATCTCCTGGAGAGAGCATCTTGGGAACTCCAACACGCAGAAAGTCTTGAAACTGCACGTTCTTGATGGTGGTGTAAAGATCCTCCCCAGTGATGGAAAATGCTCTGTGCCGTCCCAGAATGTAACTGCCATTTGTGACCCACCAGTCATTGCCGGCTGAGCTTGTCAGATCTAGCCTTTATAAAGCACACCAGGTAGTTCATGATCAGGGAAATGCCCTGACATTTCGTCCCACTCCAGAGGCACAATAATGTTTGGTACAGGACTCAGGAACCCATACCACCCTGTTTGTTGCAGTACCACATGGTGATGGTGGATGACATTCAACAGGTTTCCTGGGCCCACGAAGACTTCAGGTCCTATTGCAGAGCTTCCATATGTCACCTGGCGAAGGGGACAAGCAGGATACATGAGGCCAACAGTCCAAGAAGACTAAGCGCCTCTCTGACTGAGATCCAGGGCTGTGGCTAAAAAATCTGTATCATAGCCCAAATGTCCTAGACTCATGGCAGAGCAGAGGAATGGCCCTGAAAAGCAATGTGTCCAGAATGGCTCCAATAAAAGGGAGCCTCGGCAAAGGAGTCAGGTGTGACTTTGGCTGGTTGATTGAGATCCTCAACGATGTGAGGAGGGTTGCTGTCATCTGGAGGTGGTCTTAAGCGGACTGTGGTGAACCCTCCCTCAGAAGCTAGTCATCAAGGAAGAGGAAAACTGTTGTCTCCAGCCTGCGAAGGTGTGCAGAAACTACTGCCATGACTTTCATAAACAACTGTGGGGCGGTGGTAAGGCCGAAGGGCAGCATGGCATACTAAAAATCTTATTGGCTGATCTTCATCCACAGACAACATCTGTGGGGCTGCACAATAGGCATACAAAAATACGCAGATTGTAGGTCTAAAGCAATATTCAGTAGCTTAGAGGAGGAGCTTCGCGGGCATCCATGATGGTCGCGTGAGCGCAGAGCTCCCGAGACCCGCGCCGCCCTTCGCAAATATCCTGCTAATATCCTGCTTCTGAAGATGGGCTTTTGAAGGCGATCCTTGGCTGACCCTAATATTCCTTTCAAAATTGAAATCGGACGTCGGGAGCCACTTTTACATCGGCTCGTGCTTTTACGGTCTGACCCGAGACGGGGCCGGGGGCTCTGCTGATCTTCAGACCGGGGAGTAGTTGAACAACAACGGCCAGAGGGGTCTTTCCCCAGGCGGCCTCACATCAACTTTCAATTTCACTTTCCTACTCCGGGCTCTGATTGACTGGCATTCTTTTTGATCTACTCCGGATCTGGCTGACTTCGCTCTACTGCTGTGTGCCTTCTTCCTTGAGGGTCTGGCCTCCAACCCTATTGGCATTTTCTCTCCTTTGGCCCCATTTCGTGTACTTTTAGCCTCATCGTGATCGGCCATTTTCACCAGGTCTCGAGGGCCCCTCCGGGGCTCTGTCTTCAAGATGGCCACCAAACCGGACACTGAGAAGCGCAAGACAAAAACGCCTCTCCGTGGGGGACTAACTCAATCTAACGTGATAGATCACTACACCCATCCTAAGGGATCCCCCAGTGGCACTGGCCGTACTGAAGACCCCACGGTGGACCTTGCTGCGCCCACAGAGGTATCGCTTCAAGACGTCATGAGTGCCATCTCCAGTATGAAGGCCTCCATGGGACAGCAGTACGAGGCCCTCACCTCTAAGATCGATACGGTGGCTGTCTATGTCACGCTGATTAGAGCGGACCTGGCAAAGACCAATGAAAGGGTCAAGGCGTTGGATCTGAAGACCTCCAGCCTGACGACTGATGTCACGGAGGTACAGACTGAGATCGGCAACTTGCGTTCGTCACAGGACTTGGTGGCCCGTCGGCTTGAGGAGTTTGAAAATAGGGCCCGGCGTAATAATGTACGCATTATAGGTGTTCCAGAAACTCCCGAAGACGCCGCCACCGACACCTTGGTGGAAGACCTGGTCCTGAATCACCTCGCCCCCGCCGGTCTCAGTAAATTCTTCGCTGTTGAACGGGCATACCGATTTCCGGGTGGTAAGCCGAAACCGGGTGCCCCCCCGAGACCCATTATTGCCACACTCTTCCATTTTCGGGACAGAGACGCTATCCTTCGGGCTTCCCGTGAGAGCGGCCCTGTGAAATTCGACAACACCACTGTGCACTTCTATCCCGATTTTACTTCACTGGTTCAGCGGCAGAGAATGGTGTTTCGGGGAGTGAAGCGAAGACTGCGCGATTTGGACCTTAAATACGCCATGTTGTTTCCAGCCAGACTACGAATCGAATTTGAGGAACAAACGTTTTTCTTTGATCGTCCGGACAATGTCAGTGACTGGCTTGATTCCCTGCCAAAAAGAGGTGATCGATCTGAGCACCCCGGTCGGGCCGACGGTGGCTCGCCGGAGCAAGAGTGACACTATGGTTCCCGACTTCTGAACTTTCCGCCTATTTGTCAGCTGAGTTTGAATAATTGTTCTTTTGTTCTATTCTGGATCGGCCCGAGGGTGGCGGGGGTGTAAGGGGTCTCTTCCTCCTCCTGGGTTTCTTTGTGTAGATTAGTTTAATGATTGGGCGACAGGCACACTGCAAGTTGGGGTGGCTTCTGAGTCGTACGCAGGGGCGCAGGGTGGGGGGCGTTGTAACGGGTTCAAGTTGGGGGGTGGTGGGGGGGTGTTCGTATGTTTCCTTTTTTGTTCACAAGGCACTGTATTGTTTTTCTTCCATTCCAATCATTGGGTCCTGTGAGGGGTGTGCTCCGTCTCTTCTACGGGGATGGGGGGTAGTGAGTTGAGACTGCTGTCCTGGAATGTCAATGGTTTGGGAGACAGGATAAAACGTGGGGTTGTGCTGCAGTTTCTTAGACACCATTCCCCCGATATTGTTCTTTTGCAAGAAACGCATTTAATTGGTAACGCATGCCAAGCTGTGAATAGACGTGGATACCGACTGGTCGCTCACTCTGGATTCACTTCCGGCTCCAGAGGAGTGGGTATTCTCATTCGGTCCTCCCTCCCCTTTGAAATTGATGATGTAATACTCGATGACAGGGGGCGCTATGCTGTGCTCACCGGTAGATGGGAGGGCAAGGTGCTTTCCATACTCACACTGTACGTCCCTCCGGGCCTGCAGGCGTCTACTTTTTCTGACCTTGGGCGGCTCCTATTGGGTCTTCCATAGGGTCTTCTGATCCTGGGTGGTGATTTCAACTCCGTGGTCTCCGGCACTTAGGATCGCCACCCCCCTAGGGATTTGGCTAAATCTCAATTGTGGCTGGCCGACCTGCTGGACACTTTTGGCCTTATAGATAGTTGGAGGTTGATGCACCCTGCACAGCTACAATATACCTTTCACTCGGGGGCCCATGGTAGTCTTTCCAGGTTAGATTATTTCTTAATGCCAGCAGCGCAATTATCCTCTATCAAAGAGATTCGTCAGCTCCCGAGGGGCATTTCTGATCACTCCCCCCTGTGGCTTTGTGTCGAGGCTGGGGCGGGGGGCGAGGGTAGAGTGGCTCCTATAAACCCCTGGTGTCTTCGCAATCCTAAAACCCGCTCTGCACTGCTGAAATCCATTGACCATTACTTCGATGAAAATGTGGGGTCTGTTTCTTCCTCTGTCTCACTGTGGGAGGCCTTCAAGACTGTTATTCGTGGACATTCACTGTCTTTGATTGCTGCTTCCAAGAAGGCTAAATGTGAGGAACTTGTACGCATCGAAACTGAAATAACTGTGCTTGAAAATGCTCTTGAAGTTGCTGTTACTCGTTCTAAATTGCATTCCCTCAGTTTGAAACAGGCTGAATATAGGGCCTTGTGACTGACGCGGCGAAAGCGATGAATAGAGAGCAACAGGGTAGGATGTATGACTTGGGCGACAAGGCCGGTAAACTGATTGCGTGGCTGGACAAGAAAGAGAGAGTGAATCGTGTCGTCCCTGTGATTGAAAGGCCTGATGGTGTGTGTGTTACTGACCCAGCTGGTATTGTCGAGTGCTTTGCTGACCATTTCCAAACCGTATACGCCTCGGTCAGTGATAGGGATGAGGAGGATTCCCAATTGTTGTTGCGAGACATAGCATTGCCTCGCCTCTCTGATGATGATAGAGCCCTATTGGATGCGTCTTTTACTATAGATGAAGTCGCTGTTGCCATACGTTCCCTTCGCTCCGGCAAGGCACTGGGTCCTAATGGTTTGTCTATTGAACTATATAAGCTACAACCCGACAAAATGGCGCCCTATTTAAGGAATATGTTCCTTGAGGCTTTCGAATCAGGTATTCTCCCCGTTGATCAGCGACTAGCTACCATCGTTGTAATTCACAAGGAGGGTAAGCCGCGCGATCGCTGCGCCTCGTATCGGCCTATTTCACTACTTAATGCCGAACCTAAGATACTGGCGAAATTGCTAGCCAATCGGTTGATTACGGTAATTAGCGACTTGATCCATCCGGATCAATCCGGCTTCATTCCACACCGGAATACCGCCCTTAATCTTCGGAGACTTCACGGAGTTCTCGCGAGAGCTGGGACTCTAACTGAGCCGGCCATTTTGGCCTCCTTGGACGCCACTATGGCTTTTGACACTATAGAATGGCCTTATCTTTGGGCGGCTCTCTCCAAATTTGGGTTTGGTCCGACATTCATCGCCTGGGTGAAGCTTCTTTATGAAAAGCCCCTCGCCCAGGTGGTTGTTAACGGTAAGGTCTCCGGTGTCTTTACACTTGGGCGTGGCACCCGGCAGGGTTGCCCGCTGTCCCCGTTGCTTTTTGCCCTTGCTTTGGAGCCGCTGGCGGAATGGCTCCGTTGGGAGCCTTCATGAAAGGCATTAGGTTGACTCCCGACTTTGAGGACCGAATCTCGATATACGCAGATGACATCCTTTTATATCTTACATCCCCCCAGAAATCCCTTAATGTGCTTTTTGATGTTCTGACCTCCTTCGGGACGAACTCGGGCCTCATTATTAATTGGACTAAATCATGTGTCTATGTTCTGTCCGGTGAGCTTCCCCCACTGCCTCGTAGATTCCCGATTCAAATTGCTGATACTGGCTTTAAATATTTGGGGATTTATGTTTCCTTGGATCCCGCAGTTCGCTATGAACGCAATTTACTACCCCCTCTTCACCGGCTCAAGCTTGACGCTGCACGATGGCGGCAGTTGCCTCTGTCGCCACTGGGTCGCGCGGCCCTTTTCAAAATGATGTCGCTGCCCAGATTTTTATATGCACTCCAAAACTTTTTTGACCCCATTCCATCCGGTTATTTTCGTGAAGTGGAGCACCTGCAGAGGCGGCTGATCTGGGACGGGCGTGCGCGAAACGCTCTGTCTAAGCTCACGCGTCCGTGGTATGATGGGGGCATCGCCCTCCCAGATATCAAGCGCTACTATTGGGCTTCTCAATTAAGTGCTATTAACCACGCAACTTACGCTCCTGGTCCTACCCCGGCCTTTGCCATGGACAAGCACCTCTTGCCCGGTGGGAATTTTAATAGAGCGCTATATTCCAAGGGGCTTCATAGGACGTTGACCGGGCCCACGAAAATCGCTGTAAGAGTGTGGCACGATGCGACCGCGGCCTTGGGATGGTGTGATAGGTTGACGTGTGCGACTCCATTGTATGCTTCTGAGGGTCTGGGCAATCTGTGGCGGACGAAAGGCTTTGATAAATGGGACATGATTGGTCTAAGTAAGGTAGGTGACCTCTGGACTTAAGGCAGTGTGAAGTACTTCGAGGTGCTCAAGACGGAATATGAGCTTGGAGACAGGGAATTCTTTAGATATGCTCAGGTACGTCATGCTCTGCTGTCAGTTTTTGCTGTGGGAACGGCTATTCCCGAATCCTCGCCTCTCGAGGACCGTATCCTGGACGGCCACGTCCCTGATAGTACAATTTCACTGATTTATAAAAAACTGATCAACACCAGAATTGACTTGCTTGCGCACCTCAGGGCTTTATGGATTGCTGACGGATTGGAACTGGACGACGAGGATTGGCAGTCCGCTTTGTCCTCGCCTAAAGAGGTTGCCATACCCGCCCGCCTTCGGTTTGTCCAACTTAAGATCCTTCACCGTGTGTATGTCACTGGTCCGAGTCTGGTTCGAATGGGTTATTCGTCGGGTGGGCTATGTAAGCGTGGCTGCGGCGTGATTGGCACCTTCCTTCACATTTTGTGGGAATGTCCCGAAGTGGCAGGTTTCTGGTCCCGAGTGCATGCGATTATGGAAAATGTCACGGGGGTTCCGCTTCTACCTGAAGCCCGGCGCTGCCTCTTGAATGTATGGGAACCTAACGATTATAATGCTTCTCAGATCTGCTGGGCGAACCTTGGCAACATGGTTGCTAAGAGGGATATTGCACAGCTATGGGGTTCCCACAGACCGCCTACGGTACCGGCGTGGAAGGAGAACATGGACTGGAGCATGTTTAGGCAAAAAACAGTATACTTGTCCCGGGGCAGGCTCAAAAAGTGGAACATAATTTGGTCACAGTGGAATGCTTACCGTGGAAATATATGTACTCCTCCACATGACTCTACTCCCGATGTCTCCTTGTCCCCCTAATTGGCATTCCCAGTGATTTGTATTGACTGTATATATTGCACTGTTTCCTCGCTGCCCCCCCCTCCCCGCTATGGCTTTTCGCTATACTGTACGTTTTGAACTGTTCGGAGCTGCTCCCGCACGGACTCAAGATTACCATCACTGTATTTTTGCCTTGTGTTTTTGTTTTTTATTGTTTGTTTTTAACTTCAATAAAAATAAAAAAAAAACAAAAAAAACATTCAGTAGCTTAGATCCAGAGCAGACAGAACCTGGACCAAAGTGAGCATTTTGAATTTTTCTTCCAGAGGACAGCATTCAGATTGCGAAGATCTAAAATAGGATGAAGGCCTCTGTCCATATTCGTCAACAGGAAACCCAACCCAACCCAAACAAATTCTCCCAGCGTGTTTCACACTATTGCAAACACTCTGAATAGTCATGCAGTGGCTACCACCCTCTACCAAAAGGGAGATCATACAGGGATTAATTAACTCCTGACTTGACTACAGCAGCTCCTTATTCTTGGTCCTCAATATGTTTTAAATCGCTTACACATCATTCGGAATGCTGCAGCAGGTTCACTTTACAAGATCCCCAAACACCATTCAGCAGCCCCAGTGTTGGCGTAGTTCCATCGGCTTCCAATAAAATAGAGAATACATTTCAAGGTTCTACGTATGGACCATGGAGCGATGCAAATAAAGACCCCCTTCCTGATTTAAATACCACTTTTCCCTTCCATGCCCAAGCGATCACTACCTTCTGAGAACTCCTTTCTGTTGACCGTTCCTAAAGTCAAAAAGGCTAGGTATGGTGCCCATTCCTTTGCCTTTCTTACCGCTAAATTGTGAAAATGCCCTCCCTGCAATCTTAGACTGGCCCAGTCAGAAATCTCTTTTAGGAAACGTCTAAAGATTCACCTATTCTAATTCTGACAGGGCTGGCCAAGGCCTTGCAGGTGTGTCTGTCTCAGCGCTCGGAGGCCTTTCAGGGTAGCTGTGCGCTATATAAAACATCTTGAATGGAATAGAAATAACGGGAGTAGCAACCCACACCTACTTACAAGGCTGGCACCATCAGGATGGCCTCTATGGCCAATAGAGCCTGCACCTTTGGCAGCAAGAAAGATAGGTAGGTGCTCCTCCGAAAGCCACTCTGATGTGGGAAGAAGCTGAGGTGAGTCGGAAAGGAATTGTAGGGCATAACCCTGCTGGACAATTGTGAGTACCCTTCTGCCGGATGTCATGGCTCACCACCCTGGGAGAAAATGTCTGATGCTGCCTCCCACAGGGAAGTTTTGAGATGCTAATGGCAAGTTAAAGCAGCTTGGAGAGTGATGCCACATGGACCGGGAGCTAAGTGGAAGGGTGACCCTGGTGTCCTGCATGATATCTGCCTGATTCCTGTTGTTGGCCCCAAAAGGACTGAGTGATGGTGACGGTTGGTGAGGCCTATACGCCAGACCACTGGGTCAGAACTGCTGAGGAAACAAACGTTCAGGGGTCGACAGGCCCAAGGAATGCGCTGTGGCTCTGCTTTCTTTAAGGTGCTCTAGGGTAGAATTAGCATATTCACCAAAAAAGGTGAGACCTATCAAAAGGCATATCTACTAGACACACCTGCATGTTCCTAGAAAAGCCAGAGGAAAGCATCCATGTGTGGCGACGTTCTCACTGCACGTCCCAATGACTAAACAGTATCCAGGTCAGACTGGATGACATACTTTGTAGAATCTTGACCGTCCTAAATTGTTGAAACAAGGAGGCTTGAAATCCCTCTGGGGCCGCACGCAAGATTTTACTAGCCATGTCTCAAAGGACATATGTATTAATGGCCTAATGACAGGCAGTGAAGAGCACTATTGAAGAGATATACTAATTTCATAATCCCTGCCTTTAAGCTATCCAATCTTAGATGATCAGATGCAAGCTCAAATTGAATGTAGAAAAAAAACCTGAGATCCTGATCTGTGGCTCTGATTCTCTTTGGAATGACTAATTGCAGTCTGTGAGAGTAGGTGCCTTTCCTGTCACTGTTAACGTAGTGAAAAATGTAGGTTTCAAGCTTGCCAAAGACTTTCTCTTGACGTACTGGTTAATTTGGTACTATCTTCACATTCCCATCAATTGAAACTTTTAAGGAAATTCTCAGAGTTATTCTGCTTGAATATCATACCATGGTAGTGGCAGCCTCCATTTTTTCCAGGTTTCACTATGCCAGTGCTTGTCATTTTAGTTTGCTTTTAAAACTTTTCTCTAGACTACAACTGATCCAGATCCCAGCCATAAGGCTAGCTACAGATTGCGTAAGATTTAACTACTATTCTCCACTCTGCGTGTAATTGGGTAATTAATCTGGGAGCTGTGCTTTCCCCTTGTTCTCTGTCTCATCATTTTCAATATCTAGAGCCTCCCAGGCTTTCACCAGGTCCTTCCACCGATCTGCTATAGGCTTTTTTCATATTCCCATCTCGTCCTCCCTGAGGAGCGCCCTCGTCTCTGCATCTGCCCAATTTGTGGGGTCTCTCTTCCAGCTTTCTATCCGTGGCCCTCTATCAGCCTTCCATGCCATCGCAAATCGTCTCTTCGCAAGGGCTAGGGCCAGAATGACAAATCTGTTTACTACCTTCCGTTTTGGCGGGCGGGGAACAACTAACTTAAGGTACGGTCAAGGGTATATTTGTTGTTTATACCTTTATTTCGGTAACAATGTACCATAAAAGACAATCGTATAAAACACTACATTTAAATGATTTGTACAATGAAATATAAAATGCATAAAAATAGTACTGGAAAGGAGTTCACGAATAGTAAAAGCAGATCCATACTCAGTCTATGTTTTGAGGCATTTCCTTCTGATGGTCCAAAGAGCGCCCAGGTACTTGGCCATTGTAAAAACAACATGATCTGACAAGTCGGTTTTTAAGACTCTATAAGCGTGCAGACACTTCTTAAATCCCAGATTTCTGCATAGAGGCAGAATCCAGTGTCTACGGATCCCATGGTAAGCTGGACAAAAAAGGAGGATATGGAGCTCACTTTCATCCGAGTTACTACAGACAGGACACATACTACTAGAATCGTCGCTCCATTTGGTTGTAAAAGTTTTGATGGGAAGGGAGCCATGTCTCCACTGGAGGTATAATTTTCTCAGTTCATTAGGATAAATTTTGTCTAGAGTAGGTTCCATGATGTAGTTCACTTTATGGGAGAAAAAGGACGCTGTCAGAGACCCAGGATGCAAGGGTATATATACTTCTGTTACAAATGGGGGTGGGGTCGCACACTACTCACACACCGGCGGTGTCGCCCCTAAGGACTCTGGTCAATGTAGTAACGTGTTTGCGATGCATCATCTTTCGATCTTCTGCTATCCTCGCTGTCTTCGCCATCCCTGGACACGTGTTTCGGGGTATCACCCCTCGTCAGCAGGGATAGGCCATGTTCTGGGGTTGCCGATGGCTGCCAATATCTGCCAGGTATAGTACCACTCCGGCGCGTAGGTGCGGGATCCCAGGCTCGTCAGCCCGCTGCTCAAGGGAGTTTTAAAGTTACAAATGGGGTGGGGTCGCACACTACTCACACACCGGCGGTGTCGCCCCTAAGGACTCTGGTCAATGTAGTAACGTGTTCGCGATGCATCATCTTTCGATCTTCTTCTATCTTCGCTGTCTTCGTCATCCCTGGACACGTGTTTCGGAGTATCACCCCTCGTCAGCAGGGATAGGCCATGTTCTGGGGTTGCCGATGGCTGCCAATATCTGCCAGGTATAGTACCACTCCGGCGCGTAGGTGTTATGAATGATAAACGGGGAGAATGGAAATAACCATTGTATTCCCTTAAAACAAATCTACACAATGGTGATTTTAAACCAAGAAGACTGGCCTGGTAACCGTAAAACGTCCGAAACACCAAACAGGTGCCCTTTAACTGTGCCAAAGCAAGGTGTTGCTGGGCTTGGGACAGCACAAAAAGCAATACTTGGGATAACCTGGCATAAAGTGGATCAATCAGTAGAGTCCCATATCAAACCTCAAACTAGTCTCAATGGCAGGTGTATGCTGATTTTATCGAGGGACACCTGGCGGCCTCGGGAAGGAGGTGGAAGACAATTAGCTGTCACCACTAAATCTCCACACATGGACATGAAGATTGCACAGGCATGGTGCAGGACAATGTCCTGCTGCTGTGAAAGCAAATCTTCCTGAAATGGCAGCATGGTCGGAGAACATATGCTTATTCCCAGGAGTTCTGAACTCCACACTATCCTTGCCCAATCTGGTGTCACTAGGATGACTTGGTCTAGTGGTTCCTGATCTTTTTCAGAACTGGCATAGGAGAGGTATCGGAGAAAAGGCATACAGTAGTCCTGAGTTCCATTCTAGGCGGAATGTGTCCCTGAGGGAGAGATGTCTTGGAAACTCCAATCTGCAAAAGTGTGCTGATATTGCGCGTTTCTGGCATTTACGAATAGATCACGTCAAGTTCTCCCCATTCATGGAAAATACCTTGCGCAAACTAAAAAAAAAAAAAAAAAATACCTTGCGCAAACTTCAGGTTTAAATGTCATTCGTGAGCCTCTAGGCATCAGTGGCTGAGTTTGTTAACCCTGGCATTTAGAGATCCAGCTGGATGGTGCACCACCAGGAATATCCCCAGGTATTCCAGCCACTTGCAGAGACATGGTGCCTCCTGGCACAGGGTCCACAACCACACCCCACTCTGTTTGTTGCAATGCCACGTGGCAGAGGTGTTGGCTGAGAGAACCTGCACCAGCCTCCCGTTAATGGATGGTGGGAAGGCCTTTAATTCAAAGCGGATGACCTGTAGCTCCAAAAGGTTGGAAAGGAGCCGGATCTTCATCAGAGACCAGATACCTCTTTTCTTTAACTCTCCAAAGTGACTGCCCCAACACATAAGCAATGCATCGGTCACCACTGTTAGCTCTTGGTGGGGTAGGGAGATGAGTCTGCTTCTGACACATTCACCGTCCAATAACAACCACAGCCGCACTTTTGCAGTCTCCTCCAGAACCAACCTAGAGTCCCTATGGACCAAATCCATTTTAGGTAGACCCTAACTCCATCTTAGGAAATGGAGGTCGCCATCAGCTCTATCTTAGAAACTGCCATCTTTCGTGCTTTATGCACAATCATTGTCATGTCTGCCAATTGATGCATCTTTCTAAGAACTGTCAAAAGTGTCAAGTTGTTTGAATAATGCCACAGATGTAACACCTGATGCAACATTAGTTTGGAACAAGTGCCTACTTTTCACTATTTCAAGGTCAAATAAGTACAAACACAAATATAATAAAGTCTGAATTGATGTCCTTTTATCTTAAATGTTCGTAAGTAAACGTCTGGCACATACACCTTGATGCACATAATCTATGTCAGACATTTCTAAACTTATGTCAGAAATTCCAATTTCTGATAAGATTTAGTATATATGAACTGCCACTTGACCACTTGTCAGGAGAGGTCCTTCGCCCAGATTATCGTGCAAGATTCTGCCAGAGATGGTCTCACCTACTGTCAATGCACTTCGCAGATGCTACATCTCACCCGAAGCCGATAACGCTGAGTCCCGAGGAAAGTCCGCTACCGAAGAGTTTGTTTTCCCTTCGCAGGGAAAACTGTCTTCATGCCCCTGCTGATAAAGAAAGTCTTTACTGTTAACAAACTCCCTAAGAAACTCTAGACTGCAAGTTGATCTGCCTTCCATGCTCTCTGAGTGTAGCTCATAGAAGCATGTATTAGGATATTCCTTTTTATATTACACTTTAAGCATGTTAGAAATGTTAATTTTATTCTCATTATGTAGAACATGCCTTCTGTTTATTTTTATAATATTCTATGTAGTTGCTTTAGATGTACTGAGAAACAGGTTGTTCCTGCAGTAATAAATACTTTTGCTTTAAAGTGTTCATTATTCTTACTACAGTGTGTGTGTGACCTTGTGAATAACAAAATAGGCCCGTTACTGTTACCATGATGCCCCTGATCCTTTCATAGGGACTGTTAGTAACCCAAAAGCAATAACACTCTTTCAACAATGTATTGCGTAGTGTCCTACAATAATCGGCCTTTCACATCATCGTTAATGTATTGAACCAAGTTCACCCGTGTCACTCATAGGTGGGAAAGCAAATCTTGTAAAACTACCCAAAAGTCAAATTTTAAGCACCTGTAATGCCCAATGTGGGGCTTATATCTTATGGTTATACTGTGAGTCATTTCTTTTACTATTAACACACATGTGAACCTTTATTATGTCCTTAGGGAGACGTCCGTCCGTAATCATGGTTACCTCTTACTGGGGATAACGGAGCACTTATATCCATAGGTTTGTCAAATTTTATTCATAGAAGGTTATGTACCCCTCTGTGGGTGTTCTAATTCCTTGATTCTAACTTTCAACTGAATCCATTCATTATGGTGGCACCTATTGTTATAGGCGGCAATTACGTGGAAGCAATTACTCAGCATCTCAAAGGTCAAGGTGCCCCTGATGAGGGGGGAAGTTACTTTTGTAATAGCTGCACATGCGGTGTATGCCTCTGAGAGTTTTTACTCATGGGTGGAGTTTGAGTCTATCTATGCTGCCTCAGGGCAGTTAAGTGCCTGTACAGTGGTAGACCCGCCTGTACACTCTAGGGTATACCAAGATTTAGAACCCCTTGAACTTATCAGGAACAACAGAATTGGTTTGCTGATCAACTGCCACATGCACAGAACTCTCCCTTTAGGGGCACAGTGCCATGAAATAGCTATGTGGCCAGTTCCTCGCCCAACAACCTAACAAATGCTGAGGTATTGAATTAGTCGCCTTATATAGGAGACTCGTTCAGTTTGTATAAAGTACTTTAAGCTTCAGAGCTGCTGTCACAGTGGCACCTGCCGCTCATACACAAGCACAAACTATTATTCAACAGACTATTAACACTATGATGGGAGAAGCGCTCACAAAGAGTGATGAAATGGCTTTCTAGATTGCTCATAAGACCAATCAGTTAGAAGCAGTGTATGCATACTGACTATGTGTCTCCCTCTTGGAATAGTGGTACCTGTAGAGGAGTGCAATATCTGGGGAAGCATCTTTGCATGCATATACACTAGTACGCATTGTACGCCTTCATTGGTGGTTGTCCCTGATGTACTTAGACAGGTACACAATGAGCACGGAGCTGCACCAGCTCTGGACGTAGAAATTAAGGTATTGGGGAACTTCTCTACAGTTTTCTCTAACATCCTAAGCAATTTAAAGGGAGAAGCTTAACTTCTGGCTATACATCAGGGACTGGAAGCAGTTCCACTTCAAGACTGGGAACGGGAACTACTGAAAATAATCGCAGACGTTTAAACCTCTGAGGTTAGAGATACCTTGGGTACTCGACCAGTTGACCTACACTTTACCTACACTTAAAACCTAAAAGTGGCATTTTGGGTCTCGTTAACGAGACTTCTGCAACGAAAGGGACAAACAAATCTACACTAGTGAACGGGATATGAGACAAGCTCCACCCTTATACAGAAATCAAGTTGGGTGGGACAAAACACTCTAGCCCACATGTCATTTCCTTACATAGTGAACCCCAACCATAAGCACACTGTCTTTTAAAACCAGAAACAAAATGTGGTATAAGAGCAATATTATATCAATTGCAGTACCAGAGCATAATCATACCTTGTCTTTTACCAATAAACAGGCCCCTTTTTTCCATCTTCAAACCAGCCAGTTCCTATAGAATAGTTTTAGACTATAGGAATCTAAATTAGCACACACACACACCTCTGAGGTACAAAACAAGCATTGTACAGGTTAAATTACCAACCCGGTGCGGACAAAATACAAAACAACCCTGGAAATTTCCAAAGGGTCCTTAAGTAAAAACGTAGCACCTGCATCTGAGTATCTTACCGCTTTCGGTTACAACATAGTGCAGTTTCCATCCAGACGCTTGCCCATGGGCTACAAGAATAGCCCTGGCTTATTTTCAGCAAGTATCATGGAGATCCTACAACCATATCCCGAAGTACTGTCATAAATTGATTATATCTATCTTACTGATGATGATTTGGATCTACACCTAACCAGGGTAGACACAGTAGTGACAATATTAACATCAGATAGTTACTAAATTAATTTTAAGAAATCGCAGATTGCCTACCTGAAGGTGACCTTCTTGGGTTACGAGTTATCCAGTCAGTGTTAGGATCTAGCTAGGAACTTCCTTCAGAAGTGCGCTACCTTGCAACCTCTATATACACTGTAAAAGTTGCAATCCCTCTTGGGATTTCTTAGCTTCAGACATACTAATTTGCCTGACTATGCTGAGAGAGTGAAACCCTTGAATGACCTGATTTATCCCACGCTTTCATCTAAACAATGGGTGAGCATGCACACTGATATCTTGCATGCTTCTACAGGCAGATATGCTTGAGACTAAATATTTATAAACTAGGAACAATATAACCAACATAGGAATCAGTGGAATACCCAGTCAGTATGGTTATACCTATGTGAATTACAACTAAAGGCAGAGCCCCTATTGCTTCCAAGTCTCACTTGTATTCCTTAGCTGAAGCACATTTTGCTTCCATTGAAAAGATTCTGATGGCTGTGCAAACAGCTATTTTAAAGAACCGCCTACTGGCGCAGGGAAAACATATCACTATCGATACTCCTGTACAAGCACTTGAAGCGGCCACAAAAGCAAGGATTTCTAATGCTCACGTCTTACACTCAAAATGGGTACAGTGGACCGCTTCCTTGAGTGCAGTGGAGGTAAAGTTTCAGTGTGATCCTACTCTTCGTACACAAGCTTTTCTCCAATATGAACATACATTGCTCCAACTCCAACCACTTAACCAACTGAGTCTTTCCAGAGCAAATGATATATGGATGGATGGCTCTGGCCAACCTGCAGTGGGAACAAAATACAAATACTCTGCAGCCAGTGTGACAGTATAAGATGTTGTGAAGGATGGTGGTTTCATCCCACAGCGCACCCACACTCAAATCTTAGCTAAAAGTACTGCACAACATGCTGAATTACATACCCAGTAGCTTGCATAGCAAAAGCTGATTCGTAAGTCCCCAAACTTATTGTGTCTGACTCATCCTTTTTTGTTCAAGGTAACAATGTCGGCTTCAAGCATTGGTGGTTAAACTGATTCAAGGATCAAAAGGATTAAAAGGAAAAACCTATAAAGAATAAACAGCTCAGGGGAATGGTAGCTGTGTTACACGATAAACTTCCACTGGTCCAAGTGAGGTACACTTTGGGCAATCAGTGTGATGGTGTTCGTGCTAAAGAGAACTGTGCAGCCAACCTAGTGACATAGGCTGAAATCCAGACTGCTAGAGTGGTGGTCCTTACCAGATCTCATACAAAGATTGACACAGATATTGTAACAGCCATAAATGCAAGCAAGCAAAGTAGGAAACCTCCTGTAAGCATTCCTCTCAAATACTCCTACACCCTTAATTCAGATAACATTCCTGAAATCAAGATACCGTGAGTGGGAGACATAATTAGAACTAATAGTCTGTCTATCTTAGATTTAATCAATAAAACCTATGAGGCGTTGGCATCTGCTCATGCAGGAATTAAGACAACCGTAACAATACTACAGCAACTTTATTGGTGGCTTAGGTTATATAAATAGACTAAGGATTATGTTAGGCAGTATAACATTTGTCAGGAGATTAAACCTTCCACTGTCAAAAGACCCTCGCCAACTCTCCTTGTGATCTCAAATATCCCCTTCCGATTGATATATTTGGATCACATTGTTTCTCTCCACTAAGCCAACTGATATACGTACATATTGGTGGCAACTGATTTATCTTCTCGATTCCTATGGGTTTGGCCACAGAGAAATGCAAGCGCTTCAGTAGTAGATAAGATTTGAAGTGCCTGGTATCAAATGAGGCAGTTCATTCGTTTCACTCAGATAATGGTCCTGCATTAACCTCCAGTGCTTCCAGCGATTCAATGTCTGTTCTGGGAGTTTGCCTGCAATTCAGCAACCCATTCAAAGCGTCATCGAATGGCATTGTCAATTGTACCAACGGCATGATTAAACAAGCTTTAACTGCTATTGTGCTAAGTTCATGTCTTAGTTGGTACTATAAACTGTATGGAATTCAGAGAGCATTAAATAACTTGCCTAGACAAGTACTGAGAGGACCTACTCCTTATAAGGTTCTCTTTGGAGTTCCTATGTATCTGCCTAGCTTAGATAATTCTGGGAAGGTGGAGGATGAAGATAAATTTGACTTGGAGAAACAATGAAATGTTTTGCAGAAATCCAAGAAGTCAGAGACAAGCTGTCTAACCAAACCCACTCTAACGCCACCATCTGTGAAGAGAAGGTTTTCACTGCTGCTGGTGGATGAGATTTCAAAGAGGAGAACCTGGTTTGTGAAAAAAATCTATGACAAGCAAGCTTTTGAACCATCCTACAGACCACCTGTCATTGTCCTTGGGTTAAAAGTCAACAGAACTGTTATTCTGCCTTCCTTTGATGGCTTAAGAAGAAACAGTGTCTAATGACACAAAATTAATGGTAACAGTTAAGTCTGAGCGCACTGCGTGTAAAGGTCCGTGTAATGTCCCAAAACATAAGATAGGTGCTCAGGATGAAGGTGGTCGGTTACCACGACTCCACACATAAACCACCGAGGTAGTTCAGAACTATACAATTTTCTTCCGAGCACTCAAAGTTCATAAATTAAAGTCTTTAGATGGTAGAATCTCTCAATTTATTTTCTTCATTGAAGAGTTCAATTCACAATTCTTCATAACGTTCTGACGCAGCCAACACGTGTTTCGTCTGGTCAGTTTTGACATTTGACTTCCTCAGGGCTGCAACCAAAATAACAAAAAATATATATATTTAAATAAACTCCATCATATGGAGATTCAATTATCTGCACTAATTACCAAAATTTAGTAAGTTATGGAGGGATACACCCTCATACCATTAAGTATCAGTAGAGATAGTAAAAAAGATACCAAACTCAAACTCCAGCACCTTTAAGTGATGTAAGCGCCTATAAGGATATAGTGTAAATAGCCACCAAAGAAAAGTGCCACTCTTAGTTACTTGCTCAGTCATAAACAGTACGTCATGGCTTTTAACATTAACGTTAGATGAGGACCAAAATGAGCAACAACGTACCAATATAACGTTATCATAATCCATTTCAGATCCAAGTGCTATAATATCTCATTCCTTTACTCCATCTAGAATCAACCACAACAAATTTGAGTGTTTCTTCTATTCAAAAATAGTCTAATAAAGTTCAAATCTACTTATACACACGAACTCACCCCTTTGTGTTGTAATCCTGACCATTTACTTGTCCTCTTAGCCGGCAAAACTATCTAGGGAATATTTAATTAAATATTTATACGAACACCTTAGTATTTATCCATCTGTCTATTGTCATAAAACAAGTTAAAAGATCGTCCATAATGTCCCTCACCTTCCACAGCGCTTTTTCGTATATGCCGGCTAGCTTCTAATACAATCTATTTCCTCCGTCAAAGCAGTGCGAGTACGACACCTGAAATAATAATAATATCATTCATTTCCTGATTCTCTAATGTGATCCCACACAAGTTTCTCTATTTGTAACCAGCAATCGTGCTCCAGAGCTTTCAGCTTACCTCAAGCTTTCAATTACAATCGTATCCTCGTAGCGTTCTACTTCAGCGCCATCTTGCATCTCTCATTTATACGATGGTAGAGTAAGCGCCATCTTGGTATAGAAATATCTTCTCAATTCTACATTTACGATTTAACCTTCGTTGTGAAATTCAAGTCAATAGCAAATGTATTCTTGAGTGAATCTATTCTAATCTATAAGTCATATATATTGCCGTTTGCCCCCTTAGAATGTATCTTTATTACTTCAACCGGCATAATAGAATTACGGTCGCCATCTTCCGTTGGGCACCGTAGTTCAGGTAATACAGCAAAGTAAAGGTGCCATCTTAGAGCGGTCAAATCTACCGTTCTCTATGACATCGTTATTACCATATCTCCTATTCATGAAATTGCTAAAGACCAATTGTTTAGATTCCATCCAAAGATATCTATAATCTCCAATCGTGTATTACAGTATATATAAATCATATCAATTACCGAAAACCCTCATTGTCAGTATCATTATTTCTTCAAATAGTACAATTCAAATAGTACGATTAAATTACCGGCACCTTTTATGGGTGGCTACCGTAATAATCGTAGTTCCATAAAAGTACGTGCACCGACATTGGACAATCAAACCTACCGCACGGGTTGCTATGACTTCAATATTCTAGCGTATTATTGTAACATAGTCCTACCTACCACGTTTTAATTAACAATACTAATTCTTTTTCCTTATCACACGCTAAAGTTATCAGCATGGGGAGCACTCCCACTGATAATATCAAGAAATAAGTAGCTTGCTATTAAGTAGAGATTACTTAATAGCAAGCTACTTATTTCTCCTTTATGAGAAGGAGTTTTAAACTTTAGTGATATACTGACTCTTGATATTATCAGTGGGAGTGCTCCCCATGCTGATAACTTGCTGATAGATTTAGCATGTGATAAGGAAAAAGAATTAGTATTGTTAATTAAAACGTGGTAGGTAGGACTATGTTACAATAATACGCTAGAATATTGAAGTCATAGCAACCCGTGCGGTAGGTTTGATTGTCCAATGTCGGTGCCCGTACTTTTATGGAACTACGATTATTACGGTAGCCACCCATAAAAGGTGCAGGTAATTTAATCGTACTATTTGAATTGTACTATTTGAAGAAATAATGATACTGACAATGAGGGTTTTCGGTAATTGATATGATTTATATATACTGTAATACACGATTGGAGATTATAGATATCTTTGGATGGAATCTAAACAATTGGTCTTTAGCAATTTCATGAATAGGAGATATGGTAATAACGATGTCATAGAGAACGGTAGATTTGACCGCTCTAAGATGGCACCTTTACTTTACTGTATTACCTGAACTACGGTGCCCAACCGAAGATGGCGACCGTAATTCTATTATGCCGGTTGAAGTAATAAAGATACATACTAAGAGGGCAAACGGCAATATATATGACTTATAGATTAGAATAGATTCGCTCAAGAATACATTTGCTATTGACTTGAATTTCACAACGAAGGTTAAATCGTAAATGTAGAATTGAGAAGATATTTCTATACCAAGATGGCGCTTACTCTACCATCGTATAAATGAGAGATGCAAGATGGCGCTGAAGTAGAACGCTACGAGGATACGATTGTAATTGAAAGCTTGAGGTAAGCTGAAAGCTCTGGAGCACGATTGCTGGTTACAAATAGAGAAACTTGTGTGGGATCACATTAGAGAATCAGGAAATGAATGATATTATTATTATTTCAGGTGTCGTACTCGCACAGCTTTGATGGAGGAAATAGATTGTATTAGAAGCTAGCCGGCATATACGAAAAAGCGCTGTGGAAGGTGAGGGACATTATGAACGATCTTTTAACTTGTTTTATGACAATAGACAGATGGATAAATACTAAGGTGTTCGTATAAATATTTATTTTAATTTTCCCTAGATAGTTTTGCCGGCTAAGAGGACAAGTAAATGGTCAGCATTACAACACAAAGGGTGAGTTCGTGTGTATAAGTAGATTTGAACTTTATTAGACTATTTTTGAATAGAAGAAACACTCAAATTTGTTGTGGTTGATTCTAGATGGAGTAAAGAATGAGATATTATAGCACTTGGATCTGAAATGGATTATGATAACGTTATATTGGTACGTTGTTGCTCATTTTGGTCCTCATCTAACGTTAATGTTAAAAGCCATGACGTACTGTTTATGACTGAGCAAGTAACTAAGAGTGGCACTTTTCTTTGGTGGCTATTTACACTATATCCTTATAGGCGCTTACATCACTTAAAGGTGCTGGAGTTTGAGTTTGGTATCTTTTTTACTATCTCTACTGATACTTAATGGTATGAGGGTGTATCCCTCCATAACTTACTAAATTTTGGTAATTAGTGCAGATAATTGAATCTCCATATGATGGAGTTTATTTAAATATATATATTTTTTGTTATTTTGGTTGCAGCCCTGAGGAAGTCAAATGTCAAAACTGACCAGACGAAACACGTGTTGGCTGCGTCAGAACGTTATGAAGAATTGTGAATTGAACTCTTCAATGAAGAAAATAAATTGAGAGATTCTACCATCTAAAGACTTTAATTTATGAACTTTGAGTGCTCGGAAGAAAATTGTATAGGTGTCTAATGACCACATTAAAAACCACTGGGTGGCCAGTTCTCTACAGCTAAACTCTGCAGACACCAAGAAGGGTTCAGAGTAGTGTATCCCAGCCTCCCCCAGCTCTAAATACCCTAACTCCTGAACAAAGCAGTAACATTTCTCACTTGACTTCCAGCCAGGGATATTTGAGCGCAACATTTTAAACAGAACCTTGAGATCAACAAATACTGCTGACACTGCCAAACACTGGCTACCATCCAACGTAATTCCATGGTTTACAATGAAATTTCACCTGATACTACATCATTTGAAGTGGGACCCTTTTGAGAGCTTTGAGAGACCAACGGTACTGAAAATTATTCTGAATGTTTCACAGAAGACTTTTCAACACCACCTACAATCACTCACCACCAAAGACTGCTTTGAGCTTATCAATAGTTTCATGACAAGGCTCTCTACAACTGCGCATTGCGCTCGCATTAAGACGCATTAGCGTTTTTAACTTACCCGTTTTGTCTTTTATTTTGGTTTCATTTTAGCTCACAGTTCTCCCCTGCTCTTATTCACCGCCCGCATTGCCGCACTCTAATTGTGCCTTCACCGCTATTTGGGCGGCCCTGACCCTCGCGCTTTGGAATTGGTGGGCGCCACCTTGGGTGGGTGTTAGGGAAGCGTTGCACTACTCCGCGCTCTAGCAGTCAGGTGGACTCGCTAGAGCCCTATTTGAATCGGACACCATGGCGCGCAGCGTGTGCGCGATGTGGGTGCGCCGCAGTGAGGCCGGAGTCACGCCAGAGTTCAGCCCATCTGCGCCCGTCCGCGCTGAGGACGGGCAGGACGGCAGGACGGCTGGCTTTGGTGAGGTTGACCCTCCCTCCTTTAGCTACTCGTTACAGGAGTTGCTGAGGCTTAAACCTCCTGGACTTTCGTGTTCACACAAAAGTTCCCCGGACGATTTTTCAGTATCTCTATGCTGTGGATGCTCTTCGGCAGGCCCAGGGGGCTCTTGCTTTCCCCTACCCACTCACTCACGAGAACACCATATTGACTCAGGAGTCAGCGCGTTGAGAGAAGATTGTATTCTCATCAATGCTCGTTCGTTGATTAAGAACAATGTTGCTTTCAAGGAACTTGTACTCGACAGGAAACCGTCGTGGGTCTTTGTTACGGAAACGTGGGCAAAGGACTCCTCTGGTCCAGATCTTGTTGAATCAGTCCCCGAAGGGTACTGCTTGGCCCGGCAGGACAGAATGGGCCGTGTAGGAGGAGGGTTAGCGATTCTCTATAGGGACAGCTTCCACTGCCACACCATGCCAGTCACGGATCCTAAGGACATTTTCCAGGCCTTGTACTTTTCTCTAACAGGCGTCCACAAGACCTCATTCAATGGGATCCTGGTCTATCGTCCACCAGGCCCTAGAGTGGATTTTGAACAACAGTTGCTCCATGTCCTGGAACCATATTTTGGTTGCGAAAACCTAACTGTTTTGGGTGATTTTAATTATCACCTGGAGTTGCTGGAGGCCAATGATACTCTCTCCTTGCTTGAGGTTATGTCAGCATGTGGATTTACTCAATTGGTGAGAGGGGCCACCCATCGAGCGGGTCATACGCTCGATGGGATCTTTTCTAACGATGAGAGGCTGATGGTAAAAGATCCTTTTTTCCTCTCATGGTCAGATCACTTGGCCGTTCCATTTGATGTGTCCTTTCCGACCTCTGATAGGACTGAAAAAATCTTGAGTAAAATAGAACTACGTAGTAATTTTAAGAATATCACGAAAAGTTCCTTTGTCCCCTGGACATCTAGCCTGTCCATATCCCAGGAGGACAGCGTCCAGTTGGCGGTCGTACAGTACAAAAAGACCGTTACCGAGGCACTGGAAGAACTGGCTCCCATTCGGTCGTGCTATTCAGCTAGGAAAAGGCCATCAGCCCCGTGGTTTTCGGAGCATCTAAGACTCCTTAGACAGGAAGTTAGGAGACGGGAGCGTCTATGGCACACCAGCTGGGATCTAAGGGACAAGGAAACCCACAAGATCTTGATAAGGAAATATAAGATGGAAGTAATAAGGGTTAAACAAGAATATTTCACGGCCCTCACCACCTCACTCTCCTCTCCAAAAGAGCTTTTTAGGATAGTGGATTCCCTTATAAACCTCCAGACCCCGGATCCTGTCATTGCTTCACAGGAGCTCTGTAATGGTATAGCCTCCTTTTTCCAGACTAAAATCTCGGATATTTATTCCGCCTTGGAGGTGCAGAGATCTCTCACCAGTGAGCCCCCAGTCCCTGTGGATTTGGATCCCGCTCTTATGGAGAAATCTTTGCCAGGATGTTTGGAGTCCTTCCCTCCTCTCTCCTTGCAGGATCTGGAGATTCTCCTTGACACGACCAAATCCGGCTCCCCTCTGGATGCTTGCCCGCTCAAGATCCTTAAGCAGTGTAGAGAATCCCTCCTGCCCCCCCTTGTTGATATCATGAACAGGGCCATGAGGGAGGGTATTTTTCCTCCTCAATGGAAAAATGCGGTAGTAAAACCTCTACTCAAGAAATCCTCTCTTGACCCTGGGGTATTAAAGAACTTCCGCCCCATCTCACTGCTCCCGGCTCCTGCGAAGATGTTAGAAACACACTTGAATAAACATCTCGCTTCCTTCGTAGAAAGCTCGGGCTGTCTGGACCACTCCCAGCATGGTTTCAGGAGGGAACATAGCACCGAGTCGGCCCTCACCATAGTGCTGGATAATATCCGCACGAGAGTTGATGGGGGACAGACCTCCCTCCTGATCCTCTTAGACCTTACGGCTGCCTTCGACACCCTTTCTCCCTCAGTTTTAACATCTCGTCTGAGGGAGATCGGGGTCCAGAGGGCGGCTCTGGGGCTACTCACCTCTTTCCTCGATCAACGAGAGCAAAGAGTGATGCTGGGTGAATTCCTATCTCCATCCCTGTCTGTGCAATGTGGGGTCCCTCAGGGGTCGGCGTTAAGCCCGACCCTGTTTAACATATATGTGACCCCACTTGCCAGACTGATTAGATCTTTTGCGATGGAGGTCGTCTCCTATGCGGATGACACGCAGATCCTCGTCTCTCTCTCCCAGTCAGTTACTTTGACTGCCTCCAATTTCAGATCTTGTATGGAGGCAGTCGGTCAATGGATGATCTATAATTCATTGAAACTGAATGAGGAGAAGACGGAGGTGATGGTGTTTGGAGGAAAGGAGGATGTATGGTCAGCCGATTGGTGGCCGGACTCATTGGGAGCTTGTCCTGTTCCTGTCCCCTCTGCCAAAAAACTTGGGGTCGTGATCGATTCCACCCTCAGTATGTGTCAACAGGTTAACAGAACTGTATCTACCTGTTGGGGCATTATTCACATACTGAGGAAGATTAGGCATTATCTTCCACAGCAGGCAAGGAAACAACTTGCCGTTGCCCTCATCGGCTCTCGTCTGGACTACTGCAATGCGCTGTATGCGGGACTGAATAAAAGTCTGTTGCAGCGCTTGCAGGTGGTCCAGAACGCAGCGGCTAGGTTTGTCTTGGACCTACCCTGCGCACTTCGGCTACCTCTGCCAGAAAATTGCTTCACTGGCTTCCCATAGAGGACCGCATACTCTTTAAGACCATGTGCATGACCTACAGGGCCTTAGCAAAAAGTAGCCCTACAGGATATGGATCTATCTTGTCCCGTTACAGTCCCTCTAGGAACCTTCGTTCCTCTAACAGACTCCTTCTATCAGTCCCTCGCATTCGGAGAACCAAATGGGGTGGTAAAGCCTTTTCCATCTTGGCACCTAAGTGGTGGAATGCCCTTCCACTGGAACTAAGGTCTCTCCCCACCCTTCAGTTATTTAGAAATGCTCTGAAAACTCGTCTTTTTGTGCGGACATATTTGTAGTTGTGCTTTGCCTTAGTTTTCCTGATCTGTTTTGGTAGGCGCCTTGATGCCTTCGGGTTATAGTCGCGCAATATAAATTGCTTTTCATTTCATTTCATTCATTTCATTTCATTCAGGATTTGACCCCGCTGTGGTCAAATGCCTGGATCGTTTTAGGACTTTTCTGTTCATCCTGTGGTTGTAAATGATATTCGTTGTTCTACTGCTCCTTAATGGACAAATCGACCTTGCAAGAACAATTACATTACCTGTGGTTTTTGAACTACAGCCACATTTCTCATCCCACAGAGGCCGAAGAGGTCTCTACACATTACAGTTTATCCTGTACCTGAGGGCATAACATGGTGAAAGGTTCCATACAAGATAATAGGACGCACGAGACAGGACTAGCTATCACACAGAAATTCACAATTACACACAATGGGAACATTGTGAGTCTCCGCCTTCCAAATCTTCCTAATTTTATAAAAAAAAGTTCTCTTACTTTCAGAGTGCTGACAGATCACACCCTTCAGACTTCTATTTCATACAGAATCCACGGTGCCTAAACCCATTCATTACCAACAAGCTGATATACTCTACAGAGTTTAGTCAAAACCTGGCAATTCAAGGATGTGAGTATAGGAAAGCAAATGTTGATAAGAAAAGTCTTTGAGGAACCACATTTTGGGCTCAAAGGCAAAGAAGCCTTATTTTGAGCATGTAAAATAATGAAAGAAATAATCTCTCTAAACAAAACTATCAAGCAGACTACCTGTCTGGGATTTGGAACGATGAAGGACTTAAAGATACCTTCTATACCAAAAGCCAACTTGACCATGTTCAATAATTGGCCAATTCCAAATGAATATGTCTGAATCAGACATAAATGTTATGATACATTTGAAACCTATATTTCGACTCAATTTCCTATTGAAGGTTTGGTCTAATGATTCTGACATCTGCATGCAGCGTTTTCTTTCCAACACTCCTGGACCTAAACTGAACCGTCCTGACCCATGGTATAATGCATAAATACCTATCATAGTCACCATATATAGTGCAATAAGCTATACTAAAGATGGCTACAACATTGTAGTCTTTAAGCTGTAAAAGAACACTTTTCCTTAATTAATGAAAACATGGATTTTTCAGATTTTCTTCTGGGACCACGTCGAAAAAGAAATTAAAGATTCCTTGTCACAGGAATACATCCCATTTATAATGAATTAAACAAATATTCAGAAAAAGAAGCAGCAGAAAGAATTCGGCAAGTAGATCAAGAAAACGTACAAACTGTTTTTAAAGCTATTGACAATGGAATGCACACTCTGTATAAAAGAGTGCAACTCATTAAACCACATTCTGTACTCAGCCTTAAACCTCATTAAAGGAGACCTGGGTTTGTTACAACACATACAGGCTCAATTAAAAGCAATTATACAATTAAAGTGTGCATTGCAAACACATAGATTATGTTCCGTGCCTTGGCAACTTCTCAATGAAACAGCAGTGTTTGAACCATGTAATCTGACATTCCCTCTAAAAAGCAATGGCCAAGAAAGAATGCACATACACACTATTGAGTACAGAAGTTGAAGACACACCATTTACGGATAGTGACACTGCACTTATTACCTTATTAATACCCTGTACTATTTCCTTCTCCATTACAACGTTTCATTTTCATGGTTGTTAAAAATATAAATCCATAAACTATGCACAATTCACAATTGTTTATTTCATGGAGATTTCCTTTTCTCCCAGATCTATTTAAATGAAGATGACCCTGTGTACATTAGTATAGAAAATTGCAGAAATCAACTTGGACTTCTGCGTAACACCATATCATTACATGGAATGTGTAGCGCTTCGATGCCAGGGTTGAGTTCTGTTTTATCTGATTTCCCATTGCATCCATTCCCACACATCTCGAATAACAGTTCTCATTAATTCCTAACGAATGTTACTTGCTGTGGGTTGAAACCTGGGCAGCCATACTTGATAACAGCTTCAGAAACATAAGGAATTATCTCATACCAGAGAGCCTCCACAGAATGTTTGGCTCTACCTCTGACTGTCCCCAATGCCAGAGGCCAGCTGCCGATATGGCACACATGTTTTGGAATTGTCCAGTGGTGGTGACAGAGTGGGGAGAAATTGCAAATGCATAAACAGGGGTGATGGGCAAAACAATGTGAGCACTATGGAAGGTTCACTGCTGGGACTTTTTAAACGCACGAAAACTGCGAAAGCCCTGAATTGCTTTATTGACCTAGCACTGCTGATGGTACGCAGAATCATTGCCATGCACTGTACACTTCTGGGTTTAAAACACTGGTGTGCAGCAACGCTGAAGTGGGGCATTGCTCAAGCTGTGGCACTCGGGTGTGAGGAGGCTTGGGGACTGCCCAGGGTCCCCACAGCCGCAGATTTGGAAGCACTGCTTCACGATCTGCAAACATTTAATGAAGATCGCCCTGATTAGCCAATATTCACACTCATCTTTAATCCCACAACATATCACCTAGATCGGCCGGACAGCTCGCACCCATTCGCTCCTCCTCCCCCTTGCCCCTTCCTCCATCAATCAATCAAACTCTTCTCCTTCTATCTCCCACCCAAGCGACCAATATTCCAGATGGTAAATCTCTGTAACATAGTTCATATCATCATCCCCTGTCTACGGTGTCATAAACATGGGCAATATGATTACAACAGGGGAGAAGATAAAATAGGCAAAGTATTCCCTACTTCTTTGTATACGACAATGTAACTGTTATAAGCTACAGTTACTAATCATTCATATGTTCATAGAACGTACCAATGACTCCTGCTGCATATATTATGTCTTATTACATATACAGTACTTAAGATGAGACTACCAAAATTGAATTTGATATATAGATCTGAATGTACTCAACATATGTGTGCGATTTTGAAAAAACTCAATAAACATTGCTTATAATACAGTGTTGTGGAAGGACCGTGTCCCTGCTACCTCGAAATAGCAGAAACATTACTTGGTCTGTGTGTAAACATGAAATCTATGGGGGCGTGGCTAGTCAGGCAGCGTAATGGCCGCTACCTAAGCGAGCTCCGCCGGCTGAGCCAGAAATCCTTCACGTATCCCGACTAAAATGAGACTGCAAGGTCGCAACTTCTGTGCATTGTGAATCGGACCCCAAGCTGCACCCGCACACTGAGTTTTGTGGATCGCGGTGCTCATTATACTGCCCTAGCGAGGACGGAGGCGGAGACAGGGACTGGCGCATTGATGTTGCCGTGACTGGGGCGGCCCTCCCTGGACGACCTCTGTACTAGAGACCGGGGCTGTGCTGGCCTGCTGCGCTCGGAAGAGAAGATCGCGGCGGACAGTGTAAGCCCTAAAATTACTGACGAGGACCCCGCGAATATGTGATGGCCCCCCAGTGCCACATCGCTATCGGCCGTCCTGGCGGCGCTTACCTGGGCCTGCGATGAAATGAAAACCTCCGGCCCTGCACAGCGCCATTTTGTGGACTGACTGCGGCCGTAACCGCGTTACTCAAACGCGATCCTGCCACGGGAGCGAGGTGGAGGCTAAAAAACAACCGCACTCCCTACCTCCGATACAGACGCTGTGTTGCCCCAATTCCCCCTGTGTCTGCTGCCCGCGATCTACTGGACGATTTTGCTGTCGCCAAGTGCCCCGGATGCCCGTGATGCCCTGGGAGCCCCGTGTGGAACCTCCGGCTGGAGCGCGGGGATAGGGAACCTGGGGCCGGGGGCTGGACGGAGGGTGTGCCGACCGCCGGCGAGGAGTGCCCGGAGCTGCCACACTGGCTATACTTGTGAGCTGCGATGTTAGACTGCCCGACATAAAACTGCACCCGCCTCGGCCCCGGGGCCTGGCCCTGCGTGCTGCCTCCTCCCCGGTCACACTGTGCATGTGCTCCATTTACTGGCCATACTGAGGGCGACTCCTGTGGACTGGTATGCAGGCCCGCACCAAGACTTTGAGGTGAGACAGCCGCCTGAAGCTTGTGGGGAACTGACACTGCGGGCTCCGCTCTACTACGGATGACAGGTGCTGTGAGTTTAGGACACTATCTGGGAATGCGTAGGTTTAGCGACTTGACTGCAGAATCCCATTGAGTGAGACAAAGCCCGGTTGACTCCTGCTCAACACAGGTGGGGCCAGACCCTGGACACTTGAAGGAGTTGAGATTGCTATACCCTGCTAAGCCCTATATTACGCTGTGAGTGTTGCACCGGCCCACGAGGGAACCATGGGCAAAGCTGATACCCGCCAATCCAAAATCACGTTTGAAAATAAACACCCTGTGAAACAGGTGGACTAATACCAGGAGGACCTGGGGGCCGCGGGGGTGAAGAGGCCGCCGACAACCAAGGAGAAGATCTTAAATCATTAATGTTGGAAATGCGCAACAGTTTGCGAAATATAGATGCAAAGTTGGATGCCCTGACGTCCCAACTTGACGCCGTAAAAACTCAAGTCGCCACCCATGAAACGCGACTAGACTGCCTTGAGAATCGCCACACCGAACAGCACGAATTCCAACAGGAAGCTAGAGAACAACTCCTGAGTATGGAAAAGGTGCTGGAAGTCATACGTGCAAAGTCAGACGACCTAGAAGCACGTTCCCGACGCAGTAAAGTCCGAATTACGGGCATTCCAGAGACAACAGCCATCATGAAGATGGAGGTATTCGAGACAAATCTCCTGCATGAGCTTTTTGATCCTCACCTGTCCCCCGTGTTTATGGTGGAGCGCGCTCACAGAGCCCTGGGTCCGAAACCGCCGGTGGGTGGTACACCTCAGCCAATACTGGCTAAACTCCTAAATTATCAGGATAGAGACATGGTGTTGAAGTTGGCAAGAGAAAAGGAACGCATCACGCATAAAGGTAACACCATCTCCTTTTACCCGGACTTTACGCTGACGGTGCAGGCAGCAAGACGGGAGTTCCTACCAACCAAGCGTCTGTTGATGGAAGCTGAAATCCCTTATGCGTTACTCTACCCTGCCAAATTGAAGGTCTCTCATGATGGAACTGCGCATTTTTTCACAGACGCCAAATCTGCTCTCAAATTCGCTAAACACATTTGTGGCCCTCAGAAAAAGGCGTCAGGAACCGAGAAAACCAGGAATCATGACCGCCTCAGTGACAATGATTGACCCTAATATCTCCAATGTGTGATCCACTATCTGAACTGTGGTAATATTTACGGGTCTTCCACTTGATGTCTGAAAGTATGTTCTATGCGCTATAACGATGTTACTGTTTCCATGCTCTGACAGTTGGTCTATCACTTACTTACTGATACTGCTATTGTGCATTGCATTATTTCCTAATCTGACCACTTTGTGGCCTTGCTGTCGAGTTTTCTTATAGACTCAGCCACCCTGTGCGAACAGGGGTGTATGCATGTGCTCCCATGCCTCCGAGGGGTTGTTCCCACTGTTCAATTGTTCCCACTTTTTAAGTGGCTTTGGGGGGTATATGTCACAACCTAATTGGGGGGTTGAGGCGGGTGGGGGGGAGGTAGAGGCTGTGGTGTTCGTTCGTGTGTTTGAGTTGTCAGGGTTGTTTATTCTTTCACTGGTGTATGGAAGCGATATCTGCCTAAAGGTGGTGTGCTGCTATGAGGCGACCCGGGCGCACCGATAGGGACTGATTCTAATTTGTGTAAAATCCTTACCTGGAAAGTACGGGGGATGAATGATGGTCGAAAGGCGCGCCTAATACACACTTACTTAATGAGACATCACATAGATATATGTTTTTTACAAGAAACCCACCTCAATACCACGTCATCACCGCGTCTGAAACATATTAGGTGGTCAGATGTACACTCTGCAATATATTCTAACTGTGCGCGTGGGGTAGCTATACTTCTCCGCAGGGGCCTTGCTTGGAGGGAGTGTGGAGCTGACCTTGATCCCGAATGCAGATTTGTTATACTACAGAGCCTTCTGGGCGGGAAACCTGTTGTCCTGGTGGCCCTGTATGGACCGAATGTTGACTCCCCAGATTTTTTTCGCGCGATTTTGGCTAAGCTAGCTTCCATAGATTGCACTACCATTATTTGGGGTGGGGACTTTAACGTGGTGCTACGGGACACACTGGATAGGAAGGGAGCATCTAGGCCACTGCACCCTGCTGCGACTCAGGCCCTTCATGACCTCATGGATGAGGGGAAGCTGATTGACATTTGGCGGCTCCGCCACCCAGATCTGCGGGAGGGGACATGTATTTCCAACTATCATGCTGCTCGGTCCAGGCTTGAATATTGGCTTGTATCCCCTGATGTAGCTGCCTGGACTGTTGAGATCCGACACCTTGCTCCCTCCCTATCAGATCATGCCCCCTGTTTACTGACTATTGCCATCCCTGATCTACCACCTAGGGCGTTCAATTGGAGGATCCCACAACATGCCCTATTAGACGAGGCATTTAAGGAAGGCATTCGATCTGATATCACTGACTACTTTGAATTAAATGCTGGTTCGGTCTCCACAGTCGCCACTTTGTGGGATGCCTTCAAGGTGCTGATCAGGGGTAAATGCATATATAGACAGGCTAGGGTGTTAAAGGCAATCAGAGGCACCCTGATGGACATAGAGACGTAGATCAGGGACCTTGAGAAACGATTCTGCACTGACAGTAGTCCCCAAATGGCGGCGGAATTGAAAGCAAAACTGTTGGATTTTGCAGAGGAAGCACAACGCGAACTGAAGTTTTTAGGGGGGGGGATAGACCGGGACACACACTGGCCACTATAATCCGAAAGTTGGTATCACCCCCTTACATACACACAATTAATACATCGGAGGGAAATACTGTGGTAGGCCAGGAGAAGGTTCTCAGTGAATTCCGCAATTTTTATTCTCACCTCTACACGGCCACACAGACGGAATGTGCAGAAGGTATGCAGGCCTTCCTTGATTTGATTGCACTTGTGTGGTTCAGCGATGCACATCGCAAATACATGGACCTCTCCTACACGGTTGAAGACATCAAATTAGTTATAAAGAGTCTCCCCCTTAATAAAGCCCCAGGGCCTGATGGTCTCACAACTGCATTTTATAAGACATACACTGACGAACTGGCTCCACGCCTCGCATGCCGTGTTTGAGGAAGCCCTAGAAACAGAAATTCTCCCAGCCTCCATGCGAGAGGCGCTGATTATGGCACTGCTTAAACCAGATAAGGATGAAGCGGAACTAGACTCGTACCGTCCACTGTCGCTCATTAACGTGGATGTTAAAATCTATGCGAAATTGCTGGCTAACCGCTTCCAACCGCTCCTGCCGATTGTGGCCCTCCCGGACCAGTTTGGTTTTATACCTGGTCGCGTGACATCCCACAACCTCAGGACAATATTCTCAGTCTTACACTATTTACATCCCTCTGTAAAAGCTGCTGCCATTTTTTTAGATGCCACAAAGGCATTCCATTCCCTTGAATGGCCCTATATGTTCCGAATTCTGACACAAATGGGATTTAGCCCTTTGTTTATACAGCGCATAAAACTGCTGTACCCTGCACCACTGGCCAGAGTGCGGATTAATGGGTTGATATCTGATACATTTCCGATCTTGCGTGGCACTCGACAGGGTTGTCCACTATCACCACTCCTCTTTGCCATTGCCATGGAGCCTCTTGCTGCTCGCATTTGTCAGCACCATACTGCCAGGGGAATAGGCCTCAGTTCTCGTAGCTTGTTGATTTCAATGTATGCTGACGATGTTACATTATATATCTTGAACCCCTCCGAGAATCTGGACCCAGTGTTGCGGGAATTTATTAAATTTGGGGGGCTATCGGGGATTTTGATAAACTGGAAGAAATCAGTCATATTCCCGCTCACTGATGGAACACAGGAGGTAACTTCGGAATACCCGTTGCATTGGGAAGCTGACAAAGTAAAATATTTGGGTGTGTGGCTGTGTCGCAACCTACAGGACATTTGGTCCAGGAACTTTGGTAGAGCCATCAGATGGCTTGAAGGAAAGGTAGCGATATGGTCTAAACTTCCCCTGTCAATTGCCGGTAAGGTGGTGTTGTCAAAGATGGTTATACTTCCGAAATTTTTATATCTTTTTGTGAACATACCGATTCCGCTTACACAACATTTTTTTAGATGTCTCCGCACCCATTTACTCTCGCTCATTTGGGCGGGTGGCCAGGCACGTGTCTCATACGATCTCCTGACTTTGCCGCTGCGCCAGGGGGGACTGGGGGCACCGGATATGCAGCTCTATGCACTATGTGCACAAGCCCAATTCTTGCATTTCTGGATATACCAAAATCCCTATCAACCACATGTGGCGGTGGAGTTGGATGCAGTGGCACCATTGCCCTTAACGGTTGCACTATACAAGACAGCGCCACGACCTGGTGCGGATGTAGACACCGCAGACACGCTGAGATGGGCCTGGAGGGCACTTCAGAGACGGGCACACCTTCCGCTCCTGTACGCTCTCGCAATTCACCTTCGCCACAATCCAATGTTAGCATCCTTGGAAGTGGGTAGAGGGGTTCCTGAACTTGATGGCACCCAGCTACTGACATTTGCAGATTTGTATCCAGATGGTTTGTTTCACCCCCCCCCTCCTTCTGGTGTAGACGGGAATGAGGTCCCTTTTATGGAGAAATTTACATACCACAGACTCCGATCGGCATGTCAATCTCTTGGAGATGACTTCCTGGAAGCTCCCCCCACGCTCCAAGCTTTACAGACTTTGCTTGCGAGGGCCTCGCCGAGAAAGTTGGTGACTAGACTATATATGACCATGCAGGACCAGGCCCCAATAGTCACACCGGTATCCCTGGAGCTTTGGAATGCTGATTTAGATCCCCCGCTAGATGAGGAACAATTGACTTTTTGCTGCAGGCAGCTATTGGACCTTTCCCGAAATTATAAATTGCGCCTCATTCATTTTAAATTCTTACACAGATATTATAGAACACCTATTAGCCTGCACCGCATGAGATTGAGGGAGGACGCTAGATGTTGGAGATGCGGTTTTGAGCGAGCTACATTTCTCCATATGGCATGGAACTGCCCAGAACTCGAAAAGTTCTGGTCGGATGTGTTTATTACAATTAATCAAATAATTGGTAGAAACGACGAAAGGGTGTCACACCTGGGTTTACTGGGCCTGGTTAAGTACACTGTACCAGAGAGGCAAAAGCTTCATGCTCTTCTGCTCTTATATGCCCGAAGACAAGTCGCTATAAAATGGGGTAGGCGTAGAGTACCCACGTTCAAGGCATGGCTAGCGGATGTGAGTTATGGTCACACACAACTGGGGACATTCTGGGAGTTGATGCCCACGGCCTCCAGGCCTAGAGATATTTAGGAGCCCTTTATGCACTGGTCCAGGTCGCAGGCGCAATCCCCCCACCCTGAAAACTCAGAGGAAGACGCTTGAAAATCCCTGGTTTGTCCCTGTGGTGTTGGGTGGGCCGAGTTTTCCTGTCTGGATGTTCTGAGGCACCTTTCTGTCCAAGTGTCAAATTTTATAGTGATGAGATTTCCATCTGACGCTCCCGTGTTCCTAATCGTAAAGCTGTGTACATTGTCCCTAATTACCATTTTTTATTTTTTATTTTATCTCTGAGTCACTGCCTAACCTGTTGCTAATGCATGCTTTATAGCTACATGTGCATTCACTGTCCAATTACCTGTTGCCAGACCATCCGATGTCTTTGTAATTTTTCACCCTGACCTGTTCATCGTCTTGTGTTTTGAGACGTTTAAATGTAAAATGGATATGCTTCGTTCTCATTGCATTTGATACTCTATGTTTGATTGTATGCTATGTCTTTTTATTCAAATGCCAATAAACAAATCTATAAAAAAACTGAAATCTATGCGTTTTGATTATTTACACAAGCTATTATTGTCTGTTCTAATGCAAAAAGAAGTCCTGCTGACTTCAGTAGTTGAAATGTATAATCTGCAGACAGCCAGAACTACTTTAGAGATTAAAAGGCTGTTACACAAGCAATAACAGACACACTTTGCTGATACTGTACAAACAATATTTAATTTGTTTTTGACATCAGGTGTTGTGCATATTTTTAAGAACATTGGTTCTGGTCTGGTGCCTGGATTTAAAGCAATATTTGGAGTGGTTCCATCATTTTTTCACTCTTTATGTCAGTCTTTTTGGAGGGTTTCCAATCATCATACTGCTAATTGGCTGGGGTATCCTAATTTTTCTCCTGTTTCGACAAGGAAATTGTCAAAATCGAGTACACATATCCAGCAGAACAAGAATGCAAAGAGACTCTAGCACACTGTATGGGACAATTCTTGGCTACCAGAACTCAGTGAGCAATGCATGCTCAAATTTCACAAAATGGATGCTATGCAAGTAAAACCTGAGTTCTGGTGCATAAACTGTCCGAAAGAAATCATCTTGGACTTACAACTGGAATAGCCCCAAGTGGCTAATCTGGATACAGAAAAAAATGTTCAACCTCTACATGGGCATCAGAGACGATGCCTAGCACTTCATCTGTTCCTTCTGCAAGAGGCTACCTATGAGAGAGCAATATCACCAGTGGCACTTTTCTAAACAGCTCTTGTTGAGTGCCTTTAATCATTGTTACCTTTCAAGACCTACGACGAGGAGCAGCAATTGCCACCATGTGCCTCAGATGAACAATCAATTGTTGGTTTATCAAATATGCAAATTACTAACAATGAACACGCATTATAAGGGTTTCTTGAAGAAAACCTTTTCTTTTTTGACATTTTCTTTTTTGTTTTACTCTTTAGGCTGCATATTTTTACAAAACGAACAATTGAGTAACAGAATGCTGAATAATTTCCAACATTCGCCACAGAACAGAGACCTGGGCCTAAATCCATAATTTTATTTGCTCGCCATGCCATTCCAGTTTGCTCCCAGCCATATGCAAATCAGTCTTAACTCTGCTCCCCATAGGAACAGTCCAACCAGAACTGCCAGGTCAGGTCCTCCGTAGACGAGAAACAAGCATCCTGGGACCGGTTTCGAGTAGCATCCCTCATCAGCCAGGCTAGCTTGACTACAGCCGTATGGGGAGCACAGGACCCACGTCTGGCCATACCCATCCCACTCGGGTGACAGTTGCAAAAAGAATAATTGATGTACGGAATGCTGAACAATGTCAGATATTCACCCCCAGGTCAGAGATCTGGGTCTAAATACATCATTTTTTTGCTCACCATGCCATTCCAATTTGCTCCCAGCCATAACTCAGATCTTTTGACTGGGGGTGAATGTTTGATTTGTTGCGCGTTTCTGTCCATCATTTGCGTGTCTTTTGCTTTCTCGCCCTAAGTGCGCCAGGTATGCCCAGACGTGGGTCTCGGGCTCCCTCACTGAGCCACTGGATTCAAGCTAGCCTTGTGATGTATTCTTATAGGTTCTGTATCGATCCCCCTATTCCTGACCCTGGTCTGGTTAACAAGTTAACTAGCAGCCATCCCATGATGCAGAAACCGTTATCTGATTAAGCCACACTACGGCACAGGAACGTGTTATCTGATTAGGTCATAACGCTTGCCATCTAATTAGACAAGCGATATTCCTCCAGCCCCTGATAAGGCATACGGAGTTATCAAAACAAATCAAACCTATGACAACCTGGGAAAAACCCTGAGGCCATTGTTTTGATTTCATCGAGAACTTCAGCAAAAGAATGTGCTAACGACCAAGTCGTATGACATCCTTATTGACGTATCTATGTCCATCCTTACGTCAATCTCGGCACCTTACAGGTATAAATATTACCGGTATTACCTTAAGCAAACACACGCGGTGGTGACGAGATCGGAGCAGCCAGACTTGCCAAAGCCCAGAGCAGAGCAGACCCCACTGGCGCAGCCCCGCCTTCCTGACGCGCTGAGAACGAGACGCTGCTTTCTCCTGCCGAGAAATCCAGCTCCGGCGCTTCCGGGTAGCCCTCGCAGGCAGCCTGGAATATCGAGACCAGAGACGAGAGATACCATCCATCATTCATCCTAGATTCCAGGTACAGAACTGAATAACCCCTTGCAGAGAATTCTTGAGTCAGTCACTTGGCAAAACAAACTTAACTTAAACTGCTACTTTCTATTCCCGCCCACGTATTAGGCTTAGGTCAGGTACACCGGGGTAGGCGTAGTTAGAAACACCAGTTGAGTACGATTAGTCAAATGTATATGTGTATGTATCTATTTTATCCATTTTAAACCACCTTATGGCTTAGAAACCATATAAATGTTTTTACAGTATTATTTTATACTTCTGCTTTTATTGTATGCACTTTACTTAACCATAAGTATTGCGATAATATCGATCCATTTCTCTTGTATGAGAAAAGAGACTGATCAATAAATAACATCTTTTATTGAACACGCCCGTCTCTTCCTTTTCTCTACAATCTGGTGAGACTAAGAATGCACGTACTGACTGAGTAAAATAAGTTGTCTTTTGTTTTCACACGACTCTAGAGATACACTCTTGATTAGGGGAGAGCAAAGTTGTCATGTTCTATGGTTGTCAGAAACTAAATCCCTTCTTGTCTATCCAGGGAGGTTCAACTCCTCCTTGCCTATTCGAGAAAGTTTCTAGTGAACTCTGAGCTAGCTGGCAAACCCAAAACTTTAAGTCTAATATCGACAATAGAAGACCTAGTTAACGTCTGGTCTAGGCCTATACTATTGAAGGTATTATTCCAATGCGCAGAGCCTATTGGGATAATAGGAACTACACTACATGGCGCCCAAACGTTTGGAAAGGCGATAAAACTAACGCAAGACATTAGAGTAACTCAGTCGTGCATTTTCACTCAGACCCCTTTTTTCCCATAATACTCCAAAGACGTCTGGAGTGGGTGAAAGGTCATATCCGCCAAACCTCGCAGGAGGAAACTCCTATGTATGGTTCTTGGTTTAGTCAACGTTGAAGGATACACTGTTCCAAAATATTGTGCATCTAATCTTTGTTTCCATAAGAAACCTGATCTGCAAACAAACAAAATAACCTTCCTGACAGTAGAATGTCAGACACTGAAGAAGAAAGAGAGATAGCTAGAGTAGCAGCTGAACTCGTAGCAGCTGATAATACTATGCAAGAAGCAGACCCGGATTTAATACTCATCCCGGTCAACATAAGAAAATCTATAACTTTAAAACTTATAAAAAATGGACTGACACCGAGAGGTGGCACAGTCATATTCGTAATAGAGGCACACGAATATCGGCAGACAGAGGTATTTTATTCATGGATAAACTTTCCAGCAGCAAACGCTGTAACAAAGCACTTCCACCATTACAAAACAGAGGAACCTCCTGAAGAATACACTCCTTTCGAGGAGGTGGAAGTACCACTTAAATTTCAAGAGCACCTGCTCTTGTTTAATGGCGCCCTAAAACACAACAATCACATCACCAGGCTCGGTCCATTAGGTAGACCAGGAGCAACGTGGCCGGTCCTAGCCGGATACACACCACATCCAGACATCGAAAGAATGTCTGCAGCAGATCTTCTAATACAACTAAAACAATTAATAAAAGTACATAGACACTTAGTCCAATATGTAATGCGGACTTCAACAATCCAACCAGCAATTAAAATTCCACAGCTGACCCCTCATCAGGGGAACACAAATAAAATTACACCACAGAACATACAGTCCTGCCTAGGTAAAGTACCAGCTAAAAGGGAACAAATACCATTCTGGTTAGCACAAAAAATCACCCAAATAGAGGCGGTGTTTCCAGACACCACCCCTGTGGATAAACACAGGATTCTGACTATCTGTCTTCCAATGGGAATCGCACCACACGTGGAGGACTGTGACACTTGGGGTACAGTCTTTGCTTCCATCTACACAAAAACGCATGGTGTTCCATCCATCTCGGTAATACCAGATGTGCTAAAACAAATTCAAGACGAATACGGTCCAAAACCCGCTTTAACTCTTGGTATGAAATTACTGAAAGACTTCAAGCAGGTCTCGGCTATATTACTAGCCAATATAAAGGGAGAAGCAGCAAACGTGGCGATCCGCCAAAGGTTAAAAGAAACAGATATAGCAGACCAACCAGCTGAAATTGCCAGAATTATAGAAAAATCTTATGAGGAACTAGGTAGAGATAGTTTAGGTGGAATACCAGTAAAACCCCAACTGATTGAAAGTCCTGAAAAAATATTTATTAAAAATCATCTAAACAGTCAAAAGAAGAACTGGGATGGAAACAAACAATCCAATCCAAAAGAAAAGAGATTCCAGTCCAGAGGAAGGTCTCCTCGGCGGAGAGAAAGATCTCCGGACCAAGGACCCAAGTCTCCCCAAAGTGAGCCCTCTGTGAAAAAATACAACCTTAGAAATAGGGATAATATAAAGAAACCGTATAGATATCAAGATTTTGATACACGTCCCTCTCAATCTTTTCAGACTTCCTCGCAGAAATCGGAAAGAAGAGGACGATCGGAACCCAGGGAAGGGCACGTCAAGTCCAAAGACAAGGAACCTGCTCATCCAAATAAGAAATTACAATTTCCAAAAAAGAAGGTAGCCAGTATTAAAGTAGTTAACAATGCCGAGAATACTGAGGACACAACTGAAAAACGGAGAATGGGCTCAGACAATGCTAGACAGCGCAGCAGAAGTGAGCATAGCTCGCAAAGTCCTTATGAATCATCTGGAGACAGTGGACACGAATGAATACCTTCAAGTGGAAACTGCAGACACCAGAGTTAGCAAACCTCACAAAATATATGAAATAACTTTACGTATAGAAGGGGATAAGACTAGAAAAATAAGGGGACTATTTTGGGATAATCTCTCCAAGGGCTATGACATCCTTCTAGCTGAAAAAGACTGGCCACCAGAGTTTGTCAGGGACTGCCCTCATGGCGAAGAAATAATTATGCCTGCCTTCTCAAATCATATCCCAATTCATAAAAAATACACACTTGCTAGAAAGTGGGCAGTAGCTCAAGCTCCTGCTTTATATAAAAATCACGTAGGATGGGATGAGGACTCTCCTCCTCACAAAATCCAGTTAAAATCACAACCTACTGCACAAAGACAGTACCCAATTAAGCAAGAAGCTAAAAAACAGGTAAAAGAAATCCTAGATCAACTAGAATACCAGGGGGTGATTGAAACTTGCACCTCACAAATGAACAACCCTTTGTTTCCTGTCTCCAAACCAGACAATTCATATCGTCTAGTTTTGGATTACAGACACCTTAACTCATGTTGCAAAACTTTTGCAGTGCAAAACTCGCATAGTGCAGCGCTAATGAATAACATAGTGCGCAAAAAATACAAAACAACATTAGACATCTCTAATGGATTCTTTTGTCAAAATATAGCACCAGAGAGCAGATATTTGTCTGCGTTCTCAATAAATGGCGCTCAAAAACAATTCTGTCGGTTACCCCAAGGGTTCAAGAACAGCCCAGGATTATTCTCAGCGAGAGTAACAGAATTACTACAAACATATGATGACGAAGCATTATCTTATGTCGATGACATATACCTAACAGATGATGACTTGGATACTCACTTGAAGAGAGTGAACACCATAATACTTGGGTTCGCAGCAGAGGGTTACAAATTCAACTTTAAAAAATCTAACAGTCCTGTTCTTAGGATATGAATTATCAAGTGAAGGCAAAAGCCTGGCTGACAATTTCCTAGAGAAATGTGCCGTACTCCAAGCACCTAGAACACTAAAAAACCTACAGTCAATTCTAGGCTTCCTAAATTTCGGAAGAACATACATTGCAAATTACGCAGAAAGGGTCAAACCCCTTTATGATCTAATAAAACCAGATTTTAAAAGAACCAATTGGACTCAAACACACACAGAAATTTTGAGATCCTTACAAACAGACATGTTAATTAAAACAAAATTAGAAACACGTGATAACACATGCAATCTTGTGATTCGAGTCATCCCAGGAAGATGCGGATTCACATACCTGACCTCTAACGAGGGAGAAAAGGTACCAATTGCATTCAAATCACACTTGTACACTAAAGCTGAAATGAAATTTAGCCCAACGGAAAAAATTCTTACTGCAACACAGACAGCTATAGCAAAAGAACGAGCCCTGTCACAAGGTAAACGAATAATAATCGTTACACCGATACCAGCCCTAGAGGCTGTAACAAAAGCAAGCATACCGAATGCTAAAGCGCTCCATCCGAGATGGATACAATGGGCTAATTCTCTTGCTGCAACAGACGTGGCATACGAATTTGATCCTAACTTAAAAACACAAGAGTTTCTCCAATATGAATTCGAATGTCCGCCGCCGACCGAAATTCTGCCTCTAGATCATTACGGCTGTATAATATATACAGACGGATCAGCACAACCCGCAGTGGGGGGTAAACAAGCTTACAGTGCTGCGTGCGCGATTGTTAAAGGTCGCTGGCACGAAGGAAAATTTAAACCAGCTATCACCAAAACACAATCTCTGGGAGACTGTACAGCTCAGCGAGCTGAACTGATAGCATTCAAGATGGCGCTTGAAAATACCGATCGAGAATTCCCCACACTCATAGTGTGCGATTCGTATTATTGCGTTCAGTCTTACAACGAATACTTGCAGATCTGGCTTCAGAATGGTTTTAAGGATGCAAAAGGAGGCACAATCAAGCATAAAATGCTCTGGGAACAAGTAGTTCTTTTACAGAAAGAACTACCAAAGACTCACGTGATACATACACTGAGTCATCAACGTGATGGCGTTCACGTTGCAGGGAATTCATTGGCTGATGAGGCCGCGAAGGCAGCTGTGCAAACGGCTTCCGTAGCTGCCATCACACGGTCAAAAACAAAAATAGACAGCGAAATATTACAGGCTGTCAGCGCTACAGAAAAGGATTCGATAGAAACACTCCCGAAAGGCTTTCTAGTAAAATACTCATACATAACTGATACAAACAATGTTCCTTTTGCTCGAATCCCTGGAGTGGGGGATAGGGCAATTCCAAACATGGAACATAGGTTAGGACTAATAATAGCGGCACACGAAGGGCTTGCTTCTGTACATGCCGGCGTCTCAGCCACAGTATCATTATTAAAACAGAGATACTGGTGGCCACAAATGAGAAGACAAACACGGAACTATGTTCTAGAATGTGAAATATGTCAAAGAATGAAAGTATCAACGGTGAGACGACCAGCACAGACGCCCCTTCTAATCTCAGATAAACCATTAGCCTGTGTTTATCTAGACCACTGTGGTCCCTTACAAAGGGATGGTAACTATAAATACATCCTGGTCGCAGTGGATTCATGCACGAGATTCATATGGATGTGGCCCCAGCGATCGGCTGACGCCAGAACTGTTATAAAAGATTTGCGAGTCTTTATCGGCACATACGCAATTGGCATGCTGCATTCTGACCAGGGTCCTGCTTTTAGCTCTCGAGCTTATAAGGAGGCCATGACCAGCATGGGCATTGCATTGCGGTACTCTTGTCCATTTCACCCTGAGGGGAACGGAATTGTAGAAAGAAAAAACCGTGACATAAAGCAATCTATAACAGCAAAGGTATTAGGTTCGGGAGCTGGGTGGGTCAAACATCTAATAAGTGTCCAACGTAGTCTAAATAACCTGCCAAGAAATTCTCTGACGGGATTCAGTCCGTACGAACTAGGATGTTAGTCTTAGATCTTGACAGTCAGACTTCTGTGGTAAAGGAAAAAAGCTTTGATATCAAAGATCGTTTGGCTATTTTGCAGGACTTAAACAAAACAAGAAAAGACCTGAGCAACATAAAGTTGAAACAGCAGCCAACAACCACTGAAGAACCACCACCTGTCCCAGCAAGACCTGTCTGGATTCCAAAAGTCGGGGATCTAGTCAGAGAAAAGATCGCGGTAAAGAAGGAATTTGGGCCTTCTTACAGAAAAGCAGTTCCTGTCTTGTCTATCAACGGGACAAGATCAGTTGTACTACCGCCGCTTGCTGGTAAAAAGGAGAACCGAGTTGTATCCATCGACCTGGTAAAACCACAATCATGTGGCCGATAACAAACAGTAGGCCAAGTGGACTCCCGATAAGTAGTAGAACACCAAGATTTGCTACCAATACAGAGGTCCAAACTAAGAGGCTAATCACATTCGAAACGCCTACAGAAGAACAACAAGGACTATGCAACAATGCATTGGAACTTAAACCTCTGAAAACCCAAATAAAAAGATTTAGTAGAGACACACCAACCTACAATGAAGTAACAAACGAATATGCAAGAAACAGTAATCCTGAAGCAATTGGAACAATTGACAGAACTGCATCCGGCTACTTCATAAACTTCGATGATTCCTCTGAAGACCTAAGTGAATCAAAAACAGCCATCAACAAAAACCTTTAAAGATAAAGCTAAAGAACTTTTGAAACAGCTGAAAGAAACATATCTGATTTCTCCATGGATTGAATTTTGGGTGGGCTTTGGTGCATTTATCCTCATACTTTGGCTCATCATGGTATTAACTTTGGGACGCTTCATTGAGGGAAAATATGCTAAAATGGACACAGCAAGTCAGAAAATCAACTTGATCCTCAAGCCACACACATCTTCACACGTCGAGAAAAGAGAACTTTCTTCAGTCAACTTCACAGCCAATCCTATACCGGGTGGGGTAGCATGGGACAATACTGACTACGAAATTTATGGTCCGGTTGAGATCCTGAAATATCCACACCAAATTAAGATCTCGTTGAGTGACTTTGTAAAAACACGCTCATTTGCTGATGATTGGGACTTTGAAAGTATAAATAATATGATGTCTGACTTAGTGATGTCTGCTAAATTTACCAAACATGATTATTTGCAGGGTTCGACTAATTATGATAGTATGTACTGTTACAACCACTATGGTAACCATTTTCTATATAAATCTGCACAACCTAGAAATGTTTTAAATTATAATCAATGGGAACATTGTGCAACCCCTCCAAAAGGAAGCTCAAGAACCTTTTACGACAAATATTCATACTTTTCAGGGTTCAACACAAGTAATGCTGAAACATTTTATTTCAAATTGTCAAATAAGACAGGGACAAAGACCATGCTAACAAACACGAAATTGATATATTCAGACTCATTTTTTGAACAAATGAATACTTTTGGTTTTGATTATTGGGACAAAAATGTTGAAGTTAAAAGTGTTTGGGGTACAAAAGAATGGCAAGTACAAGGTATAGAATCATTGTTTAGAGCCTGCATGATCCCAGAACAAATTATATTTTTAAATGACACTGTTCAACAAACCACCTGTCTTGGCTTAGCCAAAATCAAAGACTTAAATAAACCGTCTATTCCAAAGCCAACAATGGACAGCAATAGCTCTACAGATGAAGAGATAGACGTAAACTATATATTAAACCAAAACAGAACACATCCTGATTGGAAACAGTGGTTGATCTGGCCCACAGATACTAATAACTGTCAAGACAGATTCCTGAACAAAAAACAGGGGTTCAAATTGACCAGGCCAGACCCTAGATATTCCCAAAGACAACACCCAGGGATAATAACCACCTACAGTGTGGGCAAATTATGCCTTCAATGGCTACAAACTTCCACACTGACAGAAATTAAGCAACACCTAACTTTACTTACTGATGGTGCTGACTTGCGTGATTTCATTATGGGACCGCGCAAACAGCGTCAAAAACGCTTCATAGCAGCCTCTGTATATGCAGCTTACAATGAGGCCTGGAAGGTAACTCAAATTGAGACAGCAGAAAGTATACGGGAAATTGACCGTATTAATTTGGAAAAATCACTTTCTGTAGTGGACAATGGGTTAATGACTCTGTCCTCCAGAATTTTTTCTTTGGACAGCATTGTGTCTTCAGCAATCGACATAATATCGCAAGACTTACTGTTGTTACAACACGGTCAGTCTCAATTGCGTTCTATTGTACAGCTTGGCTGGACGTTACAAAATCTGCGTTCAGGCTATGTGCCTTGGCGTTTAATCAACACGTCACTATTCAATATCTTTAACCTTACTGATAAACAAATCAGTATGGCACAAAAGGGTGCTGATTATACAATCCTGAGCATTGAGAAACTCGAGAGATTACCAGTGACAATGTCAGAACGACCTGTCAGTGAATGGATAATACATGGGATAATTAATATTCCAATATCAACCTTCAGGTTTCAATACTGCCAAAAATATATACAGGCTGGCATGTACGAAAAATTGGGAAAAGGGTACATTAAGACAACATGGAACTTGCCCTATTCACATGCATGTGTCAGTAATAAAGGACAGAAAGTGTTTCTTAGTGGCAATAATTGTGCGATGTCACTAAGCGGTACACTTCTGTGTAATGGAATTAGTTTGCATGGAGCCTGTGAAGGGAACTCAAATAACCTTTCATGTCACCAGCTAGGCGCACCTGCAACAGAGATAGAACCATTCCTTAAAAGACTCTATAACGGGAGTTACATTCTAATTGTGGATCGCAGATGTTGTAGTCTTATGCCCGGGACTCCTTATCTCGTAACTACGACTGCGAAGGTCATGTGCTGTGGACACTCATTGTTCCCCAGCTCCTTTCCAGACAGGGAGGCAAGGGCATGGCCTAACTTGAAAATTACTTCTATTCGAATAGATACTTTAAGCAGAATGAAAACAGTGCTTCTTCAGACGCCGACCAGACTCACGTCATCAAAAGAAACGTATGATGTCCTAGTCGCAAGGACGACTGCAGAGATTCACTCATTGTTATCAACTAATTCCCCCATACATTTCGCAGAAATCCTGAATGAAATCTTAAATATTTCTGATACCAGTGGAGTCTCAAAAGTATTTAAGACAGTATTTTCGATGGCATTAACACCATTCAAAGCCATACTGGGTATTTTTCCAGATTTCGTCCATTCGATTTTTGGCGGACTTCCCCTCATTTTAGGACTAATTGCAGGAATCCTATTCTTGGTCCTGATATTTCGTTATGGCAAACCATGTCACAGACAAAACACCTGCGACAAGGGAAGAAACAATCCGAGCCATTGGATACCGGGACCGGATATCAAAAATCCTGGGACTATCCCGGCTTAGAGACCTGAACATGACTTGGTTTCTTTCATTTCGACCAATGTGGCATCGATGTGTTTTACCTGTATTAAGGTGCTTGCTGTGCGGAGAAGAATGCGTGTTGGACACCTGTCTGACGCTACAATCGGATGCGCCTATGGATGCAGAAACATTGTTGGGTCCGATAAAGGCTCATGCTTTGTGCTGCCCTCAACGGCTGCCAATCCTGATGACGGCATTCGTGGAAACTTCACCACTACGATTAAGGGGTAGTGGAGTTCAAGATGAAAGCAGCATCGATCAGGTACGACCTTCTGTCAGCAATACTAATCAAAACGTCAATGGAGACAATCATGCGCACGAATGCATGGTTACACCTTTTTCCGAGTTAGTGGAACTCTCCCAGGAAGCTGTTGACAGCTTTTTCGACAGTCTAAATGATATGATGTTCTCACCAGAACAGAAATAGAGACTTTTAAGCAAGCTAGCACACGGCGTTCCCAACACCCTGAATTTGGCCTTCAACTTAATAGCAAAATAACATGAACAATTTTCCCTCCAGTTCACGGACAGCGATTTTTTCAGCAGCCCCAAAATATTTTTACGAATTTTCGGGACACTTATCTTCTGCTTAAAGTAAAAACTATTCTTAGAGAACTAAAATTTTCTATTTTTAGAAACTTTATAGACATTAGCTGCCCGCTGGTATGTTCATAATTATTTTTATTCTGTGATGAAATGGTCTCGAACCTTTTTTCTTCTGTATTAAGAGCCATTTCATGTGTAAATTCTCATATACCAATTAGCAATAATGTATACATATGCGTGATTACTTTAGCATTATTCTACAGCTTGAGTGCATATAGTACATGTAAATATTATTTCCGTATATTACATTATTCGAAATGCATTATATGTATTTTGGGGTGGTAAGGTATACACGATACTCTACAGTATGTTTTACTATGCCTAGATTCGTAAACATGGCCATAGTTAGCGTGGAGTGGGTGTGATGTATTCTTATATGTTCTGTATCGATCCCCCTATTCCTGACCCTGTTCTGGTTAACAAGTTAACTAGCAGCCATCCCATGATGCAGAAACCGTTATCTGATTAAGCCACACTACGGCACAGGAACGTGTTATCTGATTAGGTCATAACGCTTGCCATCTAATTAGACTAGCGATATTCCTCCAGCCCCTGATAAGGCATACGGAGTTCTCAAAACAAATCAAACCTATGACAACCTGGGAAAAACCCTGCGGCCATTGTTTTGATTTCATCGAGAACTTCAGCAAAAGAATGTGCTAACGACCAAGTCGTATGACATCCTTATTGACGTATCTATGTCCATCCTTACGTCAATCTCGGCACCTTACAGGTATAAATATTACCGGTATTGCCTTAAGCAAACACACGCGGTGGTGACGAGATCGGAGCAGCCAGACTTGCCGAAGCCCAGAGCAGAGCAGACCCCGCTGGCGCAGCCCCGCCTTCCTGACGCGCTGAGAACGAGACGCTGCTTTCTCCTGCCGAGAAATCCAGCTCCGGCGCTTCCGGGTAGCCCTCGCAGGCAGCCTGGAATATCGAGACCAGAGACGAGAGATACCATCCCTCATTCATCCTAGATTCCAGGTACAGAACTGAATAACCCCTTGCAGAGAATTCTTGAGTCAGTCACTTGGCAAAACAAACTTAACTTAAACTGCTACTTTCTATTCCCGCCCACGTATTAGGCTTAGGTCAGGTACACCGGGGTAGGCGTAGTTAGAAACACCAGTTGAGTACGATTAGTCAAATGTATATGTGTATGTATCTATTTTATCCATTTTAAACCACCTTATGGCTTAGAAACCATATAAATGTTTTTACAGTATTATTTTATACTTCTGCTTTTATTGTATGCACTTTACTTAACCATAAGTATTGCGATAATATCGATCCATTTCTCTTGTATGAGAAAAGAGACTGATCAATAAATAACATCTTTTATTGAACACGCCCGTCTCTTCCTTTTCTCTACAATCTGGTGAAACTAAGAATGCACGTACTGACTGAGTAAAATAAGTTGTCTTTTGTTTTCACACGACTCTAGAGATACACTCTTGATTAGGGGAGAGCAAAGTTGTCATGTTCTATGGTTGTCAGAAACTAAATCCCTTCTTGTCTATCCAGGGAGGTTCAACTCCTCCTTGCCTATTCGAGAAAGTTTCTAGTGAACTCTGAGCTAGCTGGCAAACCCAAAACTTTAAGTCTAATATCGACAATAGAAGACCTAGTTAACGTCTGGTCTAGGCCTATACTAATGAAGGTATTATTCCAATGCGCAGAGCCTATTGGGATAATAGGAACTACACTACAGCCTGGCTGATGAGGAGTGATACCCTGAAACTGATCCCAGGATGCTTCTTTCTGGTCCAGGGGAACTTGGTTTGGCAGTTCAGGTTGAACTGTTCCCATGAGGAGCAGGGTCAAAATCGATTTGCATATGGCTGGCTGTACACTGGGGTAGCATGGTGAGCAAAAGAACAATGGATTTAAACCAGATCTCTTGACTTGGGGTGAATGTTTGATAGGTTCCGCGTCCGTCCATCATTTGAGTGTCTTTTGCATATTTGTAATCGGCAACATTTCCTATCGTCACTGGTATGTTTAATTGCTAACATGTATAAAACACTTTAGATAGAGATAGGTTACGATTTATATATTCATCAATTACCTGAAACAATGCAAAGCTCAAACTTTTTTATACTTCGCTGTACCTACTAAATATGTCTTTTTTGCCATTGCATATATTATGTATTGATTGCCTTTGTTTTATGCTACAAATATATTATGTTTAGTTGTGAATTTTAGTCTAGGTATTTTAGATCCCAAGAACTTGAGAGCATAGATTTCCATGCACATTAACTAAATCCCTACTTCTTAGATATGCTCCTATCACATCACATTCAGACGTACAAGTCAGGGATGACAAGGGGGGGGGGGGGTGGTATGGCCTGACACCAATGCAGTCCGACACATGACTCCCTAGCTCCAGCAGCTGGCTCCGTAAAGAGGACTCCTTTCTCCTGCAGCCTAGCTGAAGACCGACAGAGGAAAACCAGCCACAGAGGTCCCACACCTCGAAGAGGATGTCATGGGTGGATTGAATCCATGAGCGAGGCAGAGGAACCCATAACAACGTGCAAGCGGCTTTCGCAAACTAGGCAAGATAGGAGTTGCCCCTTTATGTGAGTGACATCCGTAGACCTCCCGAGAGAGAAGAGATGTGGCGGTATCGCCCCGAGAAATGATTGACACTGCTAAGCCCGCCAGAGTCGTGCACAGTCTTTAGGGGTCACCAGAGCACAACACCTTCATTGTGGCACAGACAATGGCTCGCGCAAAGAGTAAGTGATTTGGAAGCCTGCTAGAGACGGTTTGTGTTGGTCTTGCCACTGGATGAGGATTGCCACCATTTCAGCCCTCCAGGGATATGAGGCGGGCAAGGTCTGGCGGGAACCCTGGGGCCCGACAATGAGGAACGGCTGATGGAGCAGCAGCAGCCTGGGGCTCTTTGCGCCAGCATACAAGGATACACACGGGGCGTGGGCGCACTCGGAAGGGCTAGTGACCCCTTGGGCCCATCTGTGTGGTGCAGAGCCGGACCCCGAGGTCCCAGTGACAAAGGGAGCCACAGAGACCCGTAAAACAGGAGAACCAGGTGAGAGTCGGGGGAGTTCATGCCTGTGGGGGTTGCTCTGACTTCCCTCTGCTTGGCCCTGGTTGCGTGGGCTGGGTGGCTGCCCCCTTGGTCGGGGTTGGGGGTGCTGAGCTGGAGGGGGTGACATGCCCTCGCTCAAGGCATCCCCTTCCTGTGTAGTGGATACCCTCTGGGCCGGAATTGGAAGCCCACGGGGTTCTAAGAGAAGAGGGCCCGGATATAACAGTTAAGCCCCGCGGCACACTGAGAGGTTTTATGGCTGGGGCCTTCCCTGCGCAGGGTAATGGTGCGATCCGAGGCTCTGAAGATGGGGGCCAACGTCGGAACCCCCCCATCCCACCATAGGGGCAGTCAGGGGGTGACAGAGTCTGAACAAGGACTGGAGGCCCCCACAGCGATAATCTTGGCAGTGACTAGGGATACTAAAGACACCTTGGAGACCATAATTGTTGCAGTGGCACTTGATCTGAGGCTCCTGAGCATCAACCATCGAAAACTAGTTGAGCGACAATGATAAACAGATTTGAGTCATCCAAATAACCATCTATAAACTGCTAGAGTGTGTGGAGGACGCTGAGTGACTGTCCCGGCGTAATAATGTGCCGCTGGTAGGGGATCCGGAACAAGTGGAGGGATCCGGAACGCGTGGAGGGCCCCAGAGAGGAGCTATTCCTAGAACACTGGTTGCTGTCAATACTATTGGACTGTAAGGCTTCGAAGATGTTCACAGTAGAGATGGTGCAATGGATTCCGGGCAAACCACCAGCACCCGCACACCTTCCAGGCCAATAGTGGCACGACTGCTGAAGTCCCATGACTGTAACCACATTCTGCAGGTGGCATGTGCCCATGGTCCCAGGGAAATTGAAGGCAGAAAGGTGAGCATTTACCTTGACTACACCATGGTGGTCCAGCGCCAGAGGGAAACGTTTACTACAGTTAAGCGCCAACTTCAGAAACTGGACCTGAAATACACACAGTTTTCTGGCAAAGCAGTGGGTCATTGATGATGGGGATCTCACTTCTTCGACACAGTGCGAAGGTGTGGAGCTGGTTGGAGGCAAAGGGCGCCTGGGAAAGGGATTGGACCACCAGGTGGCAGCACCAGAAACACAGACGGAAACCATGGAGATGGCTACTGGCTGCCACGACAACCAATCAGGCAACGTTTGAAAGGCACAGGGTAATGGCAGATATTCAACAATCCTTGTCCCTGAACAGGGGCAACAGATGGGTCTTACTAACGGTGGAGTCGGAGGACACGGAGGCCTCACACGCTGACTCGGACAACATGGTGATACCTGTTGTCACCCCGATGTCTGCGGACACTATTAACAGTCCCATGGGACTACTGGGGGACCCTTTCGGGCACACACAATGTGGAGTAATTGTGTACTGTGTAGATGCTCTGATGGTAGCCAATGATACCTTTGAGGGGTCACGCCCCTCACCTTGCTATTATTGCAGTGACTGTAGTTGAGAACTGTTCTGCTGTTTAGGATGTTTCATTAAGATCATGGGTCGAGGCAACATATGCCACGGGCACTGGGGAGGGGGATAGTTTTAGAAACAAGCTTGTCAGGAGGGTGGTGGGCAGTTTGTAGGCATATTGGGGAGAGTGGCAGTACACATGGTACAGGAAGTTAACCCCAAGATGCTCCTTAAGATACTATCCTGCAAAGTCACTGGCCCAGATAACAAGCTGAAGAGGAGGGTTATGTGGAAATACTTGTCCAGGCATGACCCTGATGTTATCCTGCTGTACTAAACTCATCTTAGGGGAAACAACTGTTGGGTCCTCCACCACGGGAGATACAAACTCCTGGTACATGAAGGATTCTTCAGGGGAACTGAGGGGTGGGGATTTTAGCACAGAGGTCCCTCCCGCTATAGGTCACCCGCTCATGGATAGATGAATTGGGGTGTCAGGCGGCAGCACTTGGAAGATAGAATGGACAGTCCCTGCTGCTTGCATCATGGTAATCCCCCCCGAGGTCTCCAGACTGAGACGCTGGGGAAATTAGGTATCTGGATCGCAGGGACCCTGGAGGCCGTGTTGCTTGTGGGGGGAGACCTCAATCTAAAGTAGAAGGGGGAACTTGACAGGATCACAGCATTGGAGACAGATCCAGGGCGGACTCATTACTTGCCTCCTTCCTCGACTCCATGGGGATGGCAGACCTCTGACGTGAAAAGCACCCAAGACACATGAGTATTCATATGCATTTAACAATAGAAGCTCACAGTCCAGATTAATTTACTTCTTGGTGCCAAGCCATCAGCTAGGTAGATTCGGAGTCACAAACCTGCTGAGGACTTTATCTGATCACTCGCCAGTGGTGATGCATATCTGGACGATTACAAAGGGACAAGGGGCGAGTGGAAACTTGACCCATGGGAGCTAACTGACTAGTACTGCAGGAGGCTGTTATTGGAGTCCACAGAGCTTTATTTCAAAGGGAACACCAGTATGATCGACTCGGAGGCAGACCTATGTGAGGCATACAAAACAGTTATACAAGGCCAATTGGTCACAAATGTGATTGTAAAGAAAAGGGGAAATGGATAGGGAGTGAAAGGAATTGTAATCAAAGCTATCCTTCTTGGAGGGGGAAAACAGTGACTACATATCCCCGGGCCTGACCCATAGGGTGGAGGGAATAAGGGAGGAACTGAGGTCTATGCTACCAAGCAGAAAGTGCCCACTTCTGAACTAAGCAGAGCAAATTTTATGAGGTGGGCAACAAAGCTCTTAACACAGATTGCAAAAATGGAGGAGGGGCAAAGATGGATTCCTGCCATTTGGACGGGGGTGGGGGAGGTGGTGGAAACCCAAAAGTAAATCTCATTGGTGTTCACAGAGCACCTGAGGGCTCTTTATACAAAGCAACTTATTGTTGGACGGGTGGAGCTGGTGTGGTTTATAGCCAGCATCCCAACACCACAACTAGGATCAGAGATTAGTCGGGCTCAGGAGGCAGATTTCACAGTGTCCGAAAGTGCAGAAACACTGACGGAGATGAAGGTGGGCAGATCCCCAGGCCTGAACGGCCTGCCATCCATGTTTTTGAAATGTGTTAAGTCTCGTGTCACAGGCCCACTCTGGGTTCTGTACTACACGACAAAGAGGGCAGTTGCCTGCGGCAGATGATGATAGTGATGTTTCACAAGGTCAAGTCGGTAGAAGACCGTGCCTCATATAGACCAATCTCATTGCTAAATGTGGAAATCAAGGTCTTAGCAAAAGTACTCGGCAATCGCCTAATGGAAATAGTAGACACACTCGTCGCCTCCGGCCAGTTGGGCTTCATGCCCTAAAGAGCAACAAGGCACCTCATACGAATTGTTGGGGGTGCTTAGCACAGAGTGACTGGCTAGATGAGACGGCGGTTGTTTGTTGTACGATGCCGAGAAGGCATTCGTCTCTCTCGAGTGGCCTTACCTGATGGCGATACTAGGCGATATGGGGTTCGACCCAACATTTTTGGCTTGGGTGACATTTCTATACACTGCCCTGAAATCTAGGGTCAAAGTCAATGGGATGTTTTTGTATAAGTTTGGGCTGGGCATCCGTCAGAGATGTTAACTGTACCCCTCCTTACTTTTTGCACTGGCAAAAAGAACTGTTTAAGGAATGGATCAGAAAAAACGCAATGCTGAGGGGTGTCAGATGGGAGGTGGGGTGGGAGAACGTGGTGTCGCTTTACACAAATGAAGCCTTGCTCTAGTTAGCAGACCCAGACCGCTCGTTCCCCAGGGCATTGGGGATCCTAGAGATGTTCAGATCCTATTCTGGGCTCCACATCAGCTGGGGCAGTCAGTGCCGTTCCCGCTCTCTAGACAGGCGGGCCCCCGGAAGGCCTAACAATACCCACTTAAGTAGGAACCCTAGGGTTTCAGGTATCTGGGAACCTTCATAACAATAGATTGTAATGTCTTTTTGAGGGAAACAGATTCCTGGAGGCATACTGGGTAGCCGTGGAACATTGGAGAGGCCTCCCATTCTTTCTGATGGGTAGAGCAGCCCTCTACAAAATGATCTTCCTCCTGAAACTTCTCTACGAGCTTCAAAATACTCCCTTTCCAGTCCCGAAGGGTTTCTTCTGCTCCATGGACGAGGTAACAAGGGAGCTTCTGTGG